>NC_138370.1:61954689-62107022 GCF_054177405.1 Leptonychotes weddellii
TGGCTGCATAATATTCCATTATGTATATATACCACATCTTCTTTATCCATTCATCTGTCGATGGACATCTTGGCTCTTTCCACAGTTTGGCTATTGTGGACATTGCTGCTATAAACATCGGGGTGCACGTACCCCTTCGGATCCCTACATTTTACCATATGATCCAGCAATTGCACTACTGGGCATTTACCCCAAAGATACATTTTTCTTTTTGTGATAATTTAGCTTTACTATAGGAACGGAATATAGAGGCAGCAATGAATGCCCCTAAAACCAGCTCAAATACAGGATCTCAAATGAGCCCCTGATAAGCACTGGACTGAAGTTACTTCAAAGTTACTTTCTTGGGCCCAAAGTGCTAACTGTTTTCCTAACTAAAGATTTCTCCTTATGCTTAGATCAGGGGTTGACAAATGACGGCACATGGGCCAGACCCAGGCTGTTGTCTGTTTTGGTGGTATCCATGAGCTGAGAATGATCTTTAGAGTTTTAAATGATTGAGAGAGAGAGAGAGAAATGATATTTCATAACTGAGAGTTATATGAAATTCTAATTTTGGTGTTTATACATAAAAGTTTATTAGAAAAAAGCCATTCATTTACATACTGTCTATGGCTCTTTTGTGCTAAAGTAGCAGAGTTGAATACTTGGAACAGAGGCCTGATGACCTGCAAAGCCTAAACTATTTATTATCTACCCCTTTACCAAACAGTTTGTAGAATCCTGCTTCTGAAGTCAGTGATGCCCTAGACCTTGTGACTCTTCTGTATCTGCCCTTGGTGGGTTTGCAAGAATGAGGTACCAGAGGCTGTCCTCACAGACAGCTGAACAAAGGGATGGCAAATACTTATCGAACGCAATTTTTTTTTTTTAGTTTAGCAGTTTTGATGCTCCCCTTCTTTTTCATAATATTGTTACCATGAAACTAACTTTATGAAAATGTGGACCAAAAAAATGAATGGAGTGAAAACAAAAATCACTTATTCCCCATGTTACGTTACTTCATGTTTGGCTTATTTTCATTTATTTATTATTTAACTTCAGCTTTATTGAGGTATAATTGACATATAAAATTGTAAGATATCTAAAATGTATACCATGGTGATTTGGTATCCATGCACATCGTGGGAAAACTCCCCCCATCTAGCTCATGAACACACCCACCACCTCACATATTTATTCCCTTCCCCCTTTTTTAAAATTTTTTTTAAAAGACTTTATTTATTTATTTGACAGAGAGAGACAGAGCACAAGCAGGGGGAGTGGCAGCAGGAGAGGGAGAAGCAGGCTCCCCACTGAGCAGGGAGTCCGAAATGGGGCTCGATCTCAGGACCCTGGGATTATGACCTGAGCTGAAGGCAGACACTTAACGACTGAGGCACCCAGGCACCCCCCCTTCCCCTTTTCTTGATGAGAAGATTTAGTTCTAGTCTCTTAGCAAATTTCAGTTATACAATATAGTGTTATAAACTATAGTCACCGTATTTGACATTAGATCCCCAAACCTTATTCAGTTTATAGCTGAAACTTTGTACCTTTTTACCATCCTCTCCCTATCTTTCTACCCCTGCTCCAGCCCCTGGCAAGCAATTTGCTACCCTCTGTTTCTATGAGTTTGACTCTTTTTTAAGATTCTATATATAAGTGATACCATGCAGTATTTGTTTTTGTCTGACTTATCTCACTTAGCATAATGCCTTCAAGGTCCATCCATGTTGTGGCATGTGGTGGGATTTCCTTCTCTCATGACTGAATAATATACCACTGAATATATATACCACATCTTTTTTATCCATTCATCTGTTGATAGACACTTAGGTTGTTTGCATATTTTGGCTATTGTGAAGAATGCTGCAATGAACATGGGAGTGCAGGTATCTCTTCAAGGTACTGATTACATTCTCTTTGGATATATACTCCAGAAGTGGGATTTCTGGATCATACAGAAGTTCTATTTTTAATTTTTTTTAAGAATCTCCATACTGTTTTCCATAGTGGCTGTACCAGTTTGCTTTCCTACCAACAGTGGGTGAGGGTCCCCTTCTCTCCATATCCTTGCCACCACTTCTCATTTCTTGTCTTTTGATAGCAATTCTAACAGGTATTACCTAAAGGTGATTTGGATATGCATTACCCTGATGATTAGTGATGTTGAGCACCTGCAAGAAGTGGCTGTTGGCCATCTGTAAGTCGTTTTTGGAAAAATGTTTATTTAGATCCTCCTTTTTTTTTTTTTTTTTTGGTATTGAGTTGTATGAGGTTTTTTCTTTTCTAATATATTTTGGATATTAACCTCTTATCAGATGAATGATTTGCAAATATTTTCTCCCATTCCGTAGGTTGCCTTTTCATTTTGTTGATGGTTGCCTTTCCTGCGCAGGAGCTTATTAGCCTGATCTAGTCCCACTTGTTTATTTTTGCTTTTGTTGCCTTTTGGTGTCACACCCTAAAAATCTTGGCAAGCAAGACCAATGCAAAGGAGCTGACCCACTATGTTTTTTTCTAGGATTTTATGGTTGTAGGTCTTATGTGCAAGTCTTTAATCCATTTTGAGTTGATTTTTGTGTGTGGTGTAAGAGAGTGGTCCAGTTTCCCTCTTTTGCCTATATGGCTGTCCAGTTCTTCCAGCACCGTTTATTGAAGAGACTTTTCCCATTATGTATTCTTGGCTCCTTTGTCGCAAATTATTTGACCATATATGTGTGGGTTTATTTCTGGGCTCTCTGTCCTTTTTCATTTATCTATGTGTTTTTAATGGCAGTACCTGCTGTTTTGATTACTACAGCTTTGTAATATAGTTTGAAATCAGGACGTGTGATGCCTCCAGCTTTGTTTTTCTTTCTTAAGATGGCTTTGGCTATTCAGAGTCTTTTGTGGTCACCTGCCAATTTTAGGATTGCTTGTTCTATTTCTGTGACAAATGCCATTGGGATTAAATTGTATATGTAGCTTGCTTTGGGCAGTATGGACATTTTAACAATATTAATTCTTCCAACCCATGAGCATGGAATATCTTTCCATTTGTTTCTGTCTTCTTCAATTTCTTTCATCAGTGTTTTATGGTTTTCAATATACAGGTATTTTACCTCCTTGGGTAAATATATTCCTAGGTATTTTATTCTTTTTGATGCCCTTGTAAATGAAGTTGTTTTCTTAATTTCTGTTTCTGATAGTTCATTATTACCATATAGAAGCACAACAGATTTTTGTATATGGATTTTATATCCTGCAGCTTTACTGAATTCATTTATTAGTTCTAACAATTTTTTTTTTTTGGTAGGCTCTTTGGATTTTTTCTATATAATATCATGTCATCTGCAGATAGAGACAGTTTTACTTCTTCTTCCTTTTTGATTTGATGCCTCTTATTTCTTTTACTTGCCTACTTTCTCTAAGACTTCCAGTAATATGTTGAATAAAAGTGGCAAGAGTGGGCATCCTTGTCTTGTTTCTGATCTTAGAGGAAAGCTCTCAGCTTTTCATCATTGACTATTATGTTAGCTGTGGGCATATCCTATGTGGCCTTTATTATGTTGAGGTACATTCCCTCTACACCCACTTTGTTGAGAGTTTTTATAATGAATGATGTTGAACTGTGTCAAATGCTTTTTCTGTATCTATTGAGAAGATCATATGATTTTCATACTTCATTTTGTTAATGTAGTATATCACATTGATTGATTTTCAGATGTTTAACCATTCTTGTATCCTTGGAATAAATCCCACTTTATCATGGTGTATGATCCTTTTAATGTACTATTGAATTTGGTTTGCTAATATTTTGTTGGGGATTTTTGCATCTATGTTCATTAGAGATATTGGCCTAAAATTTTCTTTTCTTGTAATGTCCTTGGCTTAGCCTTGCAAAATGGAGTTTGGAAGTGTTCCCAGCTCTGGCTTATTTATTTCCTTTTAGTTTTTATTCTGTATGTTGGATACTTTTTGCAGAAATGGGATATCACATATAACTTTTAAGTTGACTTTTTTCCGTTTTTACTAAATATTTGTCTTTAAATACACAATTTTCATGGCTACATTGTATTCTACCTTTGGAAGAATTATAACTTATTTAACAACTCTTATTGTTGGACATTTGGGTTCTAGAATAAATAATACTACATTATATGTCTTTCATACAAATAGCTGTCTACATATATTTTTAGAAATATATTAACTGGGTCAAAAGAGATGAGTATTTTTAAGTTTGGGAGAATGTTTACCATATGCATATGGTAGGAACAAAATTACTTCCCAGATAGGCTTAAAAATGACTGCATATTTATTTCATCCTTGTCCCACTTAATGCATTATTTTAATGGTTGCCAATATTTTAAAAGCATTATTTTAATTTTCATTTATTTCATGACTAGTAGAGTTGTACCTCTTAAATATATATTATTTTTCTGTGACTTGTTTGTCCTTGTCCTTTACCCATTTTTCTTTTATAATGGAAAGTCAGTATTATTTTTAAAGGCCTATTTCCATACTAAGGACATTAGCTTTTGTGTATATACTATGCATGTATATGTGTGTATATTTATAACACAGATATCATACCTAATTCACCCTAAATTTTTTTGTGTATGGTATTTTTGACATAATGGAATTTTAAATGGTTATGTAGTCATTATATTGATTTTCTCCTTTGTGATTTTTGTCCATCTGTTTTAGTTTTGTAATCCTTTTTTGCTCTGAAATTTCTCTCCAATATAAGCATCAGCCAAATATTCCCCTATATTTTTTGTGTGCTTTAAACGATTTCATTATTTACATTTCACATATCTGTGTAGAATTTACTTTCATGTGAGGTTATTATCAAACTTGATTTTCCCCCCTGTACTTCGCCAATTTTTCTAGCAACTTATGTGGATAAACCTACATTCCTCAGTGGTTTATGATGTTTCCTTTGTAATATAAAAATAATTTAGGTTTACCAGATTCTCTTTCAGGTCTTACTTTTGTGTTCTATTGATCTGTCTGCCAATTCTTTTTTTAGATCACACTGTTTTAATTGTTTATTTGTAATACCTCATAGGACAAGTTACCCCTCACTCCTCCCATTGATCTCCTTTTACAAAATTTCCTTTGGTTACTTTTTTGGAGGAGGGTGGGGCAAAGAGTAGTAGGATTAGTGCTTTCTTAATCCCATTCTTCAATCAAGGCAATAAAAACATGTTATTAGAAGAGTAGGGTGTTTTTTTTTCCTGTAACTTGAAAATAGATATTCAGTTTATTCATCTAACAGCTCTATCAACTTCTCTGAAAATACGTTTTAAAAGGTGAAAAAAAGTACAGTTCTGTTTCCAACCTCTGAATAGTTCCACATGTCTTAAAGAAAATAGTTTTTTTTTTTCCTTTGCCAGTTTTAGCATTTTGGATTTTATTCTATGATGATATAGCTTGGTTAATAGATTGTGTTTTAGGCATTAAAAAATATTCCTCAATGAGAGCTTGATGGGAGTTATGAAATATCTTGTTAGTTGCTGTTGTTGAGTTTTTACTCCATAATCATAAACTCAACTCTGCAATCCAGCAAGACTTGGAGTGGGATAAGGAAAAATGGAACCCAAAGAAGAACAGTGTGAACGCAAAGATCATAGGAATTTATAAGCAGACAGGGATGAGGGGTGCTCTCCTGAGCAACAGAAGAAATGGCCTGGTGGTTAAAATAAAATGCAAGTCAAATTTACTGGTTGTCCATGCTGGGCGATGGTGATCTTCCTTCTGGTCTTAAAATTCCTAGACCCAAAGTGTTCCATGGTTTCTACAGTATTCATGCACTCTTTTTCACTTTGCCAAAGATCATGGGCTTGCCATCTAACCGTACAGTACTGACATTCTTGGGAACCACTTATACTGGGCCTAGGACAAGGTGCTGGGACCTGTATAACTGAGGGTGAATTGTCATCATCAAATTTCTCCCTTAGATGGACTTGTTGCCAATGCCATTATGGCATGTGAAGTCTCCATCCTGCCACATAAACCCCCTCATAATTTTTTAAAAACAGGAATCTTTATAACAAAATCCCTTCTTCCCAATGCTCAGAACATGAAAGTTTTCTGCTGTTTTTGAGAGTTTGTCTAGAAACAGCTCTCAGGAGATGTGGCCAAAGGGCTCATTGGCGATGGTGATGTCAAAGAACGTGGTGGAGTTGAGCGTGGCTGCCTGGTGTGGTGTGGCCCCGGGAGGTGGTGATGGTGTCTGCAAAGCTATCTTTTTTTTTTTTTTTAAAGATTTTATTTATTTGACAGAGAGATACATAGTGAGAGGGGAACACAAGTAGGGGGAGTGGGGGAGGGAGAAGCAGGCTTCCCGTTGAGCAGGGAGCCCGAAGTGGGGCTCAATCCCAGGACCCGGGATCATGACCTGAGCCAAAGGCAGACACTTAACAACTGAGCCATACAGGTGCCCCTCTGCAAAACTATCTTATTCTTGTTCTTTATTTCTTTTTTATTTTAATTCTAGTTTAGTTAATAAACAGTGTTATATTAGTTTCAGGTGTACGATGTAGTGATTCAACAATTCTATACATTATCAGTGCTCCTCCATGTTAAGTGTACTCTTCATCCCCTTCACCTGTTTCATCCATTCCCCCACTCACCTCCCTTCTGGTAACCACCAGTTTGTTCTCTATAATTAAGAGTCTAGGGGCGCCTGGGTGGCTCAGTTGGTTAAGCGACTGCCTTCGGCTCAGGTCATGATCCTGGAGTCCCAGGATCGAGTCCCGCATCAGGCTTCCTGCTCGGCAGGGAGTCTGCTTCTCCCTCTGACCCTCCTCCCTCTCATATGCTCTCTCTCTCTCTCATTCTCACTCTCTCAAATAAATAAATAAAATCTTTAAAAAAAAAGAGTCTGTTTTATGGCCTGACTTTTTTTTTCTTTGTTTTGTTTCTTAAATCTACATATGAGTGAATTCATACGGTATTTATCTTTCTCTGACTGACTTATTTCACTTAGCATTATACTCTGTAGATCCAGCCATGTTGTTGTAAATGGCAAGATTTCATTCTTTTTTCACATTTTTTTTTTATCCATTTATCCATTGATGGACACTTGGGCTGCTTCCATAATTTGGCTATTGTAAATACTGCTGCAATAAACATAGCGGTGTATGTATCTTCTTGAATTAGTGTTTTTGTATTCTTTGGGTAAATATCCAGTAGTGGAATTACTGAATGATATGGTAATTCTATTTTTAGTTTATTGAGGAACCCCCATACTGTTTTCCACAGGAGCTGCACCAGTTTGCATTCCCACCAACAGTGCATAAGGATTCCTTTTTCTCCACCTCCTTGCCAACCCTGGTTGTTTTTTGTTTGTTTGTTTGTTTGATTTCAGTCATTCTGACAGGTGTGAGGTGATATCTCATTGTGGTTTTGTTTTGTATATCTCTGATGATGAGTGATGTTGAGAATCTTTTCATTCTTGTTCTTATGAGTTGTTTTCCCAAGGTCAAAATAGGGAGAATAATCATGAAAACTAGTTCTAAAACATGCTTGCATTTTATGGACAATATTAGAGTGATTCATTCATGCAACAGATATTTACGGCATCCTCACTATGAGCCAGGCACTAGCATCATGGGTGCTGGACATATACCAAGGAGCAAAATAAGGGCAATACTTGCTCCGGAGATTCAATTCCAGTAGGAGATATAAACAAATAAATAAAAATATAAAATGCAGTGTAAAATAGAGGTAAGTGCTCTGAAGATAAACAAAGCAAGGTGAAAGGAAAGATTATGGCAGGAATGAGGATGACCACTCTTGGGTAGTGTGATTAAGAAAGGTCTCTGTGATTAGGTGGCCTTTGCAGAGACTTGAAAGAGATGAGGAAGCAAGTTATACAAGCTGATAGGTTCTGGGACCATTGAGGAGCCCAGCATATTCAGAAAGGAGTGAGTATGTCAGAGAGTAGTGGGAGATAAGGTCAGAGAAGTAGCCAGGGTCAAATTAAAGGGTCTGATTTTACTGAGGTGATGATGAGAAGCTGTTGGAAGATTCTGAGCAGGAGAATGACATGATTTGATGTCATTTGAGTTGTATCTCTCTGGCTGCCTTTACAAAAAGTCGATGTCACTAAGGACACTGGGCGAATAGCAGATTTGGGTGGTAGGTATGAAGAGTTCTGTTTGGACAGGCCCCACTGGAAGTGCCTATTAGCCACCTGAGAGGTGATGTCTAATTGGTAGCAGGATGATGCATGAGTCTGGAGCACCAAAGATAGCAATATTGGAAGAACATATGTTGGTTTAGCACTGTGGTCCTGGGTCAGATCACTCAGGAGTATATTGATTTCTAGGGCTTCTGTAACAAATAACCATCAATTCTCTGGCTTACAACAACAAAAATTGTTGTTACTCATAATTCTGGAGGCTAGAAGTCCAGAGTCCTGCAGGGCCTTTCTCACTCCCTTTGACTCATCTAGCCTCTAAGGCTTGTTGGTGTTCCCTGGTTTGTGACCCCCCACTCTAATCTCTGCCTCTCTCTTCTAAGGGCACTTGTTTTGGGATTAATGGCTCATCTGGATAATCCATGACAAGCTGCTTTCAAAATCCTTAACCTAACGATGTTTTACAATATAAGGCAATATTCACTCTTTTATCATGTAAGGCAATATCCACAGGTTCCAGGGATTAGGACATGGAGCTGTCTTTTGGGGGCACCATTCACTCATCACAGGCAATGGAGTGTGGATTGAAAAGAGAAGTGGTCTCAAGACTAAGCTGTGGGGCACGAGAGCATTCGGAAGCAGGGAAGAGAACTTGGAGCCAGTGAAGGAAACTGAAAGGAGGTCAGTGAGGTGTATGAGGAGCAGGAGAGTTGGAACGTGAAGTGTTTCAATAAGGAGACAATTTGCATATGGAAAGCTGCTGAGGTGTGTAGAAAATAAGGATTGAGCCTTGATGTTAGATTTGGTAAGACAAGTCATTGGTGAACTTGCCAAAACTGTGTTCAGTGGCATTACTTGCATCTGTTGTGGTCCTCGGTGCTGAAACCAGCTCCCCCTGGAATATTATAATCCTGTTTTCATTGTGGGATCAGTGGTTGGCCAAGCACATAGAATTTAAAAAGTTATTTTGTAATTTCTTTTTCTTCCTTCTATTTGAAGTTATGTTTGTGAGTGTGTTGTGTCAATAGTTTGGTTTCTTCAAACAAACTGTTATATGCTCATGGTAGAAATTTTGGAAATTACAAAAAGAAAAAAAATTAAAATGGGTTATTGCATTTTAAATTTCATCTAAACAAGCCATTTTTTTTTGCAACCATTTTTTTCTAGGACTTTCTTGTTGAATTGCTCATTTTTTTGATTGGGCTTTGAGGCTTTTCTAGAAATGTCACTGAATTCAGTGATATGATTTCCCAGGAGTAGGTAAAGGACAATGTTACTCACAATGTGTCATCTTATGACTTAGGGTTGACTTTTGGGTTTTGAGGTACCAAAGTGAATGGCTGGGCAGGTAACCTCCCCAAAGCTGCCCAGTTGTTAAAAAGGAGACCCTCCCAGGAAAACTGAATGGGAAGAAATCAGAGAGGGATACAAACCATGAGAGACTCTGGACTGTGGGAAACAAACTGAGGGTTGCTGGAGGGGAGGGGGGTGGAGGGATGGGGAAACCAGGTGATGGGTATTAAGGAGGGCACCTGTGGTGATGAGCACTGGGTGTTATACACAACTAATGAATCGTTGAACACTACATCAAAAATCAGTGGTGTACTATATGTTCGCTAACTGAACATAATATAAATAAATAAATAAATAAATAAATAAATAATAAATGGAGACCCTCTCAAATAGAGGAGTCTGTGCTGGTGAGTGAATTGCAGATAGGTCCATTCCATTTATAGAACATCCAAACAACATGTATTCGAGAGCCAGTGTTCTCAATTTGTTTCCCCAGATGTTAATATAGGGAGGCAGTGAATTTTTTTTTTAGTTTCGGAAAGCTAATAAGGGAATTGGGTGAACCTTAATATCACATTAATATTTTCATTTTTTATAATGTCTGCATTAAATTTGTGAGAGATCAGACTAAGGGAGAACAAACTGTGACTCGAAGTAAGTTTAGAGTAAAAATCACCATATTCATCTCAGTCTAAAACAGGTAGATTGAGGGTAGGATGAGGAACACAGGGACAGCACCAAGGGTGCTGGAACGTGGCTTTTTGAGTAGATTCAGGATTAAATCGTCCTGAGATGGCCTCTGGATCCCAAAATTAGCACCATAAGATGGTGATAATAGACTCTGACCAGATGTCTCTCTTTTTTGATTTAAGCAGCTATCTCTGAAGAAAAGGTCCAGTGAGCTTACTTACTAATCACATTTCCTCTTGAAGATCTGGCAAAGCTTTCCCCATTTTCTATTATTTAAATTGCCTAAATTTTATGTATAAGTCAATGGATATTGGAAAATATAAACCTCATAAAGATGCCAAATTAATTATTGGTGTTCAAGACCAAATACTAGTAGGGAAAATATGTTGTTCTAGAATACTAGGTCAGTATTTTTAGGGAGTTGAGTAAGAAACAGGGAGGAATACATTCTTATTTTATTATTCTGAAGCTCAGAATCTGAGCTGCTGACATAAATTGAGATCAGTACTCTTATCCCATGTTTTACTTTTTCTGTTTTGCCTGCCAAAAGTCCAAATGAGAAAAAGGTCTCAAAAGTGGAAATAAGGAAACTCGTTTTATATAAGCCAAATTACTTGTTAATATGGCTATTAAAGGCCGAGAATGAGTTTTAGAATTTAGAGTTCATTATATTTATCTTCCAATCAAACCAAAATTATTGAGAATACCATATGTTTTTAGAAAACATATTTGGGCTCTTTGGGAACTCGAGGCTACTAAATCATTAACAGCTGCCAGAATGGAATAGACCAAATGTACTTGGAATTTAGTTCTTTGTAGTTGGGAAGTTTGTGGATTTCCTGGTTCAGCCCATCTGATGAGAAGAATAACTCTCAAAACATGTTAGCTGGTTGCACAGAATAAATAATATTGCCAGAGAATGTGAGATAGATGGGAGTAAAGAGAAATTTACAAGACTGTGTCATCAGTTAAAGACAAATAAAGGCAATTAAAGAGGGAAATAATAGTGCCCATTGTTGACGTTACTCAGATGCAGTGGTTCTCAGCCTGGGCACTGTTGACATTTTGGGCCAGATCATTTTGTGTTATGGGGTTTGTCCTGTGTATTATACAAAGATGAGCAGCAATTCTGTCCTCCACCCCCAGATGCCACAGCACCCTCTCCCCAGTTGTGACATGCCAAATGTCCTGGTGGGGGCAGACTTGACCCTGATTGAGAACCACTGCGCCAGACTGCCCGAAGAACCCCCAAAGTCACATCCCAGTTATACGCTCAAGATAGAATGGGATGAAGGGGAAGGCTTATTGAGAACATTGGTTGTTGAACATGTTATTGGTATGAGGTTTTATTTGGGAAGCATAATAATGAAGGGTATAACTCCTTCATGTATACTTTACCGATAAAAAGTAAATCACTTTTTTTCCAGCCTAGAGTTAAACGCTGTCCAACTGCCTGGATTTGAGTCCCAGTTTTGATACTTTTTAGCTATGTGATCTTTGGCAAGTTACTTAAGCTCTCTGAGCCTGACTTTTTTTTTTTTTTTTAAGATTTTATTTATTTATTTGACAGAGAGAGGGAACACAAGCAGGGGGAGTGGGAGAGGGAGAAGCAGGCCTCCCGCAGAGCAGGGAGCCCGAAGCGGGGCTCGATCCCAGGACCCTGGGATCATGACCTGAGCTGAAGGCAGACGCTTAACGACTGAGCCACCCAGGCGCCCCTGAGCCTGACTTTTCTTGTCTGTAAAATGGAGTTCATTACAGGTTATAAGTATAAATCTGTAAGTATACTTATAGTTCTTTTTCCTTTTTTTCTTCCCTTTTTTTGATTAATCTTCCCTTAAGGTTCTTCTTTTATTTTAAGTGTTATATAGATATTTGCTGTTACTATTAGTTGGGTTAACAAATCAAGAGAGCTATACCAGGCCTATGAGCTCAAAATGTTTTGAGTTCAATATAGACTGTTGTCTTTCTCACTGTGTATTCCCACAGTTAGTATAAATAAATTGCCTTCATAATTCTAGTTACTTCATCTTTTCTACCAGGCACAGGACCACTGCTAACATAAGCAGTATTTATGGTCAAAGAAAAAGGTGTCCTTACCTCTGGGCACTTACAGCTCCATGTCAGTGTTGGCAAGCAGAGCATGGGCTGGATTTCATTTCCATGCCCCCACTGGGCAAGGTGCCTCGGTGCAGTGGTCAGTGAGCATGACTGTGCAGGGTCCTGATGGGGGCATTATTCCTGCAAGGAAACCTGGCTTAGATACTCAAATCTCCTACTCCAGGGTGAATCGTGTCAACTGGATTGGGTTACTAGTAATCATGCCACTTACTGCCTTGATTTCTCTGCCCTCCCATGCTGCTCTGAAGGGTGGAGGTGGAGTGTTGAGCCCAACACTTGAAAAGCTTGGGTATGAGAGGGAATCCACAGATAATGCTGTCAAACTGTTAACATGGGGATGTTTTTAAAGCCTTGAAGTTGGATGAGATCACTTAGGCATGGTGAGAGGAATAAGAAGACAAAGGGCCGAGGGCTGAGCCTCGGGGAACTCAAACTTTCAAGATCACATGAAAGTATAGGAACAGGCAAAGGAAACTGAGGAGAACTCAGACAAGGAGGAGGAAAAGTGAGGGTGAGCTGTCACAGAAGGTAAAAGAGAGTGAAAACCAAAGCCTATACTTTGTGAATGAATGGCTATAGGGATACCTCGGTTGTACAAATCATGATAGTAATTCATGACCAACTGAAAAGTAATGTTAACATTTCCATTTCCTTACCAACCACCCTCTTGTCTCGTAGGTTAAAGCTTCTGATGCAGATGCAGGACTCTATGGCTTTGTGGAGTATTCTCTTTATGATGGATTCCAAAGCTATGACGTGTCTCCAGCATTCCAGATTGACCCACATGATGGGCGAATCTGTGTTTCTCAAGATATCGATAGGGAAAGGGATCCCGCAACCTATGATCTCTTGGTGAAAGCTAAGGATGGGGTAAGTGTTCATGTATGAAATCTCAAACATACTCAACAGTGAACCACTGTCTACATATCAGAGAGTACCAGTGATTATCAATTAGCCAATCTTGTCTCACAAATCACTACCTCTTTCTTTTGCAAATAACAGACATTATATATCATTTCATCCATAAATAGTTCAATAATATCTATAACAGATAATTACTTTTTAAAAGCATGACTACATGGGGCACCTGGGTGGCTCAGTCGGTTAAGCGTCTGCCTTTGACTCAGGTCATGATCCTGGGGTCCCGGGATTAAGCCCCACATCGGGCTCTCTGCTCAGCGGGGAGCCTGCTTTTCCCTCTCCCTCTGCCTGCCACTCTGCCTACTTGTGCTCTCTCTCTGTGTCTCTGTCAAATAAATAAATAAAATCTTTAAAAAAATAAAACATGACTACAATAAATTAACGATAATTCTTTAATAATATCTAATATCCAGTCCATTTAAAATTTTCTGGATTATCTAAAAATGTCTTTTAAAAGGTTACTTATTTGACTTAAGATCCAAATGAGTTCAAAATTGATTTGATTGCAGTATCCCTTCAGTTTCAGTCCATAACAGTCAGCTCCCCGCTCTCCTCCCTAACCTACCTTACCTTTTCTCTGATGGTGTTTGTTTTTGGAAGAAATCAAATTATTTGCCCTGTAAATGTTCCACCTTCTGAATGTGGCTGATTACATCCTTGGGATTCATTTAATGTCTTCTTTTATCATATTTCCTATGAACTGACATTCTGAGCCAGAAGCCGGATTAGTTTTGGATTCATTTAGGTGGTGCTGCGTGCTTCTTACTCTATCGCCAGACACATGCCATTATTCCATTACAGGGTGCAATGTGGTGGATGTTGAATTTTGTTATTCCTTTTGCATTTATTATCTGGAATTCTTCAAATAAGAATGTTCTCTCATCAACTATTTGATTATCCTGGAATACAATTCATAGAGGAGAGGCAGGATAATGCTTGATTAGTTCTATTTTATCTGTTTTTAGAATAACAAGTTGGTGCATTTACTGTCTCCAAAGGGTGTGGATGATTTTTTTTTTTTTAAAGATTTTATTTATAGAGCACAAGCAGGGAAGGGGGAGGGGAGGTGCGTGCAGAGAGAAAGAAAATCTCTTTCTCCCTGCTGAGAGTGGAGCCTAACATAGGGCTTGATTCCATGACCTTGAGATCTTGACCTGATCCGAAATCAAGAGCCAGATGCTTAACCGACTGAGCAACCCAGGCCCCAAGCATTTCTATTGAGTATGTATTTAGGAGTGGAATCGCTAGATCTTAAGAAAGCCAAACAACTTTTCAAATGGTTGTACAAATTTATACTCCCACCAGAAGGGTATGAGAATTTCATTTGCTCCACATCCTCCCAACAATTGGTATTTAATGTCTTTTTAATTATAGCAATTCTGGTACCTAGTCAGTGGTGTATCACATTGGGGTTTTACTTTGCATTTCCTTGATGACTAATGAACTGAGCACTGTTTCATACGCTTATTGGCTGTTTGTAGAACTGATTTTGTGAAGTGTCTGTTCAATTCTTTACCCATTTTCTATTGTATTACTGGGTTCCTTTCTTGTCGATTTGTATGAATTCTTATATTTTTGGCATTCAAGTCCTTTGTTGTATATACTTATTGTGTGTATCTTTTTCCCTTCTGTGGCTTGCCTTTTTACTCCCTTAAGGATGTCTTTTGAGGAACAGAAGTTGTTGATTCTAATAAAGCTTAGTTTATTAATTTGCTTACCTTTACAGCAAATTTAGAAGTATTTGCTATCCTTCTTAGAAGTAATTGCTTACCTTAGAGACATGAGGTGCCACCTTACATTTCCTTCTGAAAACTTTTTTATTTAACCTTTCATACTCATTTTTTCAATCTAGTGGGAGGAAGGCTTGTTATTTATTTTTTTCTAATATAGATACTGAGGTAGCCATTCTTTCATGCTTACACTAGAGTATCACTTTTGTCCTAAATCACGTGCTGATGTACGTGTATGTCTATTTCTGGACACCCTATTTTTGACCTATTTGTCTACTATTGTACGAGCACCATACTCTCTTAATTGTTTAAGCTCTATAATAGGTCACGATATTGTATATTCTTTTCGCTTTGTCCTTCATTTTCAAGACTGCCTTGGCTATTCCTGGCTATTCCATTTACATTTCCAAGTACATTTTAGAAACAGCTTGTTCAATTTTCATTTCTTCTTCTTTTTTTTTTAAATTTATTTGACAGAGAGAGAGAGCACAAGTAGGTAGAGAGGCAGGCAGAGGGAGAGGGAGAAGCAGGCTCTCCGCTGAGCAGGGGGCCGGACGTGGGGCTCGATCCCAGGACCCTGGGATCATGACCTGAGCTGAAGGCAGCTGCTTAACTGACTGAGCCACCCGGGTGCCCCTCAATTTTCATTTCGTTACAGCAAAGATAACTTATTATATACACACTATTCTGCATTTTTATTTTTTCATTTAATTTATTTTGGAGATTTTCCTTGTTTCTTTTTTATCTGCTTACTACTCCTTTGTTGGGTACAGCTAACACCTCTCTGTCTAATCCTTTTTGAAAGTAATAGGCAGATCTACCTACTTAAGTCATGAGTTGTTGGGGAAAATGAATCTAAATATATTTACTACAAGTAAGCATGTAGAAACTACCATGAAAATGAAGTCATTTATATTTGATAAAATTAGCATGATTTGATTAGATTTTATCAACCCCTGACTATGTGGTTTTAGGAATTCTTGCTTCTTTGTAAGAAAAGATGTAAGAAACAAAAATAGGAATAAACAGAAGAATTTAGGTTAATTCAAATTACATGATTATTAAAGCTCAATATATACACACACACAAATATTAATGCAAGACTTCAAAAATATATATATTTTTTAGAGAGAGTGTGTGTCCGTGCACATATGCCTGAGCAAACTGGGGGGAGGGGCAGAAGGAGAGAGAGAGAGAGAATCTTAAGCAGGCTCCACGCTCAGCATGGAGCCCAACGTGGGGCTTGATTCCATGACCCTGAGATCACGACCTGAGCCGAAATCAAGAGTCAGACACTTAACCGACTGAACCACCCAGGTGCCCCCCAGAAATATATTCTTAATAGATTTTGAGACAATTGTAAAAGCCCATCCTAGAAGTGAATAACCAGTTTAAATCCAATTCTGAGTAGTTGAATATCTGTTTCTAATTAGTTGGTTTCAGATGATCTTGTAAAAGTGTATACAGAAATTATCTTAGGGGCGCCTGGGTGGCTCAGTCGTTAAGCGTCTGCCTTCGGCTCAGGTCATGATCCCGGGGTCCTGGGATGGAGCCCTGCGTCGGGCTTCCTGCTCAGCGGGAAGCCTGCTTCTCCCTCTCCCACTCCCCCTGCTTGTGTTCCCTCTCTCGCTGTGTCTCTCTCTGTCAAATAAATAAATAAAATCTTTAAAAAAAAAAAAAAAGAAATTATTACCGGAAATTTTTTATTCCCCCAAAGCAGTGCAATTAATTAGAATTATTGGCAGTGGAATAAAAAAATCAACCCAGATATTTAATTTAAACCTCCTTGCCTTTGTCCATTTTCATTGGGAACCTACTCTACACAAGTTGTGAAGAATGCTTCCCCTTCCCCTCAGCTTACCGGACTCTATTGCAATGTTCAAGTGCATCTTTAGCCGCACCATCTCTCCACAACTCTGCCAGACTGAACAAAAGGGATGCATTTTTTTATTTCCCAGCCAAAAGATATTTTATTTTAAAGATAATCAAGAAAGTTTATACAAACAGACTGTGGCAGCTTTTTGCTAATTTTTAAGAAATCAAAGAAGAAATGATCTCCAGGTTGATGACTGCTATGGTCTGAATGTTTATGCACCCCCCCATTCATATGTTGAAAACCTAATACCCAAAGTGATGATATTAGGAGGTGGGGCCTTTGGCAAGTGATTAGGTCATGAGGATGGAGTCATCATGAATGGGATTAGTGTTCTTACCAAAGAGGGCCCAGAGAGCCCCTTAGCCTTTTCTCCCAGTTGAGGGCACCAGGAGAAGTTGGCAAGCTCCCAGCCTTCACCAGAACTTGGCTGTGCTGCCACCTAATCTTGGACTTCTAGCCTCCAGAAGTGTGAGAAATAAATCTCTGTTGCTCGTAAGCCACCCAGTCTGTGGTACTTTGTAAGAGCGGCCAGAATGGACTAAGACAATGTGTGTGAGTCATAACATTCTTCTGTGTAAAAATTCCTTGTAAGTTGTAGAAGGAAAACCCTCCAGCAAAGCACAACATATTTGTTTTGTTTGAACAGAAACAACCTCCCTGTAGGTACTTCATATTCAAGATCTCACCCTACTTTTCCGGTGATTCATCTTAAACCAGGCCCTGGCACAGACTGGAGCTGCTCTGTGCCCTGAGTGGTTTAATGTTGGTTTCATTATTATTTAGGGATGGGTAAGAAGATGGCTGCCACTGGGAAAAAAAACAGTTTGTTATACTCACAGATTCCAAGACCGGGTTGGAGCGGGGAGGGCAGCGTATGCCACACCATGGCGTAGAGGTGGGTATGTGCACAATGGGAAGCACTGGGGTGGGTGAGGAGTCAGAGAGAGAGAGAGAGAGAGGGAAAACTGTGGGCAAGGGCCTTTATTGTGGTTTTCAAGGGAAGGAACGGGAAAGGCAGAATAGGCAGGCTTAGGATTGGCTAGTTTGAGTACTTTCAACAAGCTCTGGGGCATAGAGACTGTCTCTAGCTGTCCTGGCACTTGGCCCTGGGATGATTAGGGCAGGTGAATGGTGGCCTAGAGTGGTGAAGCATGGGAAAGGGTGTGGTTGGGGCTTGGGGTCTAGATTGGTTGATTTGCATTTGAAAAGCATGTTCACTGGATCCTGGGCAATCTTCCGGGATCAGCAAGGACAATTGTCAAAGCATCAGAACACAGAAAATAGAAGACATGGCTAATACACTGCCCTGGTATAGAGCCCCTCTTAGAGGAAGGCAAAGGGCTCCCCAAAGCTCTTGCTATACTTCAGGCTCTGGAAAAGAAAATCTTTGCAGCTACCTTGTTTTATTCAGCGTATTAGAAATAGCACCCAGTGATACTGAGAGAATTCACTATTCAGTTGAACTTTTGTCCCCAGATAGCATCTGAAATCATCAAAGACAGTTTCTGTCAGGGCCTGGGCTTTCAGCACTTTGTTGTCTGTGTCAGGCCCATGTGGTCCCAGCAAGTGTCACTCACCACTGCTAGGTCCTGTGTTGATTGTCCACATACTTTCCGTCAGGCACCACCAGTGAGTGCTCTTCCTCTTCATCTTCCTCCCTACTTTCCTCTCTGGTGTGATCATCCTCCTCATCTTCATCTCTTCCCTTTGCATCTTCTACCTCATCTCTGTCTTCTTCCAAGTTTATCTCCTTTGTGTACTCTTGAGTTTGTGAACCCATCATATTCAAGTCTTCCATTTTTCCATCCTGTGGGGATCAAAGTAGTACAAATCATTCAGGATAAACTGGCAGTCCCTTGTTTCCAACATGCTCCCCTAAACAATAGAGAAGCTCACACTTCTTGGTCAGCATGGCATTGGTATAGGGACTTGGCTCTGTCGGAGGGCTGCTGGCTTCATCAGAACCATCTTCCTCCTTCCTGCCACCTGAGACAGAGAGCATTGGTTCAATGCTAATCATTGTCCCATCCTCTGTGACCACCTTTCTGGCCATCCAGGGACTTCTGGGCGCTGGCGTCCCCACATTCCTGCTTGTTATCACTTTCAGGCTCTACTACTACTACTACTACTACTATTATTATTATTATTATTATTATATTTTGGCCTTGCCTATGTTTTTATTCTCTGACCCAGTCCCTTTAGCTATCCTGCAAACCAGAGGCTCTTTGTGGTGTTATAGAAGTATGAGTCATCAAAGAAGTCAACCTCCAGACTCTCTTCTTCTTCCTTAACACAGACACCCCCAAAAAGCAGTGTCTGATGATTCAGGCCACAGCTATCAAAATGCTAGATCTAGGAGTGAGCTATATTCCCCAAGGGATAATCTGAGTCCACACCCATTTGCCTTTTTTTTTCTTCCTCAGACTTTAGTGGAGCATATCGGAATGTAGAGTGTGTTTGTCCACCTTTGTTGACTGTTTCCAATAACCTCCGTAGATGATTATGCTCCCCTATGGAGTGACAGAAATTTCGCAGCCCAGTTTGGGTTTGGGCCCTGTTCCTCACAGGACAGCTTGCTCTACATGAATGTGTCCAGGTCCTGCCTGTCATAGTGATAGATGTGATCCCTTGTACCCTCATGGAAAACACCAAAAAGAATTAACCGTGTCTTCCAGGCTACCATCTGATACCCACTTTGACTTAAAGGGTCCCTTGTTGATTTGACTTGGTCTCCGGCCTTGGTTGCCAAATGAAGGGCCCAAAGATCTGTGTAGTGAATATGGTCAATTCATCTTTCTCAGGATGATCAGAGAAAAACACATTCAGTGTAGGTGAAGGTGGGGAATGTGCATTTCTACAATCCGAGTGTTTTTAGCATCTCGTGTCTGGAGGTGGGCTATTGGAGCTTCAGGGTCTCCTCCTTCCCCAGCTCTTGGACATTTTCTTCTCTGTCTTAGTGGCCTTTTCTCCTTCTTGTCCATCATGTGGGTCTGAAGCCACACAGGGAGACCAAAGGAGGGGGCTGCTTGTGCAACCTGCTTAGAAGTGGATTCTCCCGGGGGCAGTTCTGGTGATGCATTTTTAAAGACAAACTAGAAAATTTGTCCCCCTCCCTCCCAATCATAAACATTATAACAGTTTACTATGAACTTTGTTTGGACTTAAAATTGCCTCCAACTTTCCTCTGTTTGCCTCAGAATATACAAGACCAAGCAACATAAGTGCTTATGTGAGTGTGTATGTACATGAGTGTCTATGTATTATGCAGTATTTATTCTGTTGCCTACATGATCTTTAAACATTTCTTCTGTGATGAGCTGTGCCTTTCTACAGGGTGAAGCCTGCATTGTCATCATTATTCTGTGCAATATCTACTAGCCCCATATGTCCCTAATCAAAAAGGTTGGTACCAATGCAGATAACCATCTAGCTTGGATCTGAAGAATAAGTGAACTCAGACAAGATATTTTAGATTCAAGATGTTGGATTCTAGGCCATAATGAATTTATTTAAAACAATGAACTGCACCTTGACAGAAGACCTTTAACTTTACATAATTACCTTCATAATCTATGGTCTTCCCTCTGATACTTTCTCTTTCTAATATATACCCGGAAAGCTCTTTGGAAGAAAACTGCTAGGAACCCATTTGCTGGTGGTCACTAAGAGATTGTTATCTGTCGATAGAAAATTATTTTCTTATAAAATACCTAGATGTTCTGGCCTTCTTTGCTGCTGCTCTATTTATCCTTGTGATGACTGTCAATATTTTTTTAATGTAATCACTTCTCCTATTCTGCTGGTATTCTGAAATAATCTATTTTTGCTGCTTCAGCTGCTGCTGTGTATCTCATACATGGAAGCCATGAGAATGCTATAAAATTGCATAATGGAAACAAATAATTGGATTACACTGGAGAGCAAGTGGTTTTTCACAATGAAGTGCTATAATTTAATTATTCCATGCTTATCTCTAATTCCTTGTTTCCTTTTCCCATTCATTTTTGCCAAATGAATCTCTCTTTACGGTATGTATTTATTAACATTGTATCTCTATTTCTGTGACATCTGAATTAGGGAGCTGAAATATGTGTCTGAGATATGCTATTTCAACTCTATCTCAGCACTCCAGGCTTAGGGGAGGATTGTGTCAGGCTAGCAATACAGAAAGTAAATTGAGTTAGCCCTTCACCATTATGTATATTCTTGATAAAACTCGGCTGTGGAAGTTGTGCTGCACAGCTGCGTGTAATTACGCGGAGAGATCTCTAGAAGCAAACTTGCTGAGTGAAAGCTCACACTCATCTTTCCCCTGGCTTTATTGAAATATAATTGATAAATAGAAATTATATACATCACGGTGTACAATATCATGTTTTTTTAAAAAGATTTATTTATTTGAGAGAGACAGAGAGTGCAGGGGGGAGGACAGAAGGAGGAGAGAGATAATCTTAAGTAGACTCCCCACTGAGCATGGAGCCTGATGCGGGGCTGAATCTCAGGTCGGGACCCCGAGATCACAGCCTGAGCCGAAACCAGGAGTCGGATGCTCAATGGACTGGGCCACCCAGGGGCCCCAAAGTCGTGTTTTGACATATGTACACACTATGAAGCGTTTACCACAATCAAGATAATTAGCATATCCATCACTTCACAAAGTAAGTGGTGAGAACACTTAAGATCTAGTCTCAGCAAATTTCATGTAATACAGTAATATTAGCTATAATCACGCTGTACATTAGACCTCCAGAGCTTACTCATCTTGCACAACTGAAACTTAGGGTGCACACATTTGAATTTTACTAGATTATGTTATCTCACTTTCCAATATTCAGTTGCTTTTTTCCTATCATATATTTTACTGATTACCACCCCTCTCACCCCGGTTTCAGGAGTAAGCTGCTGCCCAGTTGCTCCTATTTTCTAGCTGGATTGTCTGAACTATATCTCAAACTGATTGCCTACCATTTTTTAAAATACACTACCAGAATTAACCCCTAAACGTCTTAAATACCACTCTGCCTCATACTTATCACTAGAGGTTTAAGCCTCCCAGCCATCCATTGTTATCCATATGCTCATCCCCATCCTGCTGTTCATCCTTTGATTTGAGTCAGTCTCCTAGCCACCCTCTCCCCCCTCCCAAACTCTTCTACCATGCCCTCTGGAACTCCTGGGCCATCACTTAGCAAACTCCCTCATAAACTCAACCTGGTCTCTGACTGCTCCTTTATGGTCTTGCCCTGATTAAAACTCCCGCCCCAGAGGATACCGATTCCTCTCCAGCCTTTCACAGAGAAGCCCCTATTCCACTAATCACAAACCGGGAGGGAGCTGTTGAGGTGGGTGCCTGCCTAATTAATTGCCCATTGCCACATCCAAATCATTTCTACCCCTTTCTCTGTTGAAAACCAATTCGCTTTTGGAAATTTATCTTGTCAGACTATACCATGGACATGCTTTCTTGCTGCTGCCATATTCTAAGCCTCCTTGTCAGTTAGGACCTCTACACCTTACAATCTTCCTCTCCACCACCATGTTTATTGAGCCATTCAACACCCTGAGCCTCTCACTTCCTTGACTTTCTCACTTCCAAGGATCATCACCCGTAATTGCACCACCTCTGAAATCTTGATCTCAAGCATGCTGTACTCTGATAAGCATTCTCCCTGCTGAAGAATACACACGGGACTCCATCCCAGGACCCTGAGATCAGGACCTGATCCTGGGTGACCCAGAAGGACTGAGCCACCCGGGCGCCCCCTCTGATAAACATTCTTATCTTTCTGTCTCACTTACTGTAGCTCTCCCTTCTAGCCTGTAATTCTTCTCCCAGATTAAGATCTCTAGTTTATGGACCCATCATTAAAGTCATTCACTTGCAAAATCCCTTTAGTTCCCTCACTCCATAGAACTCTCCAGATAAAAACCGAGCACTGTCTAAACCCACCTCTGCCTTTTGTCCACATAACTGCTTGGGGGAGAAGTCCTGACTTTCCTGCCTACTATCCGCTCTCATTCTTTGCTTTCTTTCCTATTACCTTGTTAGAGATGTCTGTTTGCTTCAAAAGCAAATCTCTCTGATGTTTGGGGTCCCACCCCTTGCAGCCATCCTACAGGCATCACTTTTGTAAGTATTTTCTCTTTTTCCTACATCACCAATACCTGAAATTCTATTGAATATCTCCCATAAGCATACAAAGCATAGTTAACAGTTTTTATCTTTAAAAAAACCTCTTTTTAAATTTCATGTACTTTTTTAGAAAACCATTTTATTTCTTTTCTTTGACTGCAAATCTGCTTAAAATAGTTGTGTCTCCTTTCCTCACTTTGCAGTCTTTCTTTGACCCGTTCTTCCCATCCAACCTTTCTAATAAAACTGCTTTTATGAACATGATTTCTGTTGTGCCACATCCCAGCATTCTTTCTTTATGTTCATTTTACTCAACTTCTCAGTGAACTTGAAATGATTCTTTGGATGCTGCATCTCTTGACTTTAGTGACATCTGTTTTATTCTGTTGTGTTTTCCTTAACAAATTGGACCCTCATTTCCCTCCACCTTTGCTCACTGAATTATGAACTCTAGGACAAAATGCATGGACAAAGAAAACTGCAGCCCACAAGAGCTAAGAGATATGAAGAATAGATATTAATATTTTACTGTTCAAGAGCCATAGAAGGCAAGAATAGAGAGAATGGGTAGTAGACAAGGGCCAAAGTAGAAATAGAAATAATGGCAGAAACTTTTTCATATCTGCTGATTGCCCTAGACAACCAGCCTCCAATATCGTATGCTTTCAAGCTTGGTCCTTTCCCAAACTACTCCCAATTTTCACAGCACGCCTTGAGGGGATTGGAATTCAGGTAGATTGGTTGAGTCTCTTACTATAATTTTTTTAAAGTTTTTATTTAAATTCCAGTTAGTTAATATACAGTGTGATAATCGTTTCAGGTGTACAATACAGTGATTCAACTTTTCCATACAACACCTGGTGCTCATTACAAGTGCCCTCCTTCACCCCCATCATCTATTTCACCCACCCCCCCACCCACCCACCTCCATTCTGAGGTGATTCCCATTCTCATTTTAGTTTTAATCAATCTTTAAAGATGTATTTATTTATTTTAGAGCACGAGCGGGAGAGGCAGAGGGAGAGGAAGAGAGAATCTCAAGCAGACTCCCCAGTGAGCACAGACCCCCTCACTGGGCTCCATCCCAGGACCCATGAGATCAGGACCTGAGCGGAAACCAAGAGTCAGATGCTTAACTGACTGAGCCACCTAGACACCCCTAATCACTTCATCTTTAAAATTATAGTGACAGACTCCTCTCTTTCACTATAATTTAAACAATGAAGTGATTAAAGTTATGTCAAAACAAACCACAACTTGTTGATAGAAAGAGAAAGAATAAGAAAACCTTAAGAAATATTCATGGATGGAATTTATGGGGTGTATTACCTGTTCCAAACTTAGCAGCTTAAAATAACAAACATTTACTATCACACAATTTCTGAGGGCCAGGAATCTGGAAGCAGCTTAGCTGGGTTGTTCTGACTCAGCATGTCTCAGAGGCTGCATTATCAGGATAGTCTTGACCAGGGACACAGAAGATTAGTTACAGAGAATTGAGAGGTGAACGCTATGAGGGAAATGAAGAAAAATGAGTTAAGATTAGCTTTCTCCACACTGTGTTCTGTGGGATCCTTGTCTCCTGTTCCTTCCAAAGAGGGTTCTGTGGTCAAATAGGAATGGGGAACACCTCAGAACTCACCCCCTCTAGAAATGGGCATAGGGAAGGCTCTGGAAGTCCTGAGGCACAGGATCCATTTGACTTGGTTTTTTCAGCATTTCCCCAACTTTTTGACTAAGGGACACCTTTATTTATTCATTTTTAAGACACATTTTTTTAAGGATTTATTTATTTGTTTTTAGAGACAGAGAGCACGCGCACTTGTGTGCACGAGCGGGAGGGGAGGGGCAGAAGGAAAGGGAGATAGAATCTTTTTTTTTTCTTAAAGATTTTTTATTTATTTATCTGAGAGAGAATGGGAGACAGAGAGCATGAGAGGGGGAGGATCAGAGGGAGAAGCAGACTCCCCACCAAGCAGGGAGTCCGACGCGGGACTCGATCCCAGGACTCCAGGATCACGACCCGAGCCGAAGGCAGCCGCCCAACCAACTGAGCCAACCAGGCGCCCCGGGAGATAGAATCTTAAGCAGACTCGATGCTAAGCACAGAACCAGACACGGGGCTTGATCCCACAACCCTGAGATCACAACCTGAGCCGAAACCACTGAGTCAGATGCTCAACTGACTGCACCACCCAGGCACCCCAAGACACATCCTTTAACTGCTACCTCAAATATCTCTGACCCCTAGATTTGATCATGCCCCTTCATTAAGGACAGCAATAGTGTCCTTAATTTAAGGATATGGGAAGAAAACAGAACTTTGAATTTTATCCTTTTGAACTTCACTTTTGTGATATTTTAATATAAATAATACATTAACATAGTAAATGTAAAATAAATAAGTATGAAGGGTGTACCTGCCACATTTTTTACTGATACACAGAATCCCCTGGTGTACAGGATAAAGTTATCCTACTTCGCATGTTAGTCAGGTTCTATGAATCTGACTCTCCAGGCTTTTCTCTAGACCCTGCCCAACCTCTCCCTGGACTTGCCCACTAGTGTGTTGACCCTTCTTACAACATGGGAGAGAATTTGTTTAAATGTTATTACATTTTCTAGGATATCATTTTCACCTGAAATATCAGTTTGTCTTTTTTTTTTTAAAGAGTTTCTTTGAGCGAAAATTGATTTGAATCTGGCAGCACCAAATTAGAAGTGGTTAGCAGCACTTCACCGTCAGGAGCTGGGGGGAGACTTTAGTATAGAGAAGAAGCAGAAGCAAAGCTAGGAAATTATTTGATTGGCCATAGCTTAAGTGGCCAGATTCTATTCCTGTTCATCGTCTTTGTGGCTTTGTTATCTACCTATAAACTGGACTGGGTCCTGAATTCTTCTAGTTTCCTCAAATATCTGTCTATGACTCTTCAAACTAACATTTCCAGTATTTTCCCAGCCTTCTTGAGTTGGAATCACTAACAGCAAAGGCTGCCCTTACCCTCATTGGAAGGGACCATACTGGGTCCTCCTTGATTCCCAGATGGCAGCCAACCATTAGGGCCTTGAACATTGGGTCCATATCTCCCAATTTCAAAAGGCTCCTCCAGACTTTTGAAACTGCACACCAGCTGGGGATCCCAAATCCTGTTTGTTTTTGAGCACCCATCTCAAGGATTCCTTCAGCATTGAGGTTTCTCTTCATTTAGTGTTCCTGGTGTGTGTCGACATCTGAATCATGAAGATCCATGATCCTTTATCTGTAGTTCTGAAGCCCCAAAGTGCTCAGATGGAAAGTTTGTTTTGTTTTATTTTATTGTTCTTTTTTTTTCCATCTATACCAATATTACATTAGCAATCAAAAGTAATGACTTAAATATTTTGGTAAAAATTAAAGAGAGCAGAGAGATTGATGATAGTTTTGCATGAGAAGAGAATTATGCAATACAATTTTATAAGATTCCAAATGTAAAAGAAATAATGAGAGGACACATAGTACCATCATGGTTGATTAAAACAGAAACCTGGGATGGGCATTAGAATTGACCTAATTCAATATCCCCTCAAGATGGAAAGTTTTAAAACCTCATCTGGTGAGACACCTGATTTGAACCAATGTGAGGCCATTCATGTTTTAAAAAATCTCCCTAAATGTGTCTATTCATACATTTTGCTGCAGAATATTAAGTGTTTGATTACGCAGTACCGCCCCAGACCCGACTAGGTACACGCACTCTATTGCCGTTCTAAAACTTGAAACAGTCCAAGTCAAATCTATCTGGCCCCAGGTATTTAGGAAAAGGGGTCTGTGAAATCTTATAATTGATAGTGATTAACTATTATAAATGCTTGCATACGTATTATATCTCCCCTTCTAGTAACAAGCCTGCAAGGTGAGCAGGTCCCTGCTTTACAGAAGAGGTAGCCCAGACTCAGGGACTATCTAATTTTCTCCAGTCTATGGTCCCAGATGCAGGCAGCGCAGACATTAGACCCAGATCATTGGCTCCAGATTGTTTCACGGTGCCGTAAACCCAGTTGTACAGTGTTTGCCGCGTAGTCGCATAGATTGTAAGTCCCTTGTCAACAGGGACTCTGCCTTCCTTTTTTCCTCTAAGACTGAGTCCATGGTTGGCATTGCCCTTTGCATAGTGTTTAAACAAGCCTTTCATGAAAGGTAGAATTTATACCATAACAGTACTTTAAGAAGTCTAATTTAAAAAAAGTCACCAGAGGCTTTGGGGACAGATGAATCTCTGGTCCAGTTCTAGATCTGCAACTTACACTCTCATTTACCTTGGGCAAGTCACTTTGGTTTCTCTGTGCTTTGGTTTTCTTATCTGTAAAAATGAGAGAAACTATAAAAGTCTTAGAAAGGGGGATTAGAACAATTGAAGGAGAAAATCCACGAAATACACAACACACATTCACAAATGTTATTATGAGAAGAAAGCACCCAACTGATGAATTCAACAGATGCCAATTGAATTCCTACAACTGGAAACCTGAGAGCTATAATAATTTCCCTGCAGAAAGATTCACTCTTCTATATGAACAAGCTTTTCACTTTGTTCATCGAACATTTTACTTGTTTTTGGTAGCATTGCCTGATTGAGGATCTTCGTGGACAGCATAGGAATTAACATTTTTGTTTTTAAAGGTCCTAAGGTGGAGTGATACTCATTTCTTCACGTTTTCCCCACTTCTCATCCCTTCTCTTACCTGCTTTCTCATTCCCTCCTCAAACTGAGGTAACTTCTGGAATCCAAGGAGAAATACAAAAGGAAGGGGAAAGGAAAGGTCAAAGGAAAACAGAAGGGAGAAGGCAGGCAGGTTGGAGAAACAGCAGGGTCTCTGTCGGTTGCCCTGCAGTACTCTGTCTGTTGACCATTAGCCTGCAGCCCCTCTTGCTGCCCTCCACTGTGGACCTGCAGGCTATCCGGGGCTGCTGCAGACACAGCCCCAGGCTGCCCTGTAAGCATGGTGTGTGTGTGTGTGTGTGTGTGTGTGTGTGTGAAACGACACTTCCTTGTTTTCACCGCGGTCGCCCCCAGCCCCCATTTCTCCTGTTCTCGTTGCTAACAGACATGGCCCTGGTTCTTTATTCAACTCAGAACATGGAAAACCACTCTATTTTTGAAGCTGTATTTCCCCATTGTTTTTTAGTCCCCAATGTCTAGGGTACTTGGGACCTCAGAGCATGAGAACCATTTCCAGGTTTGTTGTTATCCCAAACAATACTCTCTGCCCTCCCTCACTCTAAGCATGTGCTTCTTACACCGGCCTCTCTTTGCCTCCTGCCAAACCTTTCTTCTCCAGAATCCTCTTTCCTCTTTGCTCAGTGCATCCCTGAACTGTAGGGGGGGAGAGGGAGGGAGGGAGGGAGAACAAGAGAGAGACAGAAAGAGAGAGAGAAGTGAGTGAGAAAGCCCAGGCTGTTGTGACTTACCAAGGATTTTTGTCAAAGATGAAAGTATCCAAATGTACCAGACAGAAATGGAAAATGGTGCTTTAAAGTAGGAACACATGTTTTACTTTAGAAAAGTAAAAATTGCAGAGGATTATTTTCTTCTCTTGTATTCTCTCCCCTCTCCTGATTTTTAGCTGGAGGCAACACAGAATAAACAGTATGGGATCTACTTCTCACTACTACTACTACTACTACTTTATGCCCTCTATTACCTTTCTAAAACTTGAATAATTCAGAATTCCAAAACAAATCTGGCCCCAGATATTTAGGATCAGTACCTCAACTGCCACTATCCACTCCAGACTTGATGATTCCAATAGCCTCCTAACTGGTTTCCCTCTTTGCACCCTTGCTGCCCTCCAGTTTATTATGAACGGTGTAGCTAGAGTGACAGTTAAAATCTAAGTCAGTTCAAGCCTCTCTTCTGCTCAACACCCTCCAATGGGTCCTCCTTTCAGAGGCCTATGGAACTCCGCATGACCTGCCCCTACCATCCTGACATCACCCCATTGGCTTCCTTGCTGTTCCCTGACAGGCCTGGCTGTACTCCTGCCTCAGGGCCTTTGCAGTTGCTCTTTCCTATATCTGTTATGCTTTTCCTCCAGATTACTGAAGTCTAGCTCCCTCACATAGGTCAGTCTTTACTCTGCCTTCTAAGGAGAGTAAAGACTGACAATCTTTTCTAAATTACGTCTTCCTCCCAAATTTCCTTACCCTTCCTCTTTAGCACTTAAAAATTATCCTAGGGATAAAAGTATTTGGTGTTTGTTTGTTTGTTTGTTTTTCCTCTTTGGACAACAGGAAAACTTGCCTTGAATATCTTTGGCCTGTAGTGTGAAATTATTGCTTCATAGGAGTTTTAAGTGGTAATCTCATTCATGTTTAAGAATCAGCACTGAATGGGGCGCCTGGGTGGCTCAGTTGGTTAAGTGTCTGCCTTCGGCTCAGGTCATGATCCCAGGGTCCTCGGATTGAGCCCCACGTCGAGCCCCACGTTGGGCTCTCTGCTCAGCGGGGAGCCTGCTTCTCCCTCTCCCTGCCTGCCCCCCTGTTTGTGCACTCTGTCTCTCTCTGTGCATGTCAAATAAATAAATAAAATCTTAAAAAAAAAAAATCAGTGCTGAAGTACGGATACCATGCTATTACATGTGAACTCATATCTCACGGTTAAAAGTAAAATGAATATCTATCTTTTCTGTTGTTTTAAAATTCTATTCTAGGATCTTTGTCAATGATTCTACATCTCAGGGTTCAGGAGAAATCCATTTGTAATCACTTCTCATTTATCCAACAGGGTGGACTAAGCGCGCAAGCTTTTGTTCGTGTGGAAATGGAGGATGTGAATGATAATGAACCTGTCTTTAACCCGTCAACCTACGTGATGAGCATTAGCGGCCAGACCCAGCCAGGCACCGAGATCATCAATGTTCTTGCCACTGATAGGGATTCTGGGATATACGGAACAGTGGCTTATGAGCTCATTCCGGGAGACCTGTCATCCCTTTTTACCATCGACTCCACTACAGGTGTGTGCTCTTGGAACAATTTTCCTCTGAAATCAACAGCTTCCACTTTACAGCCAGAAAATTGGGCAAAGTGATTTTTTTTATTAGCAGGGATGTTGCAGGACTCACTTCACTTTCCAGAAGGCAGCAAGGTATATTGTAAAGATCCAAGGTTTTGTGATTACATGAGACCTGGATCTGAGTTCGAGCCTTGTCTCCTACTGGTCTTACAGTCTTTTTTGGCCTCAGTCTCTTTACCTTAAAAGTAGCCCTATTAATTCCTGTGTTGCAAGGTTTTGAGAGGATTAGAGGCAGTAAATTATGAGAAACAGCTGGCTGATAGTATTTATTTTGCAAATGTTCATTCACTCCGTTCGTATGATCTTGCCATCTAAGGGTGATTTCCATGATTTCAGTGTATTAAGAGATAATTTAGTGCAAAGAGCATTGCGTGGACATCCAAAGTAGATCCCTTTCTTGTACTAGGTCTGGCATTCCCTAGTGTTTTGGGGTCTTAGCTTCCTTGTTTTTAAAATGATACCCAAAGCTCCTTTTACTTCTCTAATATAGCAATTGCATATCTGCCAAAGAAGTCCAGTGGATAAACTGAGTCTTTTAGAAATAATCAAAATTTAGGAGGTTATCATCCCCTTCTTATTGGTTTATTGTTAACAAAGTAATGTTTGAAATAGTTTATTACAGGAAAATCTAAAATTTCAAGTATATATTATTACATTGTAATACTTTTGAGATATTGGAGATGTTCTGGTCCCAAAATGGTGCTGCAAAAATAAACACACAAAAACTTTTTTTCTTTTACATTTCTCCTTCTTTTAAAAAAATTTAATTAAATTTTACTTCATTGTAGTAAGAACACTTAACATGAGCTCTGTCGTCTTAACAAATTTTTAAGTATATAATGCAGTATTGTTGTCTGCAGGTGTAATGTACAGCCAATCTCTAGAGCTTATTCATCTTGCTTAGCTGAAACTTCATGCCCACTGATTAGCAATTTCCATCTCTCCCTCCTAGCTAGCCTCTTGCAACCATTACTGTCTTTGATTTTATGATTTTGACTATTTCAGAGACCTCATGTAAATGGAATAATGTAGTATTTGTGATTCTGTTACTGGCTTCTTTCATTCAACACAATATCTTCCAGGTTCATCCATACTGTTGCATTTTGCAGGATTTCCTTCTGTTTTAAGGCCAAATACTATTCCATTGTATGTATGTACCACATTTTCTTTATCCATTCATCCGTTGATGGACATTTAAGTTGTTTTTACAGCTTGGCTGTTGTGAACCTAGGAGTGAGGATATCTCTGACATTTTATTTCTTCTTTAAAGCACCTGACCTGAGCACAGGTAGAATACATTTCTGTTGTGATGAGGATAATGTCAGGTGCTATACAGGTATTTTGTGTACATTGTCTTTATTGGATCTTCACAATACCCTCTGCAGCAACCATTTTCGCTAGCAACAAACAATAGTTTACACAGCAAATCTAACCATGTTAGTTTGGCTTCTAACCCAGCCCCAGTAGATGGAGAGTCATTGCTTCTTGCTTGGAAGGTGTACTTGCATCTGATGTGTGTGACTGGCTGGGGGACTAGTTGTTTACAATGGCAGTCTTAATAAGGCAGAACTTTCCTTGCTCAAAATAATCCACTGACATGGCTCCTTTAACGTTTCAAAGATCAGAAGAAAATACTTTTTTTTTTTTTTTTAGGAAATTTAGTCTGCTTATCTTGGTTTTTTCAAAATCCATCTAACCTCCTTGTCAAATTGTCAGGCCCTCTAGGACACTAGCATTGTCAAAAATATATAGGTCAGCCAATTATCAGCGCACAGGATCTAAAAACATTTAGTAGATTGTTTTTAAAAGACATCAACATGCTCATCGTCTAGTTTTCCCTGGAAGGTCTTGAAGAATGAGCTGTACTGTGTTCTGTTTTTAGAAGAGATCTCTTGCTGCTCTGCTGGCTTCCATTCCTGGCGTGGGCTATAGGACAAATGCCATTGTTAATCAAGGAGAACGCTTTATGTGGGTCATTATCGAGGGAAGTATCACGGTATTTTTTTTTTTTTAAGCAAAGACCAAATTCATAATGGAAGTAGCTGTGGGTTATTATTGTTGGCAGTTTTGATGCCGGTTCATTTAGGTTGAAGACATTTTTCTAACAGTGCTCAGAATTTGGTTGCGCTTAATCGCAACTCATGAGAAATTCATGAGGCCTGGTAACGCTTTACTTTAACCTTTAGAAGAGAATAAACAGCATCACAACTAGCTATGGGGAAAAGTTGCCTAGTGAACAGGCAGTCTTCAGCTGGAACAGCTGAATTCAAGTTCATCTGTTGGCTGACCGCAACTCCGAATACATTTTCTATATCGTACGTAATAGTTAGGCTTCTAGGCCATGCCAAGAAAGCTAATTGAACTGTTGATGTTCTCGAAGAGTAGAACAAGGAGCTGTACTGGGATATGGTTTTCTTCTTCTGGATCTGCTTTTTGTTGTCATTGTTGTTGTTGCTGTGACCTATAGAAAGCTGGACTTCCTTGCTTCTGCCAAAAGGTCTGTCTTTACCGAAGCTGCCAGTGTAATTGCAGTGTGAAGAAATTGCCTCTATCAATATGTATTTGTAGAATGAATGAATAAGTGACATCTAGAAATAATTGAAAAGTGATTTAAATCCTTATTACAAATTCTTAAGAAACTGCAAGAGAGTGTCATTGATAACACAGAGCAAAATTTCATTTAAAATCTTCTTTCTGCATCACAGTGTGGTAGGTAATGCTATGGCTCACCCCCACTTTTCCTCAAAATTCTCCCAAACTCTTTCCACCTGGCTAGCACTTTTCTAGATATATATGCCAAGTATACTAAATATATTTGCATTTATATATAGTTATACAATTCTATAGATGTATAGCTGTATAGTTTTATATTATATGAGAAGAATATTGAGAATCAATGAGCTAATTTATATATTGTCACTTCTTCGTGAATTACTCTTAGGAATCTCGCTTAGAGACATTTATTCGTTTGTTCACTGGTTCATTCATCCTTTCATTTTGATGCTTCCTCTATCAGACATGCTGTTTTCTAAGCTTGCACCTTGTGTGCTATAGGCTCATGTTTTTCTGAAGACAAGAGTTTGCCCATTGATCTCTTTGTGCCACAATCAAGACTCACACTTTAAAAATAGAGCTCTTTGACTTTCTGTGTTCATCTGGTAAGAAAAATGTTTTGGAGAAAACTGGAAGGGGGTGTGGTGATGTCATGGTTGTTTTCTCTTGTGGGTTTATCTTCCTGTTCTGTTTCTGGTTTTCTAAGTTTGTTGTTGGTTCAAAGAACATTTTTGTAAAATGTGCTTAGGCACCAGGAGAGATATTGAACTGAGCCTTCATCTCTCTTATTCTCAGTTAGTTGGGTTCCTTTGATGTGGGCACGAGGCCGACCACACTGTTTTGAGTTTTAAAAGAAGGAAATACAAGAGTCATGTTTATTAATAGCTCTTTTTATGTTTTTAATCCCATTTTATGAATTGTATGTAGATTTTTTTCTTATGTTGTTTGAAGTATTCCCTTTAGTAGCATGAAAAGAGTAGTTCTTTAGCTCCTTTGTTCGTCCTATTTATTTAGTAATTTTATACTGAAGCGAACGTTACTGCTAACTCCGATTATTTTAAGGTGTCTGATTTCAAACATTTGTGTTGGCCATTTGCAGTAGCCCAACTACCTCTTTTGCTAGGATTACCTTTAGTTAAATTCTTCTGGTTTGCCTCTCTTCATAGAAGCAAGTTAATGATATAAAGAAAAGTCAAAGTTCTAAAGAGTGTAGCTTATCTATTCAAGGCAGAAAATGGAGGCAAGTTCATCCTTTCAAGACATATTTATTCAATACCTATTATGTACCAGGCACTGTTTGAAGTATTTGGGATACATCAGTCAGTAAGACAGATAAAAATTCCTGTTCTCATAGAACTTACAACGAAAGCTTATGTTGCTTTGCCTATTGTCTATTCTATGGTTAGTTGTGGTGTACACAAAATCCAAGTTTAGCATTACAGAAGAACAAGTAATTAAAAGGGTAAGTGAGTGAGTTAAAGGCAGCTACGCCTCCTTGTTTGGTTGTAACCTTTTGTTTGTACAGGGTGCGTGGATTTTAACATGGGCTGTGAGTAATGTAGCACAGACTCTGTTTTTCTTTATTTCAAGGGCAGATCTTTTTCTAATGTTAGTTTTAAGCTCACATTTCATATCATGTACCAATCTCATAATTCTTCGTGATTGCCACTTTCCTACATTTAGAACATTCTGATATGTAGCTAATAAATTAAAACCACATCTCATTCCATAAGGGATGTGAGCCTACTTAGGCCAAAAAAAAAAAAAATAATAATGACTTCCTTTTATTTGTAAGACAGGGACTGAAATTAATCATGAACACCTAATCAGTGTGTGTTGCTTTTGTAGGAAACAAAAGCATATTAGAGAGTTTTCTTATGAGTTTTTCCAGTATAAGATCACAGACTCTTGGGAACCTTACAATTCAGCTCCCTTATTTAGTGAAGGAAGAAATCGAAGCTGAAAGAGATTCAGTGACTTGCCTAAGAATACACGGTGAATAAATGGCAGAATCGGACTTAAACCCTCTCCTGGACACGTCATCTGTCCCTTATTGCTCTGTCTCAGATGATAACACCTTTCAATATTGTTTCCATATATTGCCTGTTTGAGCCTTACATCAACTTATGGCATAAGCAAAGCGGATGCTTTTGTGCCCATCTGCAAATTAAGAGAAGAAAGGCCCTCAGAGTATTAGTGACTTGCTGAGGGATTTGTTGTTACAACCCTGACACTTGAATTTACTTCTTGGACTTCCCTTTTAAGGCTCTTTCCATTATTATGTCTTTTTTTTTCCTTTTAAACTAAACACAAAGCTAAGATAAATAGAGGTTTCATTGTCTCAACTAAATAAGGTAGAAAAGTGATCTTTCATTGTGGCTTCTTATATAAGCCTATTTGAAATACCAAATTATCTCCTGATTTATTTGCTCTTCTCAACTGACTACATAGAATTTGGTGGAATCTTCCAAAATGGGTATGTTTCTCTTAAGAATCCTTTTCATTGTTGATACGAGACAAAATTTTCAGTCTGTTCCATTCCTTTCAGCCATTACCACTTAGCAACCCAGATTTGTGTGTGAAATAAATAGCATAATGTCACCTATTTACTGAATAAGTTTCTATATTCTCACAAACTGAATATAGGAAAGGCATCATAAATACCAATAACCAATAAGATATTGATATTGACATCCCATAGTTTTTGGTCTGTCTCTGTTTTTGAGAAAACCAAACATAGACTCCATGTTTGGTGATGGTCATGATTTTGTGCTTGTTTGTTTGTTTGTTTGAAGTAGGCTCCACACTCAGCATGGAGCCCAGTGCAGGGCTTGAACTCAAGACCCTGAGATCAAGACCTGAGCTGAGATCAAGAGCTGGATGCCTAACCAGCTGAGCCACCCAGACGCTCCTTGTACTTGTTTTTGTTCTTAACTGTCCCATAGTTTGTAAGTCTAGTAATGACCCACAGGTTATTTTCTGACTATGAATGACAACCTTGGTTAAGAGCATCTCATCTTTTTCAGGAGATTGGATTTTGAAAGTCAGTATTTCTTAATTAGTAGAATTATATGTATATTAGATTTTAATTAAGAGAGGACCTTTGTCTTTAAGTTCTTTTATTAGTCTATCGATTAAAAAATATTTCATCCTAACATTTTCCTATATTTAAATAAGAAGTGACAAGATAAAGAGCATAGACAAACATTATTGCACATTATAATTGTATGTACAAATCCAAGTACTCAGTAATTCAAATATAAAATAAGCAGAGCTCGTGAACAGCCAGTAAATTAATCAACTTCTATTTTTCTAAAGTTAAAGTTTGTCCCCTGCTGACAAATGTACCACAATGGTTAATGATAACTGGTTAATGATAATTTGCAAGTGTCATGAAAAAATGAGAGCCAAGTAATCACTGTACTTTAAAATATGAAAATATAAACCCATAAATTCTAAGCTGACAAATATATAGGCAAACAGAGCTATTCATTTTATTGACCATCTTGTTATTTATTACATATATAAATATGTATATTTATAAGTAATATGTATTATAGAGCTATATATAATATTTATAATATTATATAATATAATGTAATATATAATCTATTCTGGTCCCTCCACTTTTTTTTTAAAGATTTATTTATTTATTTGAGAGAGAGAGAGAGAGAGTATGTGAGTGGTGGGGAGGAGCAGAAGGAGAGGAAGAGAGAGTTTCAAGCAGAATCCAAGCATAGTCAAGGGAGAGTTTCAAGCAGAATCCAAGCAGAGCCTGACTCAGGGCTTGATCCATGACTCTGAAATCACGACCTGAGCCAAAACCAAGAGTCGGATGCTTAACCGACTGCACCATCCGGCACCCATGGCCCCTCAACTTTTAATAGACACCTCAGTTTATTTAAAATGCTGGATTCAGAAAGACCTAAATGTGAGGCATGAATCCATCAAAATCCTAGAGGAGAACTCAGGCGGCAACCTCTTTGACCTCAGCCGCAGCAACTTCTTGCAAGACACGTCTCTAAAGTCAAGAGAAACAAAAGCAAAAATGAACTATTGGGACTTCATCAAGATAAAAGCATGAGGATGGAGATAACATCCAGTTGCTCATCTTTCATCTGGGGGTGGGGATCATTAAATAGATGATTCTCACCAGAGATACTTTTTCATAGTACAGATATTTATTTTATGAGATTTCACAATTTACTGTATGTTATTGTGGTACATTTGCCAGTAGTTTGAGTATTTATAACATAATTTTTGTTTGTATCTTGGGAATCACATGTTCAAACAGTTTTATATAATTTCTATAAAGCATGATTTAACTTCAGCAATTCATTGAATTGAATACAGGTCTCCTAAATATATTCATTTGATGGTTCTAAAATTTCCATTGATACATATCCTTGAAACTTTTTATATAATAAGAATCCCATGTTTAGAGAAGAGTTTTGGGCAGTTATTTTTCAAGACACACATTTTAATGTCCAGTCTAAGTCTTCACTATTGTATCCATTTCCTATATAAGAAGGTAGAATATATATGTATATATATATATTTATAACAAACATATCTTCTTTTCCTGGATATTTTAATATTTTAATATATATATATTTCTAATTACAAAGTTAACATATTGTCTTAGTCCATTCAGGCTGCTCTAACCAAACACCACAGACTGGATGGCTTAATAACAGACATTTATTTCTCACAGTTCTGGAAGCTTCAAGTCTGAGATCAAAATACTGGCCAATTTGATTCCTGCTGAGAGCTCTTCCCGGCTTGTGGACAGTTGCCTCCTCTCTATTTTCACATGGTGGAGAGAGAGTGAGCTCTCTGATGTCTCCTCTTATGAGGACCACTAATCCTATAAGATCAGGGCTCCACCTCTATGACCCCATTTAACCTTAATTACTTAGTCCAGATGCAGGCATACTGGGGGTTAGGACTTCAACATATGAATATTTAAGGGACACAATTCAGTCCATAGCACATATGTTCATTAAAACAATAGGAATATAAGAGGTAGAAAATGAACTGTCCCATAATCTCAACCCATAGGAGATGACCTCTCTTGATCATTGTTCAGATCCTTCCATGTTTTCCAGCATGCATATTTTTCTGTGTGTGTTTGTGGGGGGGGTACAAATAAAGTATGTGTTAATATTTATGATGATACTTTACAAATTATTCTGTATTTTTCCCATATAAAATGTAGCATGTAAAATCTTTCTAGATGAAAACGTGTATATTCATTCTTTTTAGATACCACATTAACATTCTATTGTATTAATCTACCACATGGATTGAACCATTCATTTTTTTCTTGTGCTGTCTCTTTAAGGGTGGGGACTCAGTTTCCTCTCACCTTTCCATCTCTCCCAGATCCCAGCCTGCTAATTTTTAAAATTCCGGGTTTTAAGTTCCACTGGTTATAAGAACTCATGAAATTCAGCTCCTCTGGTTTTCAAAGCCAAATGTTATGGGGATTCATCCTTCCCGTGAGGGCTTCCTGGTGTGGGGGTCTTCCCTCTCCTTTCTGGCACTGTCCCTCCCTCCTGCAGACTGTTCGTGAGTCTGTTTAGTTCCAGACCATGTCTCAACCCTTTCTGCCACGTCTCTTATTATTAGGATACTAAATTATTGTTTATATATTTTCAAAATGTTGTCTTTTGATTTTATTTATACATCATTAAGTAAATTAAGGAATACATGAATGAATAAGAGATCAAAACTGTTAATTAAAATACATGTTATACTTATGATAAGCATGTGTATGCAGGCCACTGTGGGATCATAGAAGGTGGATCTAAAGCAAAGTAGAGGGTATATGCAGGTCACCTACACCAGGCAAGACTTGAGCTGTGCTTCAAAATGTGACTAGAAGTCAGAGAAGATGAAGAAGTTGTTCTAGGAAGAGGATACAGCAATCCAAATGGAAAAGAGCAAGGTCTATCCTGGAAATTATAAATAGTTCACTGTGTCTGGAGCAAAAAGGGCTGTACAGAGATGGGCTATGGAGGTGGAAAGGGCTCATTTACCAACAACTTGGTCAATATAGAGAAGGCATTTGAACTTCACCCTGAAACTCTGGGGAGGCACCAACATGTCTAGACTTGGATTTTAGGAAGACTATTCTAATACAAGTATGAAAAATGGTTCAGAAGGAGTCCTCTGGAGTCAGGAAGACCAAGTTGTGGTCTAGTTGAGGCAGACATTAATTTTTTCATTGTCATCATCAAGAGTGGAAAATGAAACCTTTAAACAATTTCTCTGTAGGAGTGCCTGGGTGGCTCAGTCATTAAGCGTCTGCCTTTGGCTCAGGTCATGATCCCAGGGTCCTGGGATCGAGCCCCACATCAGGCTCCCTGTTCCGCAGGAAGCCTGCTTCTCCCTCTCCCATTCCCCCTGCTTGTGTTCCCTCTCTCGCTGTGTCTCTCTCTGTCAAATAAATAAATAAAATCTTTAAAAAAAAAATTTCTCTGTAACTGGAACTGAGTCAACTCTGGAAGAATACATACCTGGGGAGTGGGGATGACTGGAGGGGAGAGGGACTTTTCATTTATTTCTCAAGGGAGACACTTTTGTATTATTTGAGTTCTTTTTTTAACCAAGCATAGACTTTAATAATAAAGAATTTTTAAAGCTCATCAATAACAGGTGGGAACAATCTGACATGGAAATTTATGTGATAATTATCGAATGCTTTGGTGGATCACCAAATCAGTATGAACCCAAATTTTAATATGGCTGTGATAGCTGGTGTAATAATACTTGGTTACATTAATATTTTATAAGTATTCTAATAGAGTGTTTATACTCTTTTTTGTAATAGTTAGATTGTAGCTGGAACCATGTGTTCACCAATCAACTTGGAGCATGTTCAGGAGAAATGAACCATGAGTGAAAGGACTTAAAATCATGTTAGATAAGGAACTGCTACAGAAAATGGGGACACTCTGCCCGGAGCAGGTCAGACAAGATATTTGACCTCAGTTATTGATGACTTGTTATGCCAAAGAGAAGTAAAACATATTTCATTACATTTCTTTTTTTTTTTTTTTTAAAGATTTTATTTATTTATTTGACAGAGAGACACAGTGAGAGAGGGAACACAAGCAGGGGGAGTGGGAGAGGGAGAAGCAGGCTTCCCGCCAAGCAGGGAGCCCAATGCGGGGCTCGATCCCAGGACCCTGAGATCGTGACCTGAGCCGAAGGCAGACGCTTAATGACTGAGCCACCCAGGTGCCCCTATTTCATTACATTTCTAATAGAAATAGAAACAAGGAATTGGAGTTTGTAAGAGGACAGATTTGACTTAAAAAAAAGAAAGAAATTGAATGGATATCATCTTTTTTATGCCTAGAAAGCTGACAATTCAGATGTTTTGGCCAGCTTCTCATAAACTGGCAAAAACTGCACTATTCCTTCATTTAACTTATGCTTACAGCCAATTATATTGTGAGAGATCCTGCAGAGTTCAGCTACATTTATTTGTATGTAACTTCATGTGATAAGTTTGTGTGTTTTTTTCTTTCTCATTAAAAAAAACTAACATGTTCATTTCTGAAGTTGGTTATGTTTTATCTGTTTTCAAACAAGCACATGAAAGGGTGGTGTTAATAATATTAAATAACTGGTTTTCTCAGCATTACTGGATCCCTCCCCAACTTAACCATTCACACCTTCTCCTCTCACCCACACTATGTACACAAGCCTAACTTCTCACTCTTGTCCCCATGGTTTTAACACTTTTTTTAAAAAGATTTTTTATTTGTTAAAGAGAGACAAAGAGAGCATGATGAGCGGTGGGGGGGGGAGGGGCAGAGGAAGAGGGAGAAGCAGACTCCCCGCTGAGCAGGGAGTCTGATGGACACGGGGCTCAATACCAGGACCCTGATATTGATCATGACTTGAACTGAAGTCAGATGCTTAACCGACTGGGCCACCCAGGCACCCCGCCCCTACCATGGTTTTAACATTTATTCAAGTTTTCTTACCCACAGCCATCGACATTATACCTTCTCACCACAAACATAGAGCCAGTTGAAAAAGAGAGCTGCCCTACACCATCTAGTTCAGGTCAGGTGTCAAATACCTCAGAAGATGAAGTTTTAGTTTCATTCTGTAGATTTAGGATCCTGATACCTGGGCAGATTGTGATCACCCTACAATCCTCCTTTAGCTGAGATTACTTTGGATTATGGTGTATACTCTGCCATCCCATCATCCTGGGCTGGTTATATTGTTGTTAAGCTCTAACAAAGGCAACACAATTTATGTTTACTGCTGAACTGATATACTTCCTAGATGCCTAATGTTTAAGCTCTGGGAAAATATTGCTTACCTGACTGAATTTGGACCATCATTTTGCAAATATGCTCAAATTCTTGGATTGGAAAGTAGGTGTATTAGTCAGGGTTCTCCAGTAATGGAACCAATAGGAGAGAGAGAGAGATAATAGGAAGATAGATAGATAGATAGATAGATAGATAGATAGATATAGATATAGAGAGATTTATTATAAGGAATTAGCTCATGTGATTATGGAGGCAAACAAGTCCCAAAATCTGCAAGTGAGTTGGTCAATGAGAGACCCAGGAGAACCGATGGTGTAGTTCCAGTCTGATGCTTGTAGTCTCAGGCCTTAGGAAGATCTGATGTTTCAGTATAATTCTGAAAGCAGGAAAAAACTAATATCTCATTTCAGAGGCAATCAGGCATGAGGAATTGCCATGACTCAGGGAAGTATCAGTCTTTCTGTTGTACTTAGGCCTTCAACTGGTTTAGTGAGGCCCATCCACCTGAGGGAGGACAATCTGCTTGAATTAGTCTACCCGTTTAAATATTAATCTCATCCAAAACGCCATCACAGTAACATGCAACATAATATTTGACCAGATGTTTGGGTCAACTTGGCCCAGTCAAGTTGACCTAAAGTTAACCATCACAGTAGAGTGAGCAGATCCAGTGTCACTGTTGCTCATCAGTATTTATTGCATGTTCTCTGTTTTTCAATTCTTTCTCTCTCCTGCCCAGGAATTATTTACTTAACGTCAACTCTTAGTCATTTGGAATCTACTACCCTTTTGTTGATGGTCTGTGCTCGAGATGGTGGCGGGCTCACATCTGTCGTTAATGCTGACATCACTATACACATTCTTCAGACAACACTGGCACCTGCTGAATTTGAAAGGCCTAAGTATACTTTCTCAGTTTATGAAGATGTACCTGAAGACAGTCCTGTGGGAACAGTGAAAGCAAAAGAGTCCTCGAGTAAGTACTTGCTTCTTATGCCTTGTTAAAATCCACTACTGGAATATTTTCGGTGTTTTCTTAGGCTGTGTCATCTTGAATAAATCTTTTCCTTTCTCCATGCAAGAAGAATGGAGACCACACAATCTGTGGCTTACTCTTTGTTCTTTCAGCATCATTTCTATCCTATGATTTTTCCTAATCAAAAAAGTAATAGATACTTTTAAAAGTTTGAAACAATACAGAAGGATTATAATGTAGAAAGTATACATCTATAACCCACTCCTCCAAACACACACATGTGCACACACACACACTTTAAAATTTTGTGAAAGTCTTTTTTTTTTTAAGATTTTATTTATCTATTTGAGACAGAGAGAGAGAGAATGAGCAGGGGCTGGGGCAGAGGGAGAGGGAGAAGCAGACTCCCCGCCAAGCAGGGAGCCCAATGTGGGGCTCAATCCCAGGACCCTGGAATCATGACCTGAGCTGAAGGCAGACGCTTAACGGACTGAACCACCCAGGCGCCCCACACTTATTTTTTTTTTTTTAATGAAAATACATCCTGCTGTATTTGTTGTTTTACAACTACCCTTTACCTCCACTTTATATGTTGAGGACAGTTTTCCAAGTAACTGGACATCATTCTGTCTCATTTAAACAAAGGTTGCATAGTATTTTGACTTAGATATAAACATGTTTTCTTGAAAAATTTCCCTTTTGCTATTAATTTGAATGATTTATAGCCATTTTATGCTAGTCCAAATAATACTCAAGCAAATATCCATATATGATTTATAAAGGTTTCTCTGCAGAGTAGATTCCTAGAAGTGAATTATTTGTCCAAAGATCTTGCTCTGCTCACAGTCCACTTCTTCTCTGTCCTCTTTCCCTTCCCTTAACCTTTGTGGGGGTTATTTGCCATTCACAGGTAGATATCATAGAGAAGCATCAATATAACCTTAACTTGGCTTCCCCAAATATGTGAAACAGGCATCCAAGTTATTTTCTGAATATCTTTCCCTTTTACTTAATGCAGAATGATTGAAAGGAAGATAGTGAAACCTGTGGCTTGCTTCTTGTCCATTGGGCATTACCTTTGTCCGCAAATACATCTTAACCATGGTGTTCATTCACTTTTCAGTAGATTCTGGAGAGCTGAGAAAGATGTAATACATTGCATTGTGTTTTCCATGGATGTGGTATATATCCATGGAATATATATGCAGACATATACTTTTAGAGTGTTTGCCTGGATCCCGGAGGACATAAATGTGAGCACTGCGGTAATTGTTCATGTCCTGGATGAGAATGACAATTCCCCTACCTTCTTGCATGATGTGTTGTTTTTGAAAGTCGAGGAGAGCCCTGTTCCACAAGGGGTAATAGGCAAAATTACAGCAATACACATACGTATATTAATGCTTTAAGTTTTCAGCGTTTCCAATAGGTGCTTTCCAGTAGGTGCATCTGGTGATTGCTTTTTCTTTCTTTTTTTTTTTTATCCCCCCCAACTCTTTTTTTAGATTCTTCAGAGCCAATTTTTTATAGAATTTCCTCTGGTGATCTGGACAGAAAGTTCTCTATTCACCCATGGCTGGGCGTCATTCGAACTCAGAAGCCTCTGGATCATGAAACACAGCCGGTGGTTGTGCTCACAGTGCAGGCTCAGCTTGGCAGCTCTCCGTCCTACAGCATTACAGAGGTCAACATAACTGTAATTGATGTCAATGACAACCGTCCGGTATTTCCCAAAGCCTCTGATGAGGTGAAAATAGCTCAAACCACGTTGCCTGGCACAGCCTTGTACCTCGCCCGTGCACAAGACAAAGACAGTGGGCAGAATGGATTCATCAGATATGCGATCGCAAGCCAGGATCCAAGCATCTTTGCCATCGACTCAGGGCTTGGTGCGGTGTACCTCAATGAGAGTCTGGGAAGTCACGTGCCCCGGAAGTGCACGCTCACTCTCCTGGCCCAGGATCTGGGCGTTCCTCCTCGGGCATCCCTGTTAGTGCTGACAGTTGTGATTGAGGAACAAGAGCAAAACCCATCCTTGACTTTTGAAAACTTGGTCTATCAAGTGGAAGTTAGCGAGTCTCTCTCGCTGATGACCCCAATCCTGCAAATACAGGCTTACCCACTTGGCCCACAGCGCACAACCTCGCAGCTCCTGTACTCGCTGGAGCCCAGCACAGACTCCGCTGTGTTTGGCGTCCGCCCTGACACAGGCTGGATTTATTTGCGGCGACAGCTTGACTATGAGTCCACACAGACATATAATTTTAGAGTGTTTGCCTGGATCCCGGAGGACAGATTGTCGCAAAATGTGAGCACTTCGGTAATTGTTCATGTCCTGGATGAGAATGACAATTCCCCTACCTTCTTGCATGATGTGTTGTTTTTGAAAGTCGAGGAGAGCCCTGTTCCACAAGGGGTAATAGGCAAAATTACAGCAATTGACAGAGACTCGGGAAAGAATGGACAGCTGTCATATTTCCTTTTGTCTGATGGAAAATTCTTCAAGATGAATCCTAATACAGGTAGCATTTTGTAGCTTCCACTTACTCCTTTAAAATCGAAATGCACAAGACTCAAGTCTCTTAGTGATAACATTACAAACATGTAGTTAAAATTAGTTTCTAGGAGATACCTTATTCAATTAGAGAATTGTGATTTTAAAATGAAGTCAAAATTGAGTAGAATTTTACCTGTAATGCTTCATACTCCTCTTGCCTCATATCCACATATTGCCAGTGTATGGTTCTTATACTGAATTAGAGCTACAGTCAGAATTGGACTGAATAAATCCCTGTGCAAAGTCTAATTTTCCCCCCAACTGTTCTTTTTCACTTGTAGATTTTTTTTAAAAGCCAAATAATATTTTATAAACTATAAATGTCATTGATGTAAAGCTAGAAAAAGATCCATTAGGTAAGATTGCAAAATCACTCTATTGATATATTTCCCCATTCTCATTCTGATAAGGGAACCATGGTGAAAAGGGCAAATATTTCCGCTGAGTTCTTTTTTTCCAAGTCTTCATTATAAAGTTAAATATTAAAATGCTATTACATTTTAAAATTTATATTGCAGAAATTTACAAGGAACTTATTTAATTCTACACCTACAAATGAAATATGTTCATACGGCAACCATATAGCTGAAGAAACTGAGACTCAGAGCTCAAAGAACATGTCCCAGGTTGTGGAGCTGGAAGGAAGAGAAGGCCACCACCCGTACAACTCCAGGAGGCACCATTTATGTTGTAGCCTTTGTAATTGGCCCCCTGCCCCATAGTGGGACAGAATTTGAATTCAGTTCTGATGAACCTCAAGCTTTTACTCTCATGAAAGGCCTGTTGTGTGAATTAGGAACAGGTGCCCCTTCCTCCAGCAGATGGAGCTTTACACCAGGGCACATGACTTTGCCACTGCAAAGTGGAGTTCAGCTCACATTCACTTCCAAGCTGGGACGCCCTCTGCAGGGCACAAACTGCACAGCAGGACAGGGTGATTGCTTGCTCGTGCCTTCCAGATGCTAGGTAGTTTTGTAGGTCTTCTATTTCCACTTGGGACTTAAAAAAAATAATAAAGTATACAGTTGGTTCCCCCTATGGTTTTAGCTCTCCTACAATTAGTCCAGTGCCCAGCTTCAGAAGACCAGGTGTCCTTTCCTAGAATTGTTGTATGCTGGAAGCAAGTAGCTTAACCTCAGAGCTCAGTTTCCTCACCATGAATAGAGGAGATAATGCCTGACATGCTCTGCATTCTGCTCGGAGGGGGAAAGAGTTTAAGTCTATGAAGGGGCTTGCAAGACGACCTTCTTGCAAACGATTCCCATTCCCCGGGGCTGGGTACAGTGTGGCCACACAGGGGTCGAGAGCACCCTTCAGAGCATGGCAGGCATGCCCGTCTTCCACATCTCCACATCCTGGTGCTCTGAGCCGTCTGCATGGTGACTGGGACTAGCTCCCATGGAAGGCTGCAGTGGCATCTCCCGTGCCCAGTTCCAGGCTGAGCTTCCCAGTCTTTTCCCCACTGACTTCCTAACTGCTGCTTGCCTATCAGAGTTGGTTCATCAGATAAAAATCTGTTTGCCATTCAGGATTTAGGGTTTTCAGAGGAGAATTACAGTTTGGGGCTTTAAAAATGCAGTTGTTGGGTATGTGATTTTTGTTAAAAATCACACTTCTCGTAAGCATTTATATAAATGTAGTTTACATAGTGGATGGATATAGTAAACACTGCATTTCAGCTTGACAATTCCACAACTTACCCAAACGTGAATTTTCCTTTCTGTTCCTGATTTCACTCTTTGTTTTGTTCTACACACTGTCATTTCATTTGGATGAGGAGGGTAAAACCAATCTTAGAAATGGTAATGTTAGCTGGAAGTTGCTTCATATTGACTTTCTCACAAATAGATATCTCCATAAATAGTGAGGAAAGTAATAGCTGGTGGAGCTCTGCAGCAGGAGCTGGGCTGCCTGGAGAGGGCATGTGGCCTCCAAGGGTCCATGGCCTGAGTCTCCATGGCTGAACCATGATGGAAGTTGCTAGAAAACACTTCTGAGGAAGAACATGGAAAATAAGGCTTGCAAAGCATTCAGTTATTTGGGAAGTCACTATCCATTGCTACACATATGTTTTGTGACATAACAATAAAGAACTATTTACATAAAAGCTAAATCATTGCCTACAGAATGTATTTGATTTTCAGGAAAGTATTTTGGCATTATTTTGAAGTAACGATAACAACTGTCACATTTGTAATAATTTATGGCTTACAAAATACTTTTAAATTTATGATTGTATTTGTTTCTGGTAGCCCTAGGAGGTAGGCTAGGGAGAGGTCCTTCCATGTCTGAGGTGGAGAAACTGGGACCCAAACCCTGAACTTGTAATATCAGAGCTGAGGTGCTTTCCATTATTCTATGGGGCAGTATGAAGAAGGATATGCTATAATTTTAAATCTTCTAAATTATTACCAAATTCCCACAAAGTACTTTATCATATATTTTTATGAATTCATTTTTTTAGTTCAGATGGTGGATGGCAGATAGTTTGAAATACAAAGAATGACAAATTGGAAATGGCATTTTCGGGAGAAACTTCAGAAAATTTAACAGTAGAGCCAAACTACTAATGTACATCATTTTAGAAATGGTGCATTTACTCTGAGTTTTATGTCTGGTTTTCCTTTCCATGAATTAGCTTGGATGGGGTCATTCTAGTACAGTGATAGCCTCTTTTGTTCTCCTCTGTGTTCCTTAGGTGAATTTATCAGTTGGGTGGCACTGGATCACGAGCTTCAGGTGCACCATCAGGTGACAATCCTAGTGACTGATCATGGCTCCCCGCCACGGAACGCCACCATGGTGGTTTATGTGTCAGTGACTGACATCAATGATAACAGGCCATATTTCCCACAGTGTCTCCCTGGAGAGGAATTGCACATCAAGGTTTGTGGAGTGAAATTGCCTTGCAATGATTTTGTAATAGTCTTAGTCGTTTGTTTTGAGCACCATCTTGTGGTAGAAAGTGTGAATTTATCAAATCAGTCTCAATGTGGCAATGTATGTTTCCAGATCTAAAAATTGTGAACATGTCAAAAAAACAAACAAAAAAAAGACTCCACAAATTAAAATATAAAATAAAATGGTTATATGTTCAATTTGGGATCACATATCTAGTTTTATGACAATGTAGTTTTGCCTGTTGTATACAAATGTAATGGTGCCCCACTCTCAGTAATGCTCAGATGTGGATTGTTTTCCCAGTAATTTGCATGCATCTCTCGGTTCAGATCTCCTTATGCGCAACTGGTGCACATCTCCAAGCTGGTTAGTTAAATATAGGGGAACAATCTGTAGCTCTAAAGTAGAAAGACGTGCAGCCAGAGACCATAAAATTTGATCTTTGGTAGCACCTGCAGAAATTTCTAATTATATTTATATGATTTCATCTTTTTCATTTCCATGTTTTGTATGTTTTATAATATACATAATAAATTAGAATATTTGTTAATGGACATAATAAATGTATCTTGGAGATATACTTTTTTAATGAATGGGTTCCATGAACAAAAAGTTTGGAAGCTGTTGCTCCAAACCAACTGAATTGGACATTCAAATTGTGTTCAGATATGCATATTGAACAATTAAAAAAGGATACTGAGACAGTTCATAACTTTAAACTCATCTTCCAAAGCTGTATTTAAAGAAAGTCCTACCAAAACAAAGCATTATTATAGTATCATTTTTATTTTAATTATATCATTAAAACATCCCAGGGCAGGGTAGCAGGACTCCACACTTGGAGTTCAACTCCCCATGTACATTTCAATATTCCATGAAAGTTCCTGTTAACTACTGAGGTATGTTACCTCTAGCAGGTGTGTTTCCTGAAATAAAGGTTTATATTTATCTTTAGGATATTTTGGACCTTTTAAATAATGAGAAGATGCTAGAATTCTTAAAACGTATCCAAAATCTATGATTATTTAGTCAATTTGATTTTTTTTCAAAATTAGTTCAAATGCTGCAGATGATTTGTTCAAATTGAACTAGTTTGTTCAAATATGTAGTATTGTTTCTTTTCATGGATTTGCATTTATATAACTTTTATATGGTAGACATTTGAGTTATAGGTGGATTTTAACATAGTTTAAAAAATGCTTAGTAGCAATGTGTTCTTTCACTTAAAGGTTCATATTTCTCTCTAAACTTTCAATGACTAATTTTTAAGCCATTTGTTTTAATGACAGGTTCTGGAAGGTCAACCAGTAAATATGTTGGTTACAACTGTGTTTGCAAAAGATTTTGACGAAGGAAACAATGCAGAAGTTGTATATTCAGTATCTTCAGGTAAAAGTCACCCTTATAAAGGATTAGGAGCTTTTAGGATTTCCTCTTTTGTCTACCAACTATCTACCTTCTTCTGGGAAAATGGGTAATGTTGAAAATAACACCAGGTACAAACAAAATACATTTGTGATTATCTAGAGTCACCTTCATTTAAAAAATTAACTTAAAACTTTAAGGTAAAATCATAGTAGTTTTTCTGTGTCCTAAATAGAAACCAACCAACCATCCACCTTAAATGGATAATTTTCAATAATCTGAAATGCAAATCAACTTTTACTGGAAGTAAAGTAGTAGTGAATCAAAATTGGTATTAAGTATAAAGAAATATGATTATGAATGCAAACATCTATGAATCTCTATGAAGACTAAATATTCTTAAGGTCAAAGTAAATCATACTTGGAAAATGTCACAGTACATATATTATGTGTGTATGTTGGAACTTCATTAGGAAAGGCTCATGTTTATAGTTTTCTTTTAGAATGCACAGGCCTCAGATTTGTTTTCGTGATTAGCTTTAGTTGGCACTGCGTTTTACAATATTTTTAAATATATTTGTTGCTTGTCATGTTTGTCACAAAATGTGACATAATGTTATTTCTTGCTAATAATGTTATCTCTTTCTCGAAAGAAAGAAAGAGATAAAGATCTTTTTAAAAATTACTAGCATTTTATTTATTTTTTTAAAGATTTATTTATTTATTTTAGAGAGAGAGAGCAGGGGGTGGGAGAGACAGAAAGAAAGGAGAGGGAGAGAGAGAATCTCAAGCAGACACCGTGCTGAGTGCCAAACCAACAGAGGGCTGGATCTCAGGACTCAGAGATCATGACCTGAGTAGAAACCAAGAGTCTGTCACTCAACTGACTGAGCCACCCAGGCGCCCCCCAAAGAATCACCAGCATTTTAAAAACTAAGCAGATTTTCAAAGATCTTGCTCATCGTAACAGGGAAATCCATAGGGTATTGGGGCAGATATACTGTGAAGTAATGAAGTTTAAGTTTCAGGTTCCTTCACTTGAAGGGCTCCTCTGGGATGGGAGTAAGGGGCAGTGGACAATTGATATTTGTAATATTGTCCTATTTTTCTTAAAGACAGCCCCCCCACATTTTATATTTGAAAACCCCCCAAATCAGGAGCATAGGGAGGAAAATTCCAATAAAAGACATTCAAAACCTTTATGTAGGAAATTACAAATTATTAACGAACGACCTTAAAGAAGAATGAAATGAAAAGGCATATCATGTTCATGCTTGGGAAAGTTCAAGATCAACATATTCAGTGAGCCTGCTGCACACATACATACACACACAAACACACAGAAATTAATATATTAAGCTATAATCCTGCTATAATACCATTATCTAGAAAGAACTGAAACCAGGCTATCTACTACTCACGAATATATGGACGAGAAAGATAAACCACCACTTGAGAAAAGAAGCTAGTTCCTGGGAAGAAGGAGGGAAATGAGATTTGGAGGTATACCCAAATCCTCTGCTGTAGCAATACTATGTTATTTGTTTAAGACTTTTGAAGAAATTGTGGGAATTGACTAGTTTGGAAATGTTTACATGGGGGTTCATCATATATTTCCAAATATTTGAAATACTGATTTTTTAAAAATTAGCTTCTAAAATAATACTTGGGTGTAACAATATAAAAAATATAATGGTATATATTCTGGTATTCATACCTTTGCTTCTACTTCATCCAATTGCTAAATAGAGACAACTACAAAATACAAGGAGAAATAGCAAGATAAAAATAAATATAATGTAGGGTGCCTGGTTGGCTCAGTCACTTAAACTTCAGACTCTTAATTTTGGCTCAGGTCGTGATCTCAGGGTTGTGAGATGGAGCCCCACTTCAGGCTCCATGCTGAGCATGGAGTCTGTTTGGGATTCTCTCTCCCCTCTCTCTGTCCCTCCCCCCAACCACTCATGTTCTTTCTCTTAAAAAAAAAAAAAAAGGATAAAAAAGAAATATAAATAAATAGGTGTAATGCAAATGAACACATGTAAAACATTTATGAAAATTTCATACAGTATTCATGTAAAAATGAATAAATTGATCAAGGCATAGAAATCACAACTAGTAGATGTTACATAATTTCCTGCTCTACCCTCTAACTTTCTTAAGGGCAGGAGTTCTTTTTTATTTGTCTTTGTATCTCCTATGACTGGTAAAATACCTGTTCTGTGATAATGACTCATCAAAATGGAACAAAAGAATGAAAGAGAGCCCCTAGCTCAGGCTTTGTCAAGAGTTTTTTGGATTGTTTGAAATGTTTAGATTCTACTAAACAATATAAATCTGTTATTTAACCAAAAAAACCTATATAATCAATTTAATTAGAAGTACCAGTATGAACTTGTGACAGATTTTAGTTTGTGCATGTGTGTACTCTCTGTCCACTGAAAAAGGCCTAGAAACAATGACTGGCCTGGAAGCAATAAGCACCCCCTCACGTTCAGAATATAGCCTCCCAATACCATGTTCCTCCAAAAGGAACCAGGAATCCTTGACGAAACGGCTGACTCCAGGTCTTGGACAGGAAATCTTTACAAGATGAGTCTGTGCCATTTTGTCATACCAGATACAAGGAGGTTACTAAAGACTACTAGGATCATATTAGAAAAGTTCAGGAATCAACTTCAAAAGAATCCCAATGTTCAAAGATGGGAAAATTTGAGCATAGATAAGAATAATAATGGCAATAGATTGAAACCCTGCTAATGTGTTTAAATTCATGCTTAATGGTTCTTAAAACAGAGGCTAAGCAAAACTGTAATTATCATAGTTGGAACCCAGGAGGAGGATGTTAGTGAATCAATCCATTATTTTGAACATTGTTAAATAAAAGCTTAGCATCAAGTATTTATCCTGACTTTCCTATAATGAACTATTCCCTTGGGTTATCAGTAAGTAGAGATGCATGTTGAAATATATCCAGAAGAGGGCGCCTGGGTGGCTCAGTTGGTTAAGCGACTGCCTTCGGCTCAGGTCATGATCCTGGAGTCCCGGACTCGAGTCCCGCATCAGGCTCCTTGCTCGGCAGGGAGTCTGCTTCTCCCTCTGACCCTCCTCCCTCTCATGCTCTCTGTCTCTCATTCTCTCTGTCTCAAATAAATAAATAAAATCTTTAAAAAAAAAAAAAAAAGAAATATATCCAGAAGAAATGATAGGATTTCTGGGATTTGCTTCCAAAGAGGATGGTAAAGGGGAATATATGACTAGGGAAGAAAGATTGGTCATGAGTTGATAATTATTGAAGCTAGACGACAGGCAGAGTCATCTCAGTGCTGTCTCCATATAAGGTCAAAGTCATCTTTGTGCAGAGCTCAGTATATCATTCTGTCTACTTTTACATATGTTTGAAAATTTCCATAATAAAACATTTAAAAATTGGTTATGTTTCCTGTCTATATTTTAGTATTATTTTATGTTCATACACTCGCAAAGCTTAAAATAAACAAATCTTCCAAATTATCACAGATGTATGTAGATTCATTAATTCTCTGTTTTCTGCATTGTCAGTTAACATCGATTTCTTAATTTCTGTGTGTGTGTATAGAAGACAGTTCTGATCACTTCAAGATTGATGCCAACAGTGGTGAAATAAGAACAACCACAGTCCTTTCATATAACCATAGACCTTCCTACAGGATGACCGTAATTGCCAGTGACCAGGGAGTGCCCACTCTTCAAGGCCAAGCAGTCATTAATATCCAGGTAATATTTTGAAAAAATGCTCAACATCACTTGGCATCAAGGAAATACAAATCAAAACCACAGTGAGATACCACCTCACACCTGTCAGAATAGCTAAAATTAACAAGACAGGAAACAACAAATGTTGGCGAGGATGAGGAGAAAGGGGAACCCTCTTACATTGTTGGTGAGAATGCAAACTGGTGCAGCCACTCTGGAAAACAGTATGGAGGTTCCTCAAAAAGTTGAAAATAGAGCTACCCTGTGACCCAGCAATTGCACTACTAGGTATTTACCCCAAAGATACAAATGTAGTGATCCAAAAGGGCACGTGTACCCCAATGTTTATAGCAGCAATGTCCACAATAGCCAAACTATGGAAAGAGCCTAGATATCCATCAACAGATGAATGGATAAAGAAGATGTAACACAGGGCGCCTGGGTGGCTCAGATGGTTAAGCGTCTGCCTTCAGCTCAGGTCATGATCCCAGGGTCCTGGGATCGAGTCCCGCATCAGGCTCTCTGCTCCTTGGGAGCCTGCTTCTCCCTCTGCCTCTCTCTCTCTCTGTCTCTCATGAATAAATAAAAAAAAAAAAAAAGAAGAAGAAGATGTAACACACACACACACACACACACACACACACACACACACAGGAATATTACTCAGCCATCAAAAAGGATGAAATCTTACCATTTACATCAAAGTGGATGGACCTGGAAGGTATTATGATGAGCAAAATAAGTCAGTCAGAGAAAGACAATTGTCATATGGTTTCATTCCTATGTGGAATTTAAGAAACAGTGCAGAGGATCATAGGGGAAGGGAGGGAAAACTGAATGGGAAAAAATCATAGAGGTAGACAAACCATGAGAGACTCTTAACTATAGGAAACAAACTGAGGGTTGTTGGAGGGGAGTGAGTGGGGGGATGGGATAACTGGGTGATGGGCATTAAGGAGGGCACGTGATGTAATGAGCACTGGGTGTTTTATGCAACTAATAACTGAATCCTACATCTGAAACTAGTGATGTACTATATGTTGGCTGATTGAGTTAAAAAATATCCAGGTAATGTTCCATCGTCAACATAAAGTGTGAAAAGATGTTCAGAAGGTTTTTGTTAGATTTTTATGGAAATGTGTACAGCGAAGATACCTTAAATTCATGAATGCTATTTTTAGAGAGCATTGCAGATTTATGTGTGTCTTTTTATTATCACTTGAGAAATGATTAGACCCAAGTAACTTTTAATTTTAACTTTGTACAGTTCCTGATAAGATATTTACCTTTATCACTACATAGGCATTTATGTTGCTTTGCTTACAAAGAACAAAAAAGTGTCTTGTCTTTTACTTGTTCCTAATTGCAAGGACCTGGTAAATTTGCGGGACAAACTTGTATGTAAACAAGGGTCAATAATATATCACATAGTTCTTTGTAATTATTTTTAAATTTAGAAAAGTCACTTGAGAACCACATTTTAAAGCTTTGCTTTAATCATAATGAGCAAACAACTTGTGGGAAGTCTTCATTGTGGGAAAAATTCACACTCACCAGTCAAAAATGAGATGATTGTGCATAGCTAGATTTCTTTGTTCATACACATGACAATCACTAATATTAATACAGATATGTATAATAATCAAGAATAGATATCCCTAAGAATTCTGTTTCCAAATTATATTCTTTATTGATTGAGGATATGTGGGTTAGGAGAAAATTCTGTATCGTATTATTTCCAAGTCTCTGGTTTCAGATAAACAAAGACACATGATACATAAATGTGAACAGATGTTGTCATTATGGATATATTGGTCTCTAGGATTTAGAGTAATTTGGAGAACTATCTATCCCACATTCTCATTGAAGAATCACAAAGCTACAATTCAGTTTAACTATAGCATGGTCTCACCAAATCTCATTTCACGCATTAGAACAAACAGGGAAATGGAAAATTCTGTACTTTCTTATCTCCTAGATGTTATACAATTTTCAATCTTCAGAGACATACTGGAATTATATAATAGAAAAAGACATTTTCTCACTAATTAACATATGTGTATCATACAAATGGAAGGAATTAGCTTCCAAAGTAATATCATCACATCTAGTGATTCAACTGTTAAGAAGGACCCCGAATTAAAAGCTCTTTTTCATTCTTGTTTCAGGTGATACCATTATCTAAAGGGAGAGCTATCATTTCTCAGAATATTAGACACTTAGTTTTACCCGAAAACTTGAAGCCTGCAAAAATAATGAGCTTGATAAAGTCACCCGATCACCTTCAACAACATCATAATGGAAAGTTACATTTTAGTATTGCTGCAGATGACAAGGATGGTCACTTCGAAATCGACAGCTCAACAGGGGACTTGTTCCTTTCTAAGGAACTTGATTATGAAATGACGTCTCATTACCTTTTCAGGGTGGTTACTAAAGACCATAGCAAAACCCCTCCCCTGAATAGCACAGTCTTCCTGAGTATTGATGTGGAGGATCAGAATGACCATTCCCCATCTTTCCAAGAAGAGCTCATTGTGATAAGTGTAGAAGAGAATGTCCCTATAGGGACTCTGGTGCACGTCTTCAATGCCAAAGACGGGGATGGCAGTTTTTTGAACAGTAGAATTCAATACTTCATTGCATCCCACCACCCTGGAATGAGTCCGTTTCTCATCCACCCCTCATTTGGCACATTAGTCACTGCATCGCCCCTTGACAGAGAGAGGGTTCCAGCTGTCATCCTGACAATAACTGCATTGGATCAGGCTGTGAATGTGACAGACCGGCGATTGCAATCACTGACAGCAAAGGTCGTGATTCTGGATGTAAATGACCACAGCCCCACTTTTATGTCTTTCCCCATTGCCCACATCAAAGAGGATGCCTCGGTGGGCTCCTTGGTGCACCACATAAGTGCTCAAGATCCAGATGAAGGAAGGAATGGAAGAGTGACATACAGCATCCTCTCAGGAAATGACAACACGGCCTTTATGCTAGACGAGTCATCAGGTACTGTCTGTCATTATCAGTTAAAGTCTCTGATCACGTGCTCACATTTGTCTTCTTCATTTTCCTCTGTTAAAATGACAATTCTCAAGATGTATAAGTTTTAAAGAAATGTGACTTGATTTACTGCTTAACTTAGGTAAATGAAAGGCCCAGAGATTGTACTCAGACAGCCACCTGTAGTTGGCCTGTTTGTTAATATTGACGATGCTTTGTTGCTAGCTCACATTTCACAAGATGAATATATAGTAGCCAACTTCTTTACTGCTTTGCACTGTGGATATTCACAGGGTCGGAGATGGTACCAAAGTGCATCAAGGCAGAGCATGACTAATCATCAGCATTATTCAAAGACTTTAGAAGGGAAACTTATCTTTAAGATCGTACAAATATTCATTTGTAAATAGTTGGAAGTACTGCATTTAAAAGGTTGGATTGATTTGGGCATTAAGACCTTTGATTCTCATATCAGCTGTAACATTTTATTTTTTGCAGAAGCATTTATTCACTGTCCACTCTGTAGAAATGTCACTCACTGTCACTTCACTTGTCTTGCTGTCACCATGTTACAAGATAACATCTACTAAAACTTTTGATTCAGTTTGATGGAAGGTTACATGCATAAAGTGTCATTCTTGTGAAATTGGAAATGAACACCCCTCAACCTGATTTTCAGGAGATATTGAAGAGATGGACTACCATCTCATTCTCTAAAAAATAAAGTCATTTTGCGTCAATCTTAGAAAAAACATCTCAGATGTATACCATTTGGCCCAACTGTTCGTTAAGAACATTGTTTGGAATGGGACTGAATGTGTAGGATTTGGAAGTCATGATTATAGGCCGGCTACATACTGTTGGAAAATTTCATCAAAATATTTATTAAATCCTGTACATATGGTTCCATTCTGAGGCATGCATGACCACCACCTAAAAGCCCAGCTGACAGAGAGATAGTCCAGACCCAGCTGCTGATTTCTGTGAGAGCTGGGGTCTCCAAGGACCTGTTTCAACAATACTTAAAATGTTTTCCAACATGGCTAAGGAAGGTCTATTTCAGATCGTCAAAGAGGGTGGATAAAATTAGAATCGTGCCTCAGTAATATAGGTATCGTGACTCTTAAACAATGGTCCTGGCTGTTTCAGTTGAGATATTTTTCAAAGACATAAATGATCATTGCTGAATACATTCAGAGGAGACAGGCTATTTTTCTTCACGAAGCTCACATTTCTTATGAAGAAGACACAGTGAGTTTTGCAATGGCTTTGGCTCTGAAATAGAGAGGGATAAGTAATGATTGAAAAACTACCTTACAAAATCTGAATCAGTAAGCTTCTTTAATTATTTGAAGGTAAGTTCTCATAGGATGAGCATGTGTTAGAGAAGCAAACAGCAATCCTCAAAGAAGGAATGTGATGATTGGAATCATGTGACAGCTATCTGTGTGTAAGACTTTATAACACTTTGTTTAGATGAGTTATATGCTTAAATGGCAGTAGGATGGAGACATGTTCTATTTGTGAAGTTTATTTCCTGAGTTATAGAGTCTTCCTATTTTTTGTTAGGAAAAAAAGATAGTTACTGAGATAGTATAAAGAGACTATAACTCTTTATCTTAAGGAATGTAGCTATACTCACCTTTTGGTAAATGACATGAAGTGTCATTTGACATGGAAGCATTTACTGTTACAACCTAGATTTTTTGTTTGTTTGTTTTTGTTTTGTTTTTTAAGTAGGCTCCATGCCCAGCGTGGGGCTTGAGCTCAGGACCCCGAGATCAAGAGTTGCATGCTCTACCGACTGAGCCAGCCAGGCGCCCCTAACCTAAATTTTTTTTTTTTAATGAAAGTAGAAAAATAATTTTGGTGTAATCATCTCCATAGATAAAGGTATATGATAGATTATTTCTGAATTCAAATTCATCCTTATAGTTTAAACCAGAATGACTCTTTTGACTAAAAAGTTATCTTTTTATTCTTGATAATATATAAACTTCACATTGATGTAATAAGATATATTCTTTAGCAAAGAAAGCTTCTGGATCTTTAGCAAGTTAGGTAAGTTAGACAAAGGTAGAGTAAGCACGACTTCTCTAGAAAATGTTTATTCTTTATTGCTCTTCTCCTCTTTCAAATCAGGCTTACTAACAACCACCCGTCCTTTGGACTATGAAATAAAAGCTCAGCACATTCTGACCCTTCTGGCACTGGATGATGGTATACCAGCACTTTCTTCATCCCAGACTTTGACGATTACTGTTCTTGACGTAAATGATGAGGCACCCGTGTTTCAGCAGGACCTGTATGAAGCTTCAGTTAAAGAAAACCAAAATCCAGGGCAGTTTGTCACAAGGGTTGAAGCTATGGACAAAGATTCGGGTAATTTAAAAATATGGAAACTTGGTAATTAATGCTAAAAACAAAAATTCACATACTTGAAACTAGTTATGGCCCAGAAAATGAAGACAATTGCTAGTTATTTCAAACTTCTAATACCTCTGTAATTAGCATTCACATAAAAACATATACACATGTAAAGGTAATGTGTGCTTTTTTTAAAAAAAGATCTATTTGTTTATTTCAGAGACAGAGAGAGAGTGTGTGCCATCGGGGGAAGGGGCAGAGGTAGAGGGAGAGAATCTCAAGCAGACTCCCCACTGAGCAAGGAGCCCAATGCCTCAACCAAACAACTGAGCCACCTAGGCACCCCCCGATAATGTGTGCTTTTATATGGCATTTGTTTCTATTGATTTATATTATTATTTATGGTAGAGTGATATATACCTAATTAACATAATTTTTTATTTGATCTTGATAATAAACTGCAGTATAGACAAAGTATCACATTTTTTTTCAGAGTGTAATGGTTAGATACACCACATACAAAACGGTAAGTGGATCTGTATTTCCTCTCTATATAGTATAATGGAAGAGAGAGGATGCTGGGTGTGAATCCTAGAACTCTCCTTTACTTCAGTGTGTAACTTTGAACAAGTAGCTAATTCTCTCTCTTCCTCTGTTTGCTTATCTGGAAAATGGGGATAATGATAGGGCCTAAGTTCTAGTTATGTTATGAGAATGAATGAGTTCTCATAAGACTGGCATAATCAGTGGTCAATAAAGGTCAATTTCTGTCATTACTATTATTACTCTTATTAATGTCAGCCACTGTGTCCAGACAAATAACTTTGAAGTGAATAGTTATTATAGCTGGGAATTTGTAAATGTCTTAGAGTTCCTTTTCAATATCACTGTGACTTTTTTGGTATTTAAGGTCCGGTAACTTTAGTAATATTGTTTATATTTTAAACAAAATAACTCTGAAAATTATGCTGAAGTATTTGCCATTGAGAGCATATGCCCATTTCCCCATCTGAGTTAATACAAATAGTTTAATCCAGTTTTTTTTTTACCTCATGTATATATATTCTTTTTATTGTATGAGTTTCAGGTGTACATTATAATCTGACGTCAGTATACCCTACAAAGTGTTTACCCCCCAAATCTAGTTATCATCTGTCACTCTACAATTGATCTTGTTTTCCTCTTTCACACATACCCCTGCTCCCTATTCTCTGTATCTGTGAGTTTATCTTTGTTTTGTTTTTGTTGGTTTGTTTTGTTTTGTTTTCAGATTCCACATATGACTAAGTCAAATGGTATCTGTCTTTCTCCTTCTGACTTACTTCACTTAGTATAGTATCCTCAAGGTCCATCCATGTTGCTGCAAATGGCAAGATTTCATTCTTTTTTTATGGCTGAGTAATATTCCATTTCACATTCTACATCTTTGTCCATTCATCCATTGATAGACATATAGGTTGTGTACATATCTTGGTTATTGTAAATAATGCTGCGGTGAACATAGGGGTACATATGTCTTTTTAAATTAATATTTTCATCATCTTTGGATAAATACCCAGTAGTGGAATGGCTAGGTCATCTGGTAGTCCTGTTTTTAATTTTTTGAGGAACCTCCATACAGTTTTCCACAGTGGCTGCACCAGTTTGCATTCCCACCAACAGTGCATGAGGGCTTTCTTCTCTCCACATCCTCTCCGACACTTGTTATTTTTTGTCTTTTTGATAATAGCCATTCTAATGAATGTGAGGTGACATATCATTGTGGTTCGGGTTTGCATTTCCCTAATAATTAGTGATGTTGAACATCTTTTCATGTGACTGTTGGCATCTGTATGTTTTCTTTGGAAAAATGTTTATTCAGATCCTCTGCCCTTTTTAAAATCAGGTTATTTGGTTTTTGTTATTGAGTTATATGACGTTTTCTTTAAAGATTTATTTATTTATTTTAGAGAGAGAGAGAGAGAGAGCACAAGCGGGGGCAGGGTAGAGGAAGAGAGAGAGAGAGAGAATCACAAGCAGACTCCCCACTGAGTGGGGAGCCCGACACGGGGCTCGATCTCATGACCCTGAGATCTTGACCTGAGCCAAAACCAAGAGTCAGACACTTAACAGACTGTGCCACCAAGTCATCCCAGTATGAGTCTTTATATATCTTTGACATTAACCTCTATCAAATGCATAATTTACAAATATCTTCTCCAATTCAGGCGGGTTTTTTTAAATGATGGTTTCCTTTGATATGCAGAAGCTTTTTAGTTTGATATATTCCCATTTGTTTATTTTTGCTTTTGTTTCCCTTGACTTTGGAGTCTGATTCACAAAAACATCCCTAGGACCAATGTCACAAAGCTTACCGCCTGTGTTTTCTTCTAGGAATGTTATGGTTTCAGGTTTTACATTCAAGTGTTTAATTCATTTTGAGTTAATTTTTGTGTATGGTGTAAGATAGTGGTTCAGTTGCATTCTTTTGCATGCAACTGACCAGTTTTCTCACCACCATTTAGTGAAGAAACTGTTCTTTCTCCACTGTATGTTCTTAGCTTCTTTTTCATAAATTAGTTGTCCATATATGTGTGGGTTTATTTCTGGGCTCTCCATTCTGTTCCATTGATCTGTGTGTGTGTTTTTATCCTGGTACCATACTGTTTTGGTAACTATAGCTTTGTAGTGTAGTTTGAAATCAGGGGCCATGATACCTCCAGCTTTGTTCTTTCTCAAGATTGCTTTAGCTATTTGGGATCTTTTGTGATTCCATACAAATTTTAGAGTTATTTGTTCTAGTTCTATGAAATATTCCATTGGAGTTTTGGTAGGGATAGCATTGAATCTGTGGATTGCTTTGGATAGTATAGACATATTAACAATATTAATTCTTCCAATCCATGAATAAGCCAATCTTTTAAAATTCACATTCGTATATAGAGGTAGCATTACATAATCAGTATAATTTTTCTTTACAAGAACTGTAATAGATGTGCCCATGGAAATAATAGTATTAACAGTAGGATTTTCTTCCTAAATTGTTCATCTAAGGGGTAATAGATAGATTTCCTTGAGCTTTTATACTACACTATATGCCATTTTAGATGCTTTGCCCTTTTGGAAAACATCATCTTCTAATGAAATGCATTTTACATAAATTTGTATATGATGCTACAAAAATTTTCTTTTCAAAGACTAACCTAATTTTCTCTCTTTTGACCAGAATGGGGCAGTATGATCACAAAATTTTTCTTACCATGCTCAAAGACACATGACTGGAGTGTGGTAACAATTGCTCCTCCCAACTTGTACTTACAGAATTTATTTAGCACATCTCAGGCAGGATACTTTTAAGGGTGATAGAAACAATGGAGAATATACATCAGCTTTGTGTTTCACAATAGTGCAATAAAGTTCTCTTAGAGCACTCTCTGGTGTAAACTGAGCAACATAAGGCTCTGGGCAACACAGAAACTACTTCTCAAAGTTCACAAACATATGCTGAACCTACCACTGATGTGGATCAGTGCAATAGTTACTCATTAACAATTATTAAAATTTGGGGCGCCTGGGTGGCTCAGTCGTTAAGCGTCTGCCTTCGGCTCAGGTCATGATCCCAGGGTCCTGGGATCGAGCCCCGTATCGGGCTCCCTGCTCCGCGGGAAGCCTGCTTCTCCCTCTCCCGCTCCCCCTGCTTGTGTTCCCTCTCTCGCTGTCTCTCTCTCTGTCAAATAAATAAAATCTTTAAAAAAAAAAAAAAAATTTGTAAAATGCTTCCTCCCCTTGACCTTACTTTATCTTATTAATTTTATTTTTGGTAATAGACACTCCTAAGGAATCTCTCATTTTAATGTCTGAAGAAAGAGAAAAGCATTTCTCTCAAATATTTGCATGTATCAACTAAAGAGGATTACCGTAAATATGCATCCCGATTTTTACTGGCAAGGTGCCCCTAGCGTCAGTGTTATTTTCTTTTAGAATGACCAGTCTGCAACCTGTTAGTTAAATTGAATTGAAGAGTTCAATATTCTAGAGATTATGGTTTGCCTGATGGAGAGTTTAGATGCAAAATTATTGTTTTGCTGGCTTTGCATTTATGGATGTTTGAAATACACATCAGCATCTTCAAGAGTCTCCTGCACTCATGCACGTTGTGGAGACAATTTGGGTTTACTGTTAATCTCAGTGTTTTTAATGAGGCCAGATCAATTAAGCAAGTGCTTTTGAATACATTTTCCCTCAATCTTTTGTTGTTGTTGTTTTGTTTTTTATATTTGCTTGTTGGGTTAAAACAATGAAAAGAATTATGCATAAGAATTAAATGTCACGTCAAGATTTTTAACATAACTGGCATCACACTGGAATTTGCGAATGGTTTACTTTATAGTTATGTATTTTTTAAAAAATACTATAGCATTACTTAATATTAGAAAGCTGAACATATATTTTCTAGCATTCTACAGTACAGTTTTTAAAATCGTAAGCCTACGGTGTTGTTTGGCATTCAAAACCCATGGGACTGCGAACACTGCTGGTTTATGATGTATGACTCACGCTAGTTCCAACAGGAGTTTTTTCATGTATTAAAAGGGAAAAACAACTACCAGGTTTTAACTAAGATATTAAAACTGCTACAGCTTTTGGTACCACCACCAAGAGTTCTATTGTCAGTGAGAAAAGATTTATCCCCAGGGTGTACCTCTGCCAGTCCCCAGAGAAAGGGCACCCCGCCAGGGAAGATGACTCACTCCCTGCTGATGTATTTGCTCAATAGTGGTGAATACAAAATAATTTAACAGCACGTTGCCCTGCAAAAAATGTCAAATTCTATAATGAGATCTTATTGTCTATTCCAGTTGACCAATCTGAGGTTCGGGGGTGCCGACTGCCCCTCCCACAGTCAAAAATCCATGTTTAACTTTTGACTCCCCAAAAACTGAACCACTGATAGCCTACAGTTGGCCAGAAGACTTAGGGATAACATAGTCAATGAACCCATATTTTGTATGTTATATGTATTACATATTGTATTCTCTCTCTTTTTTTTTTTAGATACAGAGAGAGAGAGAGAGAATGAGTGGGGTAGGGGGAGAGGAAGAGAATCTCAAGCAGACTCTCCACTGAGCACTGGGTGCAGAAGGTGGGGGGCAGGAGGTCTTGATCTCACCACCCCCGAGATCATGACCTGAGCCAAAATCAAGAGTCAGACGCTTAACTGACTGTGCCACCCAGGTGTCCCTCTATACTGTATTCTTACAATAAAGTAAGCTAGAGAAAAGAAAATGGTTTTAAGAAAATCAGAAGGAAGAGAAAATGCATTTACAGTGCTGTACCATATCTACTGAAAAGAATCCACGTGTTAAGTGGACTCGTACAGTTCAAATCACGTTGTTCAAGGGTCAGTTGTGTTCTCTATCTGGGTTTATTTTGAATTCACCCCAGATCTGATTTCCTGGAAAACGTCCTGTGCTGGGTCACAACTGTGCACAACAGCCTACACCTGAAGCAAGGGAGAAACACTGCCATGATGCTATTTTATCTGTTTCATTGGCTCTAAAACACCAGCAACTGTCAAATGCATCTAGCTTCAGAAATGTTAAAATGTGGGGAGAAATGTGTCTTAGAATTAATGAAACAGTCAGCATGAAAATATAAAGAAGAACCACTTACAATTTCACTCACCCAGAGCCAGTCACTATTAACCTTGATTTAGTCTTACTTCATTTAATACAGGGTATTGTAATTATTTCATTGTTCATCTGTCGGCCTGCCCTTTAGATGGTGAACTTCTTAGGGACTCAGGACATGTTTTATTCACTGGTATCCCAGGTCCCTAAGTCAGTGCAAGCTAAGATGTAGGAGCTCAGTAAATATTTTTGATTCTGTGATCTGAGAAACTGGAGCTGCTTCAAGTTGCCTTCACTCTTCAGAATTCATTCATTTATTTATTCCTTCATTCAATCAGTCAGGCATGATCCTGTTTTTGCCTTAGAACTTTCTGAGTTGTGTGAGCATTGTACAGTTGAGGAATTCATGAAAAATGATCTTCCTAAAAAATAAATCTGGAAAATAACACTCCCATGGTCAGAATTCTTTATTACTTCCTCATGGTTTTGAGGATGAAGTTTTATTTTCTTTTGCTTAACAGCCAGGCACTTTATGAAGTGACTGTAGCTTTCCTCTCTATCCTCAACTGCTATCACTCTCCCACCCTGGACTCCAGCTCTGCAAATGTTTCTCTGTAAATGGCAAGATAGTGAATATTATAGGCTTTGCAGCCCATATAATTTCTGTTACTCAATTCTGACTTTGTACCAAGACAGTAGCAATAGATAATACATAAAGAAATGAGTGTGGGTGTGTTTCAGTAAAATTTTACACAAGTGGGGGCATGCTGGATTTGGTCAGTGAGCTGTAATTTGCCAACAGCTGGTCTACTACATATATCTAATGAAGACATCTAAGTTACTTGCTGCTTTCTGCACATTAGATCCAATTTTGATGTCATCAAAATAGTGATCAATATGATGCTCTATTGGATGCCAAGATGAACAAAATCTCTGCCAGATCGGTGATGGCCAATAGTAGAAGAGTTTACCTAAAGATGTACTCTGTTGTTTCTGCTGGGTAAAAGCAAATAACATGAAGTTGGTATAGAGTGTTTGATCTCAAAGGGTGATTTCCAGGACCAGTGGCCCCATCATTCACAGCCTCCAGGGGCCAGCTAGCAGAGGACTTTTAAAAAATGCTGGGGTACCTCTAACCAATGTCTTCCCCAGGATCTTTATAAAGAGATTCCTCTGAACTCTTGGGAACTGTCATGGGAGTAGGGTGGTGGGCATGTCATACATGAGGTAAACTTGTCCTAGCATTTCTGGTTCTTCAAACTTTTGGATTCTTCCTATACAGTATACAAGAGATCTGGCATCTCAACCTCAGTGAGGATAGGCCACTATTAAATGAGCCCATCAAAGAAACCGTTGAGAGACATAGCTATGAGCTAACACATTCAATTCAGAATCACTGCTAGGCACATGACACCAATAATTCCAGCCTAAACCAAAGTTCTATTTTATTTCCCTGGGTCTCACATCCTTAGAAATGGCTTCCACACAGATTCCCTAGGTTTATTCCAATATAACTTAGAAAAATCCTGCCATTCTTTAGAAGGAGAGTCAGATTTGCACCTAGCTGCCTGCAAAATGTTGGGATGACTCTAGTTATGGGTCTTTATGTGAATAAACATCTCCTTGCTAGAAGTTACCTGTTGTATCTGCCACTAGGCTTGGGTCTGATCTTCAGGAAGATTAATTTTCAGGCTCATATAGAAACTTTCTGGTTTTTAACTATGACTGACCTGCAAGCTTCAGCTTCAGCTTGTAGTTTTCTTTCTGCAAGTTCCTAGTATATCCAGAAGCAGCCATCACTCATCACAATCCCTTTTACTCCCCTACGGCCAGAGTCATTTGGTCCTCTATGGAACTTGAGTCCTTTGATGATGACTCCCTCACAATCAAACACAGGTGATAACTTAATCGATTATAGTATTACTGCCAGTCATCAATTACTGGTATTCCATTTCCCATGGTCAGAGAACTCAGCACAGCATGCAAGGCCAAGACATAACCAAACCCAGAATCTCTGATGCCTGAGACCCACTCCTGCTGCTAAATACTCCATCAGTCAGGTGTGGTCAGGAAAACCAGAGATTATAATACAGGTGTTGGAAAGCTGAGTAAGCAAAAAGGAATCCAGAAGTAACCCAGGAAAAATCACCGTAGGAACAGCTACCATCCCGAACACTGGAAAATGGAGGAGGTCAAGGTTATCTGAACCTAAAAAAAAGGGCCGGGCCTTGCGGAGCTTGATTTTATTTGTTTACTTGACAGAGAGAGGGAGAGAAAGCACAACAGGCAGGGGGAGAAGCAGACTCCCCACTGAGCAGAGAGCCCGATGTGGGACTCGATCCCAGGACCCTGGGATCATGACCTGAGCTGAAGGCCAGATGCTTAACTGACTGAGCCACCCAGGTGCCCCTGGATTTTACTTTTAATGCATTCAAACCTTCCTTCTTCTTTCGTGCTTGTTAAGTCCTATTCATCTTTAGAGTCTCAGCTTATACAGAAGGCAACCATAGTTTCCCAATGATATCTTATATGGAATCATAATGGCCTGCTTACTTCTCCGTGTGCAGCGCTATACTGCAAGCACCATGAGGGTAGAGAATTTGTCTTCCTGCTAACAGTTACATTCTTAGCACCTGGCATAGTACCTTGGCACCTGCTCTCACTCTCTCTCTATGTTTATTTAACAAGGTAATCAGTGAACAGACCATCTACCTGGAGTGAGTCTTCCCTGGTCCACTTCCTCAGTGATTTCACGTATTCTATCACACTGTCTATAATTCATTGATTTAATTGTTTCCACATGAAAGGGGAAATTTGAGGACCAAGGTAATTACTTATTAGTCGAGAGTATCTTTCCAGTGCCCGGCACTCAATATATGTGCATTGCATGAATGAGCACATGAATGAATGAACACATGAATGAATGAATGAATGAATGGAGCAACCAAATAGTTGGAGCTCAATGCAGACACACGGGTGTTATCTGCAAATGGATAGAAACTGAAAACAGTGAATTGTTTCCGCTTCTCTCCTCTCTTTTCTCTCTCTCTTTGTTCCTTCCTTTCCATCTTTTTAAACATCAGTCAGCAATATTTGAAGCCACAGAGAAGACAAATCAGATAAAAACAAAGATGACCAGTATGTTCTGTAAACAGAGATGACTGTAGAAAGAGTAGCTAGGTATGACAATTTCAAGCTGGTTGCAAAGAAGGGATAGCATTTTTAGAAGAAACTTGGTTATAAAGAGAAGGAAAAAAATTTGATCCCTATAGCTAGAGAAGAATATAATTTAAGGGAAAAACTAATAAAAAAAGGCTATAAATAATAAGAAAATTCCAAGAGGAAGCACTTGAAGAATTACTTTGGCCACCAAAACAGAAACCAGGAGTTAGAGTTGAATGTAGACACAAGTTGAGAGAATGCTTCCCATGCCTTCATTTTCTCCAGGAAATAGGAAGGAAAGCGATCTATAAGAATGAGCCAGGAAGGGCTCGGCACAGGAGTTCCTCAGACCATCGGATTCTTTCTCGGTGGGGGAACCCCGTGTACTGGGCCTGGCCATGTACCTGGCCACCACGCCATTTCTATTGAGGTGGAGAGGGAGAGCCTGGCAGGGCCTCCCTATCTCTGACCTCGATCGCGCATGCTTTGCAGACCATTAAACCAGGAATGAAGAAAAAAAAAAAAGAATGAGCCAGGAAGTGCTGGGTGGGAGACATGAGTGGGAGAGAGATGACAGGAAAGCTGGAAAGACTGCCTGATGACAATGACATTTCCGTGGTGCCAGTCTATGCTGTTGTGACATTTTCTGCAGCCCCAGTTATCTGCTGGATGTTCCGGGAGGGCAGAGAGATGGTTGGAATGATGCTGGATTGAGGCTTTGCTGGGCATCTTTGGCACAAAGCCACAGGACTGAGGAAAGTTGCACAGTTGCAAAAGTGATCATTCATGAGGCTGGACTGGAAAGGGACAGAACTGAATTGAGAAGGGTGCCCAAAAGAAGGAAAAATAAGAGGTCATATGCTGTAGGTCTTGAGATCTAAGAGCAATATATGTATGTGTCCATAGACACATGCCCCCTTCACTGGGTGTGTCATATCACTGAATATCTTCAGATCCCAATTTCCACTGTGCTTAGGAAGGTGATGAAATTAGACTAAATAATCTCTATTTTATTTTTATTTTCTTGGTTCTCATGTCTGATGATGCTATGTTTGTCCTGGATAATTACAGGTTGTGAGGAAGAAGAAGCAAGGCACTAATTAAATTCTAAAAGAGCCATTGTAAAATATTTTAAAGTTATTTCACATAATTTAAGTTATGAAGGGTGTAAAGTTTGGAGTGTGAAAATGTATGTAAAAAATGTATACATGCAAACTATGGTGTAATTAAGAATCTTATTTATTCTTAATATACTAGGGAGGTTGAAAGTGAATGGCTTGTTATCTCAGGGATAAAAGCTATATAGCATAATGGAAATAATAAAATCTGAAAGTTTCGAAAAAGTCAGGAACATATTGAGGAGAATGGTAAAGCACATTACAGAATAATGGGAGCAATGGGAGGAAGGGAAAACATAAAGATTTGAGTTTATTTTTAAACATTTTCTAGGTTTGACAGGCATTGGGAATTAAAATATTAAATATTTTAAATAAATATTAAAATACATAATGTAATATATAAAATATAACATAATGTGTAATGTATGATAAAATCATATAATAAATGAGTGAGTTGATTTTAAAAATAAAGGGTCCAAAAACACAGAAATGCTGTTCTCTGTGTAAGCTCTCTGAAGGCTGAGGCCATACCCATTTGATTCACTGCTGTGTCTTGGGCAAATAGCTCTGTGCTTGACATCTAATTTTGCTCACCAAATATTTGAGGGACAGGAAAACAGATGTAAGATGGTATTGTTCCCATTTTCCTAATGTACAAAGAGATAAACAGGAATAACAAATTTAACCTGGAATTTTTAGAATTTTTGTCTTGGCTATAGAAGAGAGTATGTGATCATTATGAGACCAAAGTAATCACTTTAATTATTAAATAATCACTAATGGAATAATATGCCTAATGTCTACTGATAGAACAGTAAGTTTTTGGTGACCTCTGACCACACCATATCAAATATACTGATTGTATCTTATTAGATTTTTTTTTTTCTTAAGGTCCTTAAAACGTCTGCAGACTATGTTAAATATCCTTTCTCTTTCAAGGACATAATAAGAAGACATCTATATTTATTCTTACATAAAACTAGACTTATACTCCACTCCCTCCAGCACTCAGTCCTATATTATATCCAGTAAATAGTGGAATGAAAACTTTTAAGACTGGCAAGATGGAATTTGTAATTGAAGTTTTGTTGTTGTTGTTAAGGCCAAAAAATAGTATTTCATTTTCTATTGAATTATAAAATCATATATTCTAAGTACTATGTCTATTTGTAGATTCTCATCAGTTAAAAAAGAAGATAGGAAAATAATTGGAAGGAATTTGTATAAAGTGCAAATAAGCTACAACAGCATGGGATAAGCTCATTTAAGTTAATGGTATGAATGATCTTCATAATCAATGATGGAAATGACATGATGCTTTTCTCAGGGAAGAAATGAAACCACAAAAAAATGGGAAGCATTGTTTTCAAAATGCATGCTAATGTGGTACCACATTTCTCACTCCAGATAGGAGCCTGAATACTAAGTAGAAAATAAAACAAAAATATGCATATAGCAAGTCTATGTGCTTGCCTCCTGCACTGGAGAATAAACAGAATACCATAACTGAGCACAAGCTTTTAAGTAGGGAGTCGATCTACAGAAATTGTCCTTTGCCCCGTAAGCATACAATTATGTCACTAAATCACAATCAGGAGTGTTAGAAGGAGTAATTAGGAATATATTGTAGGGTTGCGCACTCATAAGAAATTTTTTATGGGAGGGAAAAAATCTTAAGCATTCACTGTGGGGAAGTCTCCTAAGACTTTTGAAAATCAAGCATTTCAGCCCATGAGGCTTTTATTTAGCAAGAACAGCCAAAAGAGGTGAGTGTGTGTGTGTGTGTGTGTGTGTGTGTGTGTGTGTGTGTTTTACCTTAATTTGAAGGTTGTTTAAACGTCTTGCCTTTCTCATCTCTGGCCTAACATGTTCATAGGAAAACAGACGAAATGTTTCCAAAGGGATAGTTAGTAAGTTTTTCTTTATATTTTTCTTAAGGAATCAATTCCAAGTTTCAGTTTGAAATCATGCCAGGGGCTTCATCTGGGTTCTTCAAGATAAATCCTGACACTGGAGAGGTAGTGACCACCACCATACTTGACAGAGAAGTTCGGGAAGTTTTCACCCTTCGAGGTAAGGGATGCCTGACTATGGTACAAACAAAAGTAGGCAGCAGGAGGTTAGTGGTGAAATTTTACGTGTCTGTAGAATGTCTTTAGTAAACTGTTATTGACCCAGTGCTACCCAGTTAGTTTGGTCTGATGCAGCAGTCTAGTTGGGGCAATATATTTTAGGCATGAATTTATGGCCACAGTCTGTGCCATCTTTTATTTCACATCAGTACTCGTGCGAGATGGAGGAGTCCCTTCATTATCTGGCACCACGACAATTCTCTGTACTGTAGAAGATGAGAACGATCACGCACCAGAGATTATTGTCCCCGGTCATGACATTGAGGTTCTGGAAAACCAAGTGCCAGGGGTTGTCTACACTGTTTTGGCTTCTGATATGGATTCTGGCAATAATGGAGCTGTCAGGTATCATGTAATTGGTAAGTATTTTCTCCACTAAAATTCTCCTCATGACACTGACTGAGTTGACACACTGGTGATTATTCTGTATTTGGTGTCTATTGCAGGGTCTACAGAATACATGCTCAGTAAAAGCTATTTGGTGCCATGTGTGTCCTTTCCACAGACAGCCTGAGCCACTGGCTTCCAAATTCTTAAATCTCCCCTCTGCAACTATTGTGAATTTTTTGTGGTAATGTTAGTGGATGTGTAGATGGAATATATAACTTTTTTTCTACTTTTGTGTCTTTTATATGATCACTAATATTCTTATTATTTTGAGCCAGCAAGACTTTTGTCAGCCTTTTTTATTTTATTTTTTTTAAAGATTTTATTTATGTGACAGAGAGAGACACAGCAAGAGAGGGAACACAAGCAGGGGGAATGGGAGAGGGAGAAGCAGGCTTCCCACCGAGCAGGGAGCCCGATTCGGGGCTCAATCCCAGGACCCTGGGATCATGACCTGAGCTGAAGGCAGACGCTTAACCATCTGAGCCCACCCAGGCGCCCTCTTTTTTTTTTTTTTTTAAGATTTTATGTATTTATTTGACAGAGAGAGAGAGCACAAACAGGGGGAGTGGCAGGCAGAGGGAGAGGGAGAAGCAGGCTCCCCGCTGAGCAAGGAGCGTGATGCAGGACTCCATCCCAGGACCCTGGGATCATGACCTGAACCCAAGATAGACGCTTAACTGACTGAGCCACTCAGGCACCCTGCATTCTTTTTTATTTTATTTTATTTTATTTTATTTTAAAGATTTTATTTATTTATTTGACAGAGAGAGAAATAGCAAGAGCAGGAACACAAGCAGGGGGAGTGGCAGAGGGAGAAGAAGACTTCCCGCAGAGAAGGGAGCCCAATGCAGGGCCTCCATCCCAGGACCCTGGGGATCATGACCTGAGCCAAAGGCAGTTGTTGTCAGTCTTTTCTAAAATGGAACCTGGAGGACACAGAGATAGACAGTTCCCAGATCTGAACACCAGTATAACACTTAAGAACTATAACCATACCCCACCCTTGATCAGAGTCTGTAGGAACTTCTACCCAGAAGATAATTTTGTGATATGGCTCCCTTTGGATCAGAAGCATAAAAATTTTTGACAAAATAATGGTAGCATTTGTATGGAGAGAGCCACATCTTCTTATTCATCTAAAAGAAAAGGTGATTTTTGGTATATGTCATAGAATGATAGGAGTTGAGGAGAGAGTAATGCTTCAGAGACTGCATCTGATGGGGAGAAGGTGCTTTTAGATCTTGTAAAAACAGTTTTGGGACTAGCTTCTGAAAGCTATCACTTTCTATTTGCTAAAAATTCTAGAACGCATGGCATTTTCTATGTGCCACCCATTTTACTCCAAAATGAGAATAGCTTTATTGCCTTTTTACCTGATTATAAAAGTGATATATAATTGGTATAGAATATGTACATATTTATGAAGAACAAAAGTAGTAACACAAAAATTTATATCTTGCAGAGGTAACTCATTTATTATTTTGAAAAACACTTCTCCATGAACCTTGGTGAATGGAGACATCAATTTTATATATATTGGACAATTTATATATGCTACTTTGTTATCTCATTTTTTAAACTCATTACTTATTTATTTATTTATTTATTTAATCAGAGAGAGAGAGTGAGCACAAGCAGGGGGAGTGGCAGGCAAAGGGAGAAGCAGGGTCCCTGCTGATCAAGGAGCCCAGTATGGGACTTGATCCCAGGACCCTGGAATCATGACCTGAGCCGAAGACAGCCACTTAACCAGCTGAGCCACCCAGGCCTCCTTAAACTCATTTTTAATATACTATATGAATCTTTCATATCAGTAAATATACACATATGTTAGCATTTCTAGTGATGCCTCTTCTTACTGCTTATGTAAAATATCACTTAATTCATCCATCCCCTTTTATGGTCTTTTAGATATTGAGTATAATAGCAGTCTTACTATTATAAAAGTGTTGCAGTTGAACACTTACCCAATTATTTCCTTATGATAAATGTAAGTGGAGTTATCATGTCCAAGGGCATATATATTTTAAATGTTTATGTGTATTGTCATACTTTCATCCAGAAGAATGATACCCTTTCAAACTAACTTGTGTAAGTAAGCCCAATTTTACTTCTTTTCTACCTGTTGCATTGGGTACTTTCCTTTGTAAACTCCACTTGTTTTCTAGAACTTTCCAAATGATCTGTGATTAAGGACCAGGGTTTGAATTTTTTTTTAATTTTCAATCTGTTGTGCACTGAAACTTTTGTAAAATACAATAAATATGAATTACCATGAGGAAGAAACCAAAAAGGCATACACAATGCAAGCCTCAGGTTTTTTTTTAATCTATTATGATATTATGCAGACATAAAATTATTCTGTCAAGTCTGTATAAGATTTTCTAAATGCTCACTTTCAAATTCTGGGGTTTATCTTGTCAAGCACTGATTACAAACAATCCCCAGAGTGCCACCCATCCCCCTTCACTGTATCAGGGTTTGCTCATTTGCTTCTTTTTCCCATACTGTCAAAGTTTCCCCTTCTGCTGGTTTTACCCATCAATATTTACCAGTCCTTCCCATCTTGAAAAAAGACTTCCCTAAGATGCATCCCTCCACTGTCTCTTTTCCTTCACAATCAAGCTTCTTAAAAATCATTTGTACACTCTGGTTTCTGTGTCTTTACCTTACTTTGGAATATGTATTCCACTGAAACTGCCCTTGCAAAAGGCACTTAGGATCTTGTTGCTAAATCCAGTGGATCCCTGTCATTTCTTAATTTAATTGTACTGCTTTGTGCCCTTGTGCACCATGCCCTGGACACTTGGTCCCACCTTGACTTCAGAAAGTCACTTTCTCCTGATTCTTCTTCTGCCTTTCTAGACAAGCCTTCCCAATGTCCTTGTTCTGTGGGTGGTCCTCTGACTTACTGGAGTTTCCAGGGTGTTTTGTGCTTATTTTTTTTTACTTTGCTCATGGACACACTCTTACCGTGTCATTTCATCCAGTCCTCATCTTCAGCTACTGCTGACACCCTTATATCTCCCTATCTTTATCTGCATCTGAGATCTAAGTCCCATTAAAGGACATTTTTTTTAAAGTAAAATAATGACTTTCACACAATTATAAAATTAACAACTGCCGAAGATATTTTATTTATTTTATTAAGTCACTGATTAATAAGCAAACTAAAAAGATGTTAAAATTGGTCCAAGGAGGGGCGCCTGGGTAGCTCAGTCGTTAAGCGTCTGCCTTTGACTCAGGTCATGATCCCAGGGTCCTGGGATCGAGCCCCGCATCGGGCTCCCTGCTCGGCAGGAAGTCTGCTTCTCCCTCTCCCACTCCCCCTGCTTGTGTTCCCTCTCTCGCTGTGTCTCTCTCTGTCAAATAAATAAATAAATAAATAAATAAATAAATAAATAAATAAATAAAATCTTTTAAAAAATTAAAAAAAAAAATTGGTCCAAGGAGAATTCCAGGACACACACACACACACACACACACACACACACACAGAGGAAATAAGGAATTCTGAAATGCAGACGAGGTCTAGCTGCAGGACAATAACCAGTGACATTCCACTAGACATAATTAATTCGCATTTCTGTGGACAAGAATCACTGTTATCAGCTTTCAACAATTTACAGAGTGATAAAATAGATGGAGCACATGAAGAGAAAAGCCAACTCAAATGGCAAGGCCAGACCCGATATTCAATAATCTTTCTTTTTTCACCCTAGCACATCCACTTATCTTTCCCTCCCATTTCAAATTGTTTCACCTCAGAGACCCCGTTGTTGTGCCCAACAGCATTGCATTACCAGCGTGTCCCCAGCTGCACTCAGCACCCCCTGCTTCACACCGTCCCGCATCACAGTCTGGCTTCTCCTAGAGTCTCTGTCGGTAACCTCGCTCAACTTACCCTTAGTGGAATCTTGGAAAACCATGTACTACCAACACACATATTTTTAAGTAATCAACTAAAAATTTTTATTAGAAGTTTAACTAGTATCTCTCGGAGTATCATAAATATTGACATGTTAAGATAAATGGCTATATCACCTTTTAAAAATATCAAATAGAATAAAACATACTTTTTAAAAAATATATTTGAACAACTTCCCAGGCAGGGGAAGGTTCCCATTCAAGGCCAAGCCAGGCTCCTTACCTGCCTTCAGTCCCACGGGCCCTGCCCAAGCCAAGGGCACCTGCGGGGTCAGGCCCACAGCTGGGAGGAGTCCCGTGCTCTCAGACACTGAGAGACCCAGACATCTTTCCAGAAGCACTCTGGACCTGCAAAGCCACCTGCCAAGGCACCATACTTAAGAGATACACTAGGGAGGATGCTAAAGGTAACAATGTTAAGGAATGTGGAGGGGCGTCTGGGTGGCTCAGTCGGTTAAGCGTCTGCCTTCGGCTCAAGTCATGATCCTAGGATCCTGGGACTGAGTTCCCACATCGGGCTCCTTGCTCAGTGGGGAGCCTGCTTCTCCTTCTCTCTCTGCTCCTCCCCCTTCTCATGCTCTCTCTCTCTCAAATAAATAAAATCTTAAAAAAAAAAAAAAAGGAATGTGGAGAAGACAAACTCACATGATTTTAGGTGATTTCTCAGGCAGAACAACTTTAGGAATAAGAATATGTAAACTGAGCTTCTGAAAATTACCTTAAAACTACCAGTTTCCAGATACTCTTTAGAAAACTTCAGATAACCCCAGGGGTACTCTTACCTCATTTTAAACACAACTGGTCTAAACACCCTTCACTCTTTCACCAAACCCCATCATGAATCCTTCATCCCTTCCTTCTTACTTTTCTCCTTAATATCTTTGGGATGTGTCCACTTCCTCTATGCATGTCTTCATTTAGAACATCCCTGGTGCTCAAGCAGATTACTGTAATAGCCTCCTAACTTTCCTGTATTCTAACCAAGCTTTGACATTGCTGCTCAGCCCTCCTCCCAAAGCAGAAATGTGATTCATGACCCTTTCTCCTCTAAAATCCTTCAGGAGCTCCCTAAGGATGTTAAGGCAGACTCTTCAGCAGTGTACACAGGGCACTTCATGATTTAACCCCCTGCTTATCTTCTAAATTCACGTCTTCCCGGCTGCCAACCCTCTCCCTGCCCTCTCCACGCAAACCCCCAGGGAACCCTGTGTTCTAGTTACACGAAAACACTTGTAACCTTTAAGTCCTCATATTCCTAAGACTTCCCTCAGGCTCTCCCCTCTGCCTAGAACACACTTTCCAAAACTTTTAGCCAGGCTCCCACCTCTTTAGGAACCAGTTTTCATGTCACTCTTTCTAATAAGCATTCCTGCCCATCCTAACACAGGACTGCGTGTCCTTCCTCTATGCTTCTGGGCATTCTGTGCCTATGATTTTCACACCACACTTTAATGTCCCAGGACTGACCCAAATTCCTCCTGGACTGTAAATGCTTGGAGACTGGGATCATGCCTTACTGCCTTTATATTCCCAGCATCCAGCACACACTTGGCATGTGGCAGGTTCTCCTTAAATGTCTGCTAAGTGAATGAATCAATTTATCAATGACAAATGCCACAGAAATGTAGGTTTGTCTGATCACCCCTATATATAGTTTGGTACAAATTAGTTGTGTTTTATGAACAAAATACAAATGCAAGTCCCTTCTCCTCAGCCCCCAACACTGCTTATGACTGTTGTTTTCTTGAATGCTGTTCTACTTCTTCCCCACATGCTGCTGGCAGACTCCAGTAAATTCCCACTCAGTATTTTATTTTATTATATTTTATTTTATTTTAATTTTATATTTGACAGAGAGAGAGAGAGTACAAGCAGAGGGAGAGGGAGAGGGAGAAGCAGGCTCTCTGCTGGGGCTCAATCCCAGGACCCTGGGGTCATGAGCTGAGCCAAAGGCAGATGCTTAACTGACTGAGCCACGCAGGTGCCCCAATCCCACTCTATTTGGAATAGTGTGCTTCATCCAAGAATATGCCCCTCATCCAAGATATGGCCAACAAGTCACTGAACTGTATTTTTCCTAATTTTTAGGATGACTTTAAAATATCTTTGAAGGCTTTTTGTCTCTGTGTTCAGGTTTAACTTTGATTCTGCTTGGTACAATGGGTAAGAGTAAAGGGAAGGTTTTTTTTTTTTTGAGGATACAGAGAAGACTAAAACCTCATCATTCCTTATGTCAGGGAAGAAACAGACAAGTGTTCCCCTATCTCTTAGAGAAGTGTTATGAGTCATGCACAAGGTACCTGGGAATGTGGAAGAGAATCTCACTGCATCCACAATACTACTATCCCCCTGTTAATTTTTTATTGATATCTAAAAATGGACATTATATCCTGTTTCTTATCTCTTCCTGGTATTGTTTTATTTCAAATAAAACATACATTTTAATTATCTCAAGAGGAAAAATGTATGAATATAAAAAGTTGTAAATGCATACACAAAAATCCACACTGCTGCAAATCAGTCAAAGCGAGTGTTTTAATTATTTGAATTAAGAGAAATATTGAATTATTTTATTCTGTTTATCCCCTGATAATAGAGCCTTCATGAGGGCAGGGACTCTATCATGTTCACTGTTATATCCTCAATACTTACAAAAGTGCTAGGATGTAATATTCATGAAATAAATATTTGTTGAATGAATGAATCCTATATATATATGTGTCTCATCATATATATGATGGATATATATCACATATACATATATATGAATCATATGTATATGTATATGTATATATAGCTAGCAAAGGGCTGCTACTTCTTCAGTTCCAATGAGTTCTGAATTTGAATGTGTTTTCTTTAACAGATGGAAATACGGACAAATACTTTGCTATTAATGAGACATCAGGAGAACTCTCAACCACTCGCGCTTTGGACCGGGAACAAGTCAGCAATATTACCCTAGTCATCCTGTGCTCTGATCTTGGGGATCCACCGAGGAGCTCTCTAGTGCAGTTGCAGGTTAGAGTTTTGGATGACAATGACCATGGCCCGTCCTTCCCCATGCTGCATTACCAGGCCTCCGTGAGAGAAGATGCTCAAGTGGGAACAGTGGTTCTCGTGCTGTCTGCCGTGGACAGGGATGAAGGCCTGAATGGACAAACTGAGTATTTTCTGGTGGATGAGGCTTCTGGTGCATTCACCATTGATGCCATGGCAGGTACATTGAGAACCCGCCACACGCTGGACCGAGAAGCCAGATCTCAGCATACATTTAGGGCTGTGGCCAGAGACTGTAGTGTCCAGGGCTCAAGAAGCACCACGGTCATTATAGAAGTACATGTCACAGATGTAAATGACAATGACCCAGTTTGGGTGCAGAACCCCTTGGAGATTTTTCTTTCTCCCCGGTCGCCTACTAACCAGACAACTGCCATTCTGACAGCCAGTGACCCTGACTTGGGACCCAACGGAACTGTCATTTTTAGTTTTGCAGAGACCCAGTCAATGTTTTCTATTGATAAATATACAGGAGAAGTTCAACTTCAGCACTGCCCATCTTCTGAATATTTTCCAATCTGGCTGCAGTTAAAAGTTAGGGACCAGGGGGTTCCAGCTAGGACGACCACTGGCCTCTTAGTGGTTCACATGGAAGGGGAAGATGTAAAGATTTCCTTCAGCCACCATCTCTATAAAGCGACTGTGACCGAAAATTGTGATGCAGGTGAGTGTCCCCTCAAGTTTTTATATATTGTACCTGTTTGGGCAAAATACTTAAAACTAAGGATTATACCACAAGAGTGCTATTGCGGATTCAGTCACAAATTTCTGAGTTCAGCCAATTTTTAGTATGCCGATGTTCATCCATAGTGCAGTATTAGAACAGTACCTTCAAATATAGTAAAATACACACACACATACACACACAACACACACACACACCCACACAAACCCTTAATGACAACAAAGAGTAAAAATACTGAAAAATAAATCATTTAAGGCTTTTGAAGTTTCAGTTAATATAGGTTTACAACCTCAAAAAAAAAAACCTTTATTTAAATGTATCTGAATTCCTTAACAAGTGTACATTTCCTAAAGTACTTCCTTAGAAGTACAATAAAAGAGGAGGTATGTTGTGGTTAAATGCTTGGGCTCTGCCTGAATTTAAATCCGAAGTAAGCCACTGTGCCTCCTTGGGCAGCTGAATCTGTCTGAGCCTCAGTTTCCTAATCCATAAGGTAGGAAGAAGAATTGTGCCTACCTCATTAGGTTCTGGGGGCTGAATTAGCCAGTTCACGTAAAGCACCCAAAACAGCGTCTGACACATAGTAAGCATGTAATAAATAGAAACTACTAATACTAGTATCATTATTCATTTTGATACCATCAGCAGTGAGTGCAGTAATATGTGATACTCAAAGAATTCAGCGCAGTTCACACCAGACTTCTGTGAACAGTAACTGTTTTTCCTAATAACACTAGATTCTTCTCCAGTTACTTCCTTACATTTATGCCATAATGGGAAACGTAAATAAAAAATCAGTTTTACTTACCTTTCTAACCCAAAAGTGAAAAAACTTCCTTATAGATACTTGTAAATTGAAAGACATTTGACCTGGGTAATTATATCTAGCTAGAGAGTGGAGAGATGCATCTACTGATTCTTTCCACCCACCAGGCAAAGCACATGGACTCGAAGAGGAAGAGCTTGGTTGCTAAAGGTGCGCTGTGCGCTGTGCATTGATTGATTCACTTCACAGTGAAAATATCTATGTTATACATGTCATACTGCCTTCTCTATGAAAAGAGAATATTCATTAATACTGAATATTAAATTAGGGTTGTTTTCAGTTGCAGATTATTAACGTGACTTTGACCCTTTTCGGAATTATGGTTATCCCATAGGTTGCTTCCTCAGAAGGCCTCTCATTGATTCTAAACATAATTAAGAGTCAATTGCCGTTATCTGCATTAAATGAAATAATGTGACTTCCAAACTAAGTCAGAAATTTCCAACTTATATTCTTATGTGTAATGAGACTTCCACAGAAACGTTAAATGTTAAACAAATGTTAAACAAATGAGATATTCCTTAGAGCTATATTTCTATTACTCTTAAGAGGCATTCATTCCAACATCAGAGCAGAGCCTGATGGAAAGTAAAGTTAACGTTTTCTAAATTATATAGCACAAAATACAGTACATTAATCAATCTTGAAATTGATCTGATAAAATTACAGAATCTTTGGGGCTCCTGGGTCAGTCAGTTAAGCATCTGCCTTTGGCTCAGGTCATGATCCCTCTGTCCTGGGATCCAGCCCCGGATCCAGCTCCTTGCTCAGCGGGGAGCCTGCTTCTCCCTTTCCCTCTGCCTCGCCCCCGGCTTGTTCTCTCTGTCTCCCTCTCTCTCTCTCTCTGTCAAATAAATAAGTAAAATCTTTAAAAATTACAGAATCTTTGAGCCCAGCCTTCGTCTGCAGTGCAAATATGAACATTTCTCTAAACATCCTTGACACTCGGTCTTTCCGTCTCTCCTTGAATATTTTGGTGACTGAGAATATTTGAATATTTAGAAGGGTGGTTCTTGAAATTGGGTGTGAAACAAATGATCTGTAACCCACCTGTGGAGGTTCTGCCTCATTAGGTCTGGGGTCCAGGAATTGTTTTTAACAAGCTCTGCAGGTGATTTGACTGCAGGGCAAAGTTGGAAAATCTCTTCATTTGGGAAGTCACTCATATGCGGAACCTAACTCTGCCTCCTTTTTGTCTCTCCGTAAATCTAGTTCTGCCCTCGGGAGCACTCCACTGCTCTACGCAGTCACTCTTCAGAGATTTTATTTGCTCCTTCCCTGCATTTTTCTTTAATGACTATCAAGTGCCAGGTACTTTTCTACTGGGATATATTAGTGAACTTGTCCTTGTGAGGCTTACATTCTAGCAGGGATAGAGGGACAGTGTCAAAGAACCTAATAAATAACTTTAGTCTATTTAGATGGTGACAAATAGTAGGTAAGGGTGGGCATCATGGAGTAGGTACATTTGGGCAAAGACCTCAAGAGAGAAGACAGTGTATTTGGGGGTAGGGTATTTCAGGGAAAAAAAGGGAAAAGGTAGTGGTACCCTTCCTGGTTTGTTCAATGAACAGCAAAGAGGACTGTGTGACTACAGCAGAGTAAACAAGGGCAAGAATAGTAGGAAAGGAGGTCCAAGGACTAACAGACCACTGGGGGGACTTTGACTTTTCCTCAAGTAGTTTCCCCTTCTTTAATTCAGTCAGTTGTCCTTCACATAATAGGGTTTCCAACCACTACTAGTGAACATTCACATCCAGTATAAATTCGGCAGAGTAATAGGCATTAAATATATTACTCCTTGAAAGAATTAGCAAGGACATCATCATTGTTATCACGCTTGTGACATTAGTGAATGACGTTTCTAAATATTAAGTAATGTGCATGGGCTTTCCCTAATTGTTAGAAGATTCTTTCTCAATTCACCCAGGATCAACTTGTTTATAGAATCAAACCTAAGTAAAAGTCAATATCGAAGGCACCCCAAAGAAAACATTTCAAGATGAAATTAAGTTATGGATTAGTAAGTATAATATTTGTGGTTGAATTCAGGAGTGAATTAAAATCACACTAATAAAAACTGTCGTGGAAGTGCAAGATTTGCACCTGTTTTCATTTTCACCAGGTGCCATTCATTGGTATGTCACAGGTTCACTCTGTTGATAGGAGGCAACCATTATGGCAGGGAATGACCTTGATTTTAGCCTGTTGCCCATCACTCAGGCAGCGTCTCATTAAATCTGTACACCTTCAATCTACTCGAAGCCATTACAATTGGATTAATCAATATGGTTAAGAGTAACCTAGTCTGAGATAAAAAGTGAGGGCAGAAGACAGTGAAGACCAAATTACTTTCTCACCTCTGAAGGTGGGCCTCCTGTTAGAGATTCAGTCAGGAAAGCTAATAAATAAATGGATGGGAAGCCTTCATCCTGCTGTCTGCATCACTGTGTTTTTTGTTTTTTTCACCCCTGGTTAGAGTTGTCTTTCTTAATCCTCTTGTATTTAGAATTACTGAATTAGGGGCACCTGGGTGGCTCAGATGGTTAAGCGTCTGCCTTCGGCTCAGGTCATGATCCTAAGGTCCTGGGATCGAGTCCCACATCTGGCTCCCTGCTAGGCGGGGAGCCTGCTTCTCCCTCTGCCTCTCTCTCTCTCTCTCTGACTCTCATGAATAAATAAATTAAAAAAAAATTTAGAATTACTGAATTAAATTTGACTGTTACTTTTTAATAGAACTTAAGTCTCTAAAAATCTATTTATTAAATCTTACACATAAAGACAACTAGAAATACTTGGGCAGTACTACGATCTTGTGGGATCCATAAACATTCAGGTAAGTATACATTTCAAGACATCTGAAGCAACGAATTGGGACCTCACTGTGAAAAGTAACTATAACATGAGTGAAGCATCAAGTCTACATTGAGAGAGAAGCTAAACTTTGGGCATCGAATAGGAAGGAGAAAGAGAGAAGGAAAAGATGGCAGTAAAGTATGCTGTTGAATTTGATTAGAAGCAACTAACCTACACCTGGCTCGGCAGGATTTCCTAGCCTCCTGTGAAAAACAGTGTCAAGGTGCATAACGTATTGATTGACATTTCAAGCTGGCCAAAACTTTGCCTCAACCCGAATTCAGTTCAGACTGCCAGATCATATCCTAGACACCAGAAGGTGATTTTTTTGTTTTGTTTTGCTTTTGAATTCCAGTGGTTTTAAAAGACTGTAAATCCTTTGTTTAGTGGCTAGAATGGCCTTGATATAAATTATTTAATAACATTTTGTAGCTTCCAGGATTATTTCCTCCCAAATATGTCTTCGGTTTTTTAATTTTATTTTCAAATGAAAAATATGTGCTTGTTGGAGGTTTAAAGTTTCTGTGGGTTACTCAAATATCCTATCAGTAGGTATCACTTGACATCCTGAATGAATTATTTTTTGTATTATCATAAATTTTCATCACCCCAAACTAATTTTAACATTCAATATTCTTTTAAGAAAATAAAAAGTTAAAACAAATAAGTCCAATGTATTTGTATTTGTTTAACATTTCTTTCTTGGAAAGCCCACAGGTTTGAGTCTTGATTTACACTGCATTCATATGGGATGCCTGGGTGGCTCAGTCGGTTAAGCCTTTGGCTCACGTCATGATCCCAGGGTCCTGGGACCGAGTTCCACATTGGGCTCCCTGCTTGGTGGGAAGTCTGCTTCTCTCTCTGCCTGCCACTCCCCCTGCTTGTGCTCTCTCTCTCTCTCTGACAAATAAATAAAAATCTTAAAAAAAAGAACCAACATTGCATTCATCTACTGACAACATTAGACTTAAAATCAACTGTTTAAAATGATAAATAGTTCAGTATATAGTTCCCATTTGAAAAGCAGCTCTTTGACAGGTAAAATCTCCTAAAGTTGGCCATGGTAAGTTCCCCTACTCACAGAAAGAGTCACTCTACAGGATACCATTCGCCTGTAAGGGAGAGGCTGCCTGTACAGCAACAGGAGAGAGACTTGAAATCCAAGTGATTCCCCTCTCTTTACTCTTGCCACTGTTCCTCTTCAACTAGATGAGGGGAAATCTAACTGTCCTGAATTTTTTGAAGTGAAAAATAAACCTCTTGGCTGTCTGTGGTGTTTCAATCCATTAAACAATTTATTTTTTTATTTTATTTTTTAAAAGATTTTTATTTATTTATTTGACAGAGAGAGAGATAACGAGAGCAGGAACACAAGCAGTGGGAGTGGGAGAGGGAGAAGCAGGCTTCCTGCCGAGCAGGGAGCCCGATGTGGGACTCGATCCCAGGACCCTGGGATCATGACCTGAGCCGAAGGCAGACGCTTAATGACTGAGCCACCCAGGCGCCCCATTAAACAATTTAAATGAACCTTCTAGAAGCCAGCATTTATTTCTTATTTCACTCCCAAAGCTTTGGGTATCCTGATGAGGCTGAATCAGCAATCACAGTCCCCAGCATGGACTATTCACAACTTCATGCATTTCCTTTAGTTACCATGAGGGGGGAAAATGAAGTTATGGATTGTATGGATGCTGTGGTTAGAAGTAAATACTCAGACCTTAAAAATCTTGAGATAAAATTAAAACGTGATCCATGGGGGCATTCTAACTAGTCAATTATGTATATTTAATTTTGTATCATAAACAAATCTGATCTTGATGTGTTGATTCTCAACCAAAGTCGAGAATCACTTGTATAGAAAAATTGTGCAGCCTTTCTCTCTGGACATGGGCAGGCTCTGGATTCTGGCTGACTTGGGAGCTGCAAAGGAGAAAAAGGATAGCTCTTGAAAATGAAGGGAATTTGAAGTCTGGTCATGAACCTAGGGATGCAGACTAGAGAGGGAATCACTAGCAAATGAGGGGAGACTAGCAGCATTGGGTTTGCAGACAAGATTTGGAGTCTGATCCAACATTGAAGCAATACTGAAAATTCTCAACCTCATGCTTTAAATACAGTCTTCTGTACATCACAAAAAGGGGTAGTAGGAACATCAAGGGCTCACTTTAGCACCTGCTTTTCTCTAAGTTGCTATGAGTGAATTTCAAAGGATTGAATCCATCTATAGATAATCCTCCTTTTAAAAAATTCGGCCACTGAAGTCTGTAATCCCATTAAAAATACATTTCAGACTTAATTTTGTTTACTTCTCATTTCATGTATTAATTCTATATTGGTTTTCTTCCACATCTCTCTTTTCCTAAAGCTCATAAAAGGGCAATAAGCACTTCGCATAGCTTCCTCTATTATTTCCTTAGGTGTTCACAAAAGCAAATGTGTTCAAGATTTCATACCATTTATGTTCTAAAACATGGTTTTCATCTGTTCACAAATTATGGAAAATTATTTGTTTTGAGATTTTCCATGCTTTGTCTCATCCCAGGGGTGAATTTTTTGGAAAGCTTTAGTAACATATGTTCAGTCATTTTTAATGATGGGAAGGTAGGAGGGAAAAATCAACTTTTCTCCCTTTTTTTATTATGGTAAGAACACAAGACATAAAATGCACCATCATAAGTAACCATTTTTTAAGTGCACAGTACAGTAGTGGTAATGGTAGGCCCATCATTGTGCAATGAATTTCTAGAACATTTTCATATTTTAAAACTGAAATGCTATACTCATTGGACAACAAATCATTTCGATCCTTCCAGCCCCTAGCAACTGCCACTCTACTTTCAGCTTCTAAGCTCCTCATGTAAGTGGAGTCATAAAGTATTTGTCTTTTTGTGACTGGTTCATTTATGAAATCAAGGTTCATCAGTGCCTATGACAGGATTTCCTTCTTAAAAAAAAAGATTTATTTATTTGAGAGAGAAAGAGTGAGTGAGCTGGGGGTGAGGGAGAAGGACAGAGGGAAAGGGAGAGAATCTCAAGCAAACTCCCCACTGAGGGTGGAGCCCAAGACCCTGAGATCATGACCTGAACCGAAACCAAGAGTTGGTCACTCAACCAACTGAGCCACCCAGGTGCCCCAGGGTTTCCTTCTTTTTAAAGGCTGAATAATACTTTACTGTATGTGTATACTACATTTCTTTATCCACTCATCCATCGAAGGACATTTAGGTTGTTTCTATCTCTTGGCTATTGTAAATAAGTGAACATGGGTGTGCAGACATCTCTTTGAGATCCTGTTTTCAGTTCTCTGGATATACACCCAGTTAGATTTCTGGATCATATGACAGCTCTAATTTTAATTTTTAGAGGAACTTTTATACTGTGTTCCATAGTAACTACACCATTTTGTAACACCACCAACAGTGTCCAAGGATTCCAATTTCTTCATATCTTCACCAACACTTATTATTTTCTGGCTTTTGTTTTATAGCAGCCATCCTAACTGGTGTGAGGTGATATCTCATTGTGGTTTTGATTTGTATTTCCCTGATGATCAGTGATGTTGAGCATCTTTTGAAAAAAAAAAATTTTTTTTTTTTGTGCTATTGACTTGAAGGAGTACCTTACATATTTTGGATATTAACTCATTACCACATAAAGAGTTTGCAGATATTTTCTCCCTTTCCATAGGTTGCCTTTTCACTCTGTTGATGGTTTCTTTTGTTGTGTGGTAGCTTTTCATTTCGATGTGGGCCCATTCATCTATTTTTGCTTTGGTTGCCTGTATTTTTACTGTCGTATCCAAGAAATCATTGCCAAATCCAATGTGATGAAGCATTCCCCCTAAAAGTTTTCTTCTAGGAGATTTACAGTTCCATGTCTTACATTTAGGTCTTTAATCCTTTTTGACTTAATTTTTGAGCATGTGGTAAGGTAAAAGTCCAAATACATTGTTTTGAATGTGGACATCCAATACCATTTGTTAAAGAGACTAACCTGTCCCCAGTGTGTAGCATTGGCACCTTTGCCAAGATCATTTGAAAATATGCATGAGGGTTTTTTTTCTGGAATCTCTGTTCTGTTCCATTGGTCTCTATACATCTATCTTTATATCAGCATCACACTGTTTTGATTACCGTAGCTCTGTACTATTGAAGTTAGTAAGTGTGAAGCCTCCAGCTTTTTTTTCCTCAAGATTGTTTTGGCTATTTGGAGTAATTTAAGATTTCATATGAATTTTAAAATTCTTTTTTCTATTTCTGTAAAAAATGCCATTGAGATTTTGACATGGATTGTATTGATTTTGTAGATTGTTTTGTCTGTAGTAAGTCTTGCACTCCATGAACACAGAATATTTTTCCATTTATTTGTGTCTTCTATGATTTAGCAATATTTTGTAGTTTTGTTTTTTTTTAAAGATTTTATTTATTTATTTGAGACAGAGAGAATGAGATACAGAGAGCACGAGAGGGAGGAGGGTCAGAGGGAGAAGCAGGCTTCCTGCCGAGCAGGGAGCCCGATGCGGGACTCGATCCAGGGACTCCAGGATCATGACCTGAGCCGAAGGCAGTCAGTCGCTTAACCAACTGAGCCACCCAGGCGCCCAATATTTTGTAGTTTTTAGTGAACAAGACTTTGCCTCCTTGGTTAAGTTTATCCTATCTTTTTTTCATGCTATTGTAAATGGGATTGTTTTCCTAATTTCTTTTTCAGATCGTGCACTGTTAGTGCATAGAAACACAGCTGATATTTGTGTGGTGATTTTGTATTCTACAACTTTGCTGAATTCATTAATCAGTTCTGTGTGTGTGTGTGTGTGTGTGTAATCTATAGGATTTTCTATATATAAGATCATGTCACTAAATACAAGAATCATTTTATTCTTTTCTTCCGATTTTGATGCTTTTAATTTCAAAGCCTGATATCTCTGGCTAGGACTTTCAGTACTAGGTTGCATAGGAGTGGTGAGAGTGAGAGCATTCCTTCCTTATTCCTGGCTGAAAAGCTTTTTGATTTCACTGTTGAATAGGATGTTAGAGCTATGGGCTTTTCTTCTATGGCCTTTATTACAAATGGTAATTTCTTTATGTTCCTAGTTTATTGAGTGTATTTATCATGAGTGTGAGTTTTGCCAAATGCTTTTTCTGCATGTATTGAGATGATCATGTGATTTTTATTCTTTATTTTGTTAAGGTGGTGTATCACATTGATTTTCATACATTGAAAATTGTTGCATCCCAGGGATAAATCCCACATTGTTATGACATACCATCCTTTTTAATGTGCTGTTGCATTCAGTTTGCTGAATTGTTTGGAGGATCTTGGCATCTAGATTCATCGGGGATATTAGTCTGTAGTTTCCTTGTGGTATCTCTGGTTTTGGTATCAGAGTAATGCTGACCTCATAAAATAAGTTTGCAAGTGTTGTGTTCAATTTTTTGGAAGTGTTTGAGAAAGATTGGTGTTAATTCTTCTTTAAATGTTTGTTAGAATTCACTAGTGAAGCCATCTGATCCTCTTTATGGGGAAGTTTTTGATTATTGATTCAATATCCTTAGTAGTTATACATCTATTCAGAATTTTTTTCTTTCTTCAGATTCAATTTTGATAGAGTGTGTGTTTCCAGAAATGTATTCTTTTCTCCTAGGTTATCTTATTTGTTGGTGTATCATTGTTCATAGTACTCTCTTATGATACCTTTTATTTCTGTGACATCATTTGTAATATCTCTTTTTTCATTTCCTTTTTTTTTATTTTTTGACAGAGAGAGACACAGCAAGAGAGGGAACACAAGCAGGGGGAGTGGGAGAGGGAGAAGCAGGCTTCCCGCTGAGCAGGGAGCCCGATGCGGGGCTCAATCCCAGGACCCTGGCATCATGACCTGAGCCGAAGGCAGACACTTAACCACTGAGCCACCCAGGCGCCCCTCCTTTTTCATTTCTGATTTTTGTTATTAGAGGCTTCTTACTTTTTTTTGTCTAGGCTAAGGATTTGTCAATTTTGCTGATTTTTTTTAAACTCTTAGTTTTGGGATGCCTGGGTGGCTCAGTCGGTTAAGCGTCTGCCTTTGGCTCAGGTCATGATCCCAGGGTCCTGGGATCAAGCCCCACGTCAGGCTCCCTGCTAGTGGGGAGTCTGCTTGTCCCTTTCCCTCTCCCTGTGCCCCTCCCCCCTACTTGTGCTCAAGCGTATGCGCACACGCACTCTCTCCTCTCTCTCAAAAAAATAAATAAAATCTTAAACTCTTTAGTTTTATTGATTTTCCTCTTGTTCTTTACTCTCTATTCCACTTATTTCTGTTCTAATATTTATTATTTCTTTCTTTCTGCCCACTTTGCTTTTAGTTTGTTCCTTTTTCTAGTTCCTTGAGGTGTAAAGTTAGGTTGTTGATTTGCAGTCTTTCTTCTTCTTTTTTTTTAAAGATTTATTTAAGGGTGGGGGGGGAGGAAGGAGCAGAGGGAGAGGAAGAGAGAGAATCCTCAAGCAGACTCCCTGCTGAGCACAGAGCCTGATGCGAGCCTGATCCCAGGACCCTGAGATCATGACCTGAGCCAGAATCAAGAGTTGGCTGCTTAACCAACTGAACCACAGAGGTGCCCCTCTTCCTTCTTTTTTTAATGTAGATATTTATTATTGTAAAATTCCCTCTTGGTCTTGCTTTTGCCACAGCCCATGTCTGGTATGTTGTGCTTTTGTTTCATTTGTCTCAAGATATTATCTAATTACCCTTTAAAGTTCTTCCTTGACCTACTAGCTGTTCAAGAGTATGTTATTTAATTTCCATGTGTTTATGAATATTCCAGTTTTCCTTTGCTATTGATTTCTATTTTCATTCCATCGTAGTCAGAAAAGATACTTGGTATGATTTTAATATTCTTAAAGTTGTTAACACTAGTGCTGTGCCCTAACATGTGATCTGTTCTGGAGAATGTTCCATGTGCACTTGAGTGTATATATGGGAATGTGTAATATACTTGAGAATGTGTATTCTGCCATTGTTGGCTGGAGGGTTCTGTTTATGTCTCTTAGGTCCAATTAGTCTATAATGTTTTTCAAGTCCTCCATTTCCTTATTGATCTTCTATCTGGTTGCTCTATCCATTATTGAAAGTGAAGTATTGAAATCTTCTACTATTATTGTATTACTATCTGTTTCTCCCTTCAATTCTGTCAGTGTTTTCTTCATATATTTAGGTGCTCTGCTGTTAGGTGCATATATATTTATAAATGTTTTATCTTCCTAGTGAATAGAACTTTTTATGTAGCATCCTTCTTTGTCCCATGACAGTTTTTGACTTAAGCTCTATTTTGTCTAAGTATAACCACAGTTCTTGCCTTTTGGATACTATTTGCATGGAAGATCTCTTTCTATCTTTCCTCCTGCAGCCTATACCTGTCTGTATATCTAAAGTGAGTTTCTAGGTGGCAGTATATACTTGAATCTTCTTTTTATTAATCCATTCAGCTATTCCATGTTTCTTGATTGGAGAGTTTCATCCATTTACATTTTTTTAAATTACTGATAGGAAAGGACTTAGTATTGCCATTTTTTAATTATTTTCTCTATGTTTTTCATTTTGTTTTTCTTTTCTTCTCTTGCTGCCTTCCCTTGTGTTTCATTGGTTTTTTTGTAGTGACATGTTTTGAGTCCCGTCTTATTTCCTTTTTTTTAAAATTTATTTTTATTTTTTTTATTATTATGTTATGTTAATCACCATACATTACATCATTAGTTTTTGAGGTAGTATTCTATGATTCATTGTTTGCATATAACACCCAGGGCTCCATGCAGTACGTGCCCTCTTTAATACGCATCACCAGGCTAACCCATCCTCCTACCCCCCTCCCCTCTAGAACCCTCAGTTTGTTTCTCAGAGTCCATAGTCTCTCATGGTTCATCTCCCCCTCCGATTTCCACCCCTTCATTCTTCCCTTTTGTGTTTCTTCCATAGATATTTTCTTTATGGTTACCATGGGGATTACGGAACACATCTTATAGTTTTAACAATCTGTTTTAAACTAGTAACAACTTAACTTCAATCACATCCAAGAACTCTGTTCCTTTACTTCTCCTTCCCACTTTATGTTATTGATTTCACAAAGTACATCTTTTTATATTTTTATCCATTCACATAGCTTTATAGTTATAGTTATTTTTTATGCTTTTATCTCTTAAATTTTATACCAGAATTAAAGGTGATTTATGCACCACCTTTACAGTGTTAAGAGATTTGGTATTTGTCTATATATTTACCTTTACCAGAGAGCTTCATATTTTCATATGCTTTCACATTGCTGTCTAGTGTCCTCTCAACTGGAAACATTTAACATTTCTTGTCAGGCGGGTTTGATAGTGAACTCTCTCAGCTCTTGTTTATCTGAGAAGATCTTTATTTCTCTCTCATCTCCAAAGGGCAGTTTTACTGGATATAGTATTCTTGGTGGCAGTTTTTTTCTTTCAGCACTTTGAATATATCATACCACTCCCTTCTGGCCTGGAGTTTTCATAAAAGCTTTTTGGATCATATACTGTTGCTGTTCATTCAGTTTCTCCATAGGGGATGAGGTCTTGGGCTTTATGCAGCCGTCTTGCTGACCTCACTCCCAACTTTCTTAAATGCCTGAAATATGTTCAGCATTTCAGTGGCTGGATGATTAAAAGATAATGGACAATTCAAAATCATCCAAACGTTTAAAAAAATCTCAAGTCAGTCATCAATATGAAAATACTTGCATTGCTTAGAAATGACAAAACTAAAACTCTGCAAATACTTACTCATGAACAGCTCTGAATAAAATATTTTTATTATTATTTTACCTAAATACTTCCATGAATATTGATTTTTCTAGTCACATAACATTAATTGTTACATAATTCTGCTTTTAAGTAAATAGTTCACTGCTGCTACAGATGGTATTAGTTTTTTAACTGATTGTAAAGAAGAAAAAACAAGAACATTGAATGTATTATACTTTTTGATGCAATATTAGACTTAAAGTAAAATTCATAAAAGCTGAAAATGTAAATTTTTCTGTATGTTTCAATTGCCTCATGGGAGTTAAAGGTACAGTGTTGGTTTTCATTTTATCATTTCTACCTTGGTGCAAAATGAACAGTAATTTTAAATCTTCTAGATGCCCAGAGACAGACTTATCTAAAATGTGCATGGGGCACCTGGGTGGCTCAGTCGGTTGAACATCTGACTCTTGATTTCAGCTCAGGTCATGATCTCAGGGTCATGTTTTGAGTCCCGTCTTAAAAACCCCATGACAGGCTCCATACTCCATGCTCAAATCAAACCCCATGACAGGCTCCTGCTTGAAATTCTCTCTGTCCCTCTCCCTCTGTCCCTCTCCCTTTGCCCCTCCCTCAGCTAGCATGCATTCTCTCTCTCTCCCTCTCAAGTAAATAATAAATAAATAAATACATAAATACATAAATAAATAAAATGTGCACAATAAGCTGGGGTGTCTGACTTGCTCAGTCAGTGGAGTGTGCAACTCTTCATCTTGGGGTTGTGGGTTCGAGACCCATGTTGGGTGCAGAGGTTACTTAAAAAATAAAATCTTTAAAAAATAAATTAAGTAAATTAAGTAAAATTAGCACAGATAAGCCAAGACCTAGAACGATCCTTTAGATATTTCCTCTTTTTGGGGACAGTCTCAAATTTAAACTTCATCTGAGGAAGAAGATATATAAATATTTGCCACTCTTTGCTGACTTTAGCATCTAGTTTGAAGTATTTTCAATGAAATCCTTTGTGTGCTACAATTTCATTTGATATTATGAACATTTTATTTGCAGTAAAAATAAGATTGTTCCTTTTATGTGGGAGTCCATATGTGATTCTTATTTACAATTCTGTGCTTATCTTTATTTTTTTACATGCAAGTGATCTCCACATTTTGTTTTATAATCTGACATATAATTAAAGCATCCTAAGCCATGGAGAAAAGGCCGTCAGCAAGACCATACATCTTGTCTGCATAGCTGTTTCTTTTCTTACTGCCATTCTTAAGAACATATGACAAGCCATTTGAAATAAAATTTCTGTGTTTAAAAACTAAATTGTATCAGGAAGCACAGAATTGTGATTGAGTGCTAAAGATAAAACATACTGCACTACTATGAAGGCATATTCCTACTGAAAATGTAAGGCATTTTTATATTAACAATATGTCTCCTAAAGTGTAACAAAATAAGCCTCAGATTATAATGCAACTTGAAAGATTCTCAACATGTGCAGCAACTTGATTCCACCATGATTAATTAAAATCCTTTACATTGTCAGTAAATGACTTCATAACTGGCTTGAAAAGAACCACCATTTGGAAGCCTCAATAAATGATTTTAAAACTTTGTCACAGTTTGTGTTAAACATAACATTTTAAAGAGAGTAATGTATCCAGTTTCGGTTTTCCCATTCTTTCTCCATAATGAATTCTATTTTATGCCTTTTCTCAATGACTTTTCAGTTTTGTGAACAATATCACATACTTGTTTCCTTTAATATGGATAGTGATCATTGCATTTGTCTTTGAAGGTTCCTGGGGAAAATATTATGTGTTCCAGGGCCTTTTCTTTATTCTCTTCTTTTTAGTGAAACCCTTTTAAGTATCCAGGAAAAAGAAAGTATCTATTGATTTGGCCTGGCTTAGGGATTTTTTTACTGTAACCTGTAGCAAGATGGCTTTTGAGCTTGTTCCCTGAGGCTTGCACAGTAGAAGTCAATGCAGAAGCCCAGCAGAGGTCTTAAATAGGTGTTATTTTTTTTTTTAACTACTGAAAATCCCACTATCAAATAGTGTATTATAGCAGTGAGTGATTTTTTAATTTATTTAATTTATTTTTTTAAAGATTTATTTATTTATTTCAGTGAGAGAGAGAGGGGGGGAGCACAGTGGGGAGGGGCAGAGGAAGAGGGAGAGAGAAATTCAAGCAGATCCCGAACTGAGCATGAATCCTGACGTGGGGCTCGATCTCACCACCCTGAGATCAGACCTGAACTGAAACCAAGAGTCAGAGGCTTAACTGACTGCACCACCCAGGCACCCCTGATTTTTTTTTTTTTTTTTAATAATTGCTGCTGGTTTAGAAGGGCCCTGTAGGCAGAGAGGCATTCTTCAAGCCTCTCAGGCTAGAACACTTCAGTGAGCATCTCCATCCCTTACTTCCTCTGTCTCCTTTATTACCTCCTTTCTTCCCACACTTATTAATATAAAGAACAGTATGAGTGATTCTCAAAAAGGCATGCTAAGCATAAGAAGGCAGCCACTCTTATGATTTTTCAAGTACATGAAATTTTAGAAGCAAAACTAATCTAGAGTTGCAGAAATATATAGAACACAAATATATAGAAAACCTCCTGTGCTCTCACAGAATTTAGTCCAACTTAGTGGAAAGATGAGATCGGTCTATGAGTATGTTCAGTACAAGTCCATGGATGACAAATAAGTACCACACTCTAAGTGCTAGAAAGGCTGATAACAAAAAGGAGAGATTCATCTTCTCTATCGGGTATGGTAAATGAGCAGACTCAGGCCTGTAGTCAGGCCACAGCTGTGTTTTGTTCAGCCCATACGATAGCTTATGTTTTTCCCCTAAATTAAATTATTTTCTGACATTTACAAATTGGGAGATTTCACATGAAAATAAATATGAATTTTTGAGCTTCTCTTAAAAAGACCAGAATTTCAAGCATCTGAAAGCCTGCTTTCCCTTCCCCACTAGCAGTGATGAGTTGAAGCTGAGTGTCTCAGGCACATCAGACAGCCTCTGGCTTCCTCCACCCATCTGGCTCCTTCATTTGTCCACGCTTCTTGCTTTTACCCAAAGGCATCTGAGTTAATGATCCCTGCTCTGTTCTCATCTCTGACACCATGTCAACACTTGTGTTCTTATCAAATGCTTCCTTTCACTTTTCCTCTTGTGCCTTGCTGACACCCTCCTAAATCAGGCCCCCATTGCTGCACACTTAGCAGCCAGAGAGCCTCTTGCAGAGCCCACCTCTTTCCCATCTCCCACTTGGTACCACATGCATACCTTCGCCAATAGGTGGCATCCTGCCAGAGAGCATGAAAGTAAGAGGAGAGGCAGGGATCATTGCCAGAGTGAGCATCCAAAGTAGATCCTGTAAGTTACAGGCCAAAGATAAGAGGATTAGGACCAGTAAAGAACTATGAAAAAGTTTCTCAGAAGTGGTGGGTAAATAGAGAACAAAAGGCAAAGAAAAGATTCACAACATCATCAGACAAAAGGGAAATTAAAATTGAAACCACAGCACAAGGACTAACATTAAAAAGGCTGACAATACCAGTGGATATGCAGCAACTGGAATTCTCATATCTTGCTAGCAGGAATGTAAGATGGTATAGTACCACTTTGGGAAATAGCTTGGCAGTTTTTTATAAAGTTAAACACACACTCACTCTAGGTGTTTACCCATAAGGAATGAAAACATGTGTCCCCACAAACACTATTACATGGATGTTCATAGCAGCTTTGTTCATAATAGCCCCAAACTGAAAACAATCCAAATGTCCATATGTGGAAAAATGGATCAACACATTGTGGTATATCCATTCAGTAGAATACACTCTACAATAAAAAACATAATGAGCTCTTTTTTTTTTTTAAAGATTTTATTTATTTATTTGACAGAGAGAGACACAGCGAGAGAGGGAACACAAGCAGGGGGAGTGGGAGAGGGAGAAGCAGGCTCCCCGCAGAGCAGGGAGCCCGATGCGGGACTCGATCCCAGAACCCTGGGATCATGACCTGAGCTGAAGGCAGTCGCTTAACCACCTGAGCCACCCAGGCGCCCCATAATGAGCTCTTAATACACAGAATAACATGCTTGATTCCTAAAAGATTATGCTGATCAAAAGAAGAGAGATACTGTATAATTTTTATGTGTATAAAATTTTAGAGGCAAAACAAAGTAACAGAAAGTAAATCAGTGATTGCCCGGGACCAGAAGTAAGAGAAAACTGACTGCAAAAGGTCAAGAGAGAATTTTTTGGAGTGATGGAAATATTCTACATCTTGGTTCTGATGGTGATTACACAGGTGTATATAGTTGTTAAAACTATATACATATATAATTGTATATATACATACATATATGCTGTATACATATGTATGTATATATGTATATATATAACTGTATACTTAAAATATGTGTATATTATTGTATGTAAATGTTACCTTAATAAAGTTGATTAAATAAAAAAATAATTTAAAAGGACAGGCAGTTAAAGGAGGAGGACAAATGGGCAACCAGGATAGGAAGTAAAACAGAGGTGAACAGCAAGGGCATGAGATATTACACATGAAGACAACAGAGTGCTAACTTGAGGCCAGAATGGATTTTTGAGAACCTTCCAGTGAAATTCCAGTTCTAATCACACCAATTGTCTCATTACCTCTATCAGTGCTTGCAATTCTTCTCTCATGATGGGAATCAGTTTGTTCCTATAACTTGAAATGTTATATGTCTGCCCTCCCCACCGACACACACGTAAAAAAGTGTTTTCTATCACATTGCATTGTTTTTTTTTCTTCCAGGGAACTTAGCACATCTGAAATCTACTTTGATTATGTATCTGTTTAATGGTTGTCTGTCTCCTTACTCTAGTTAATGATCACCGTAAGATAGAGATCTTTCCTAACTTGTCACTCTGTCTCCAGCACCTAGCCTGAGATCTGGCTTATTGAAGACACTCAATGACTAATCACTGAATGAATGAACAAATGAAAATGTAGTAAGCAAATAATAAATACCCAGTGTTTGCTCTTGTTTTTCCCTGAAATTTTCTTTTCCTAAAGTTCTTTCTTTCTTTCTTTTTTTTTTTTTTTTACCTAATTTTTACAGGTACTTCTGTTGTGACTGTAAAAGCTGTTGCTCCTGACCCAACACAAGACAGCATTAAATATTCCATTTTTAGTGGAAATGAAGATGGGGTTTTTTCCCTGTGCTCCAACTCAGGTGATCCTTCTCTCTCCTGTAATAGCTTTTTTTTTCTGCTTCATTTAATGTTACTAGTAAGAAATTCTTCTGCAGAGGAAACTCAAAATTTGAAAGATAGAAAAATTAGAGGTAAATAATTTAAAAAAGAAGTAAGAAACAATTTTTTTATGGTAGCTGATGAGAAATTGTGGGAAATCAAGACTACTTATTTGTTTACATGTACTTGCTAAGAATCCTGTTCTTCACATTTGGCAGTACCTAGCCTACCCTTTGAATTTTTGAAGATAAACTGGTTTCTACTTATAATTTACTCATCTATTTGGGAAAATGGGAGATACAGAAGAGAGACCATCAATATTGAGTTTGAATTGAAAATAACCACACATGTCTAGCCGTAGGGCATTTTCATCACGAGATTCTTCTAATTCGCCACTGAATGTCAACAATGCAACAAAAAAGGACAGCTGGAAAGGTTTCTATGTGATGGTAAAGAAATTACTTCCAAATACAGCATGTATTAAATTTAACTTTAATAAGACCATTATTGTGTTTTAAATGAATACCAATTGATTATATGAAACATACTTTTTTGACTAACAACTATGTAGTAGATACATATCTACTGCTGCATTGTCAAACCTCAAGAAGAATGTTTTCAATAATTTCTATATTACCATACAACTGCCTTATGTAATCTGTACTACATGCCCATGGGAAGAATTGAGAGGGAGTAGTTTCTTAAGCAAAGGCCTTCTTATCCCGGGTAGTTTTCTGGCTCTGGTCCGTACCAGCTTTGGTCAGCAGCCTTTCTGAGGTAGCCTGCTAGCTCTTCATCTCTTTAACCAAACTTTGCCCCATCGTTTGGTTAAAGGGTGGTGCAGGAAGCCTGTTGACAAGAAGGCCTTTGTGAACATCATCCAGCCTTAAGCTTCTAGCAGTCCACGGGTCTGAAGGTCCTGGGAAAGGAGCTGAGATTAGAATGCTCAGAAAGAAGGAGAGTAGCCGAGTTTGTACAATTTCCCAGGCTACCCACATCCTTCTGTCACCTCACCCTTAACACAGCCCAGGCTTGGCCTTATTTTTTCAGGAGTCTCTAAAATTCATGTAAAATATGCCTAGGGTTAGTCCAAAGGGAACTTTCAGAAAAAACTCTTCATTTTTCAATTAAATATTTATTTATGTTGAAGTTTATTTCACAAGTTTATTGTGAAACAGCTGCAAGAAGATACGCTAAAACATAGAAAATTCTTTAATGGCCATGTACTTGCCATCCATCTCCAGAGATGAGACATTACTGGAACCTCAGGAAGTCCCTGTGTCTCTCTACTTTGATCCAAGGCAATCCATAACCAGTCATCTGAGTTTGGCATTGATCACTGCCTTTCTTTCTTGATAATTTTCCAACTGTGTCTGAATTTCTAAATGATGTGTTATGTCCTTTTACCTTGGTTGAAACATCATGATAGACTCATGCTAATGTCCTCTCATCTATGACTTGATTCTTTTGCTCAACATTTTGACTGTGGTGCATACGCCGTTATGCACACATTAGAGAGGAGTAGCAAAGAAGTATGTACCTGCTGCCAAGGTTATAAACCAGAACACAGCCATTATTGTCAATGCTTCCTTTGAGCCCTTTTCCGATCGCTTTCTTTCTGTCCACGGCTGCAGGCTGACTAGTGTCCCTACTTCAGGGACAATCATTCCCTTGTGACTTATAGTAAATGCATTTCTCTACAATAAAACTGGTTTATTTTTGAATTTTATATAAATGGATTAATAGTCTGTGTATTTTATTGGGATTCGATTCTTTTTATTCAAAATTAGAATCTTTCGTGTTAATGTGTGCAGATGGGTCTTTTTCACTTTCAGTTCTTTATGGCCTTCTGCTTTAAGTCTGTGTCACAACTTATTTATCCATTCTACCATTGATGGACAGTGAGGTTTTCCTGTCTGGGGATATAATAACAAACACTGTGAGGAGCAACCTCATACGTGTCTTCTGGTGCATATGTGAGGAGTTCTCCGGGCCCCAGAGTCTAGGCTGGGCATATACATCAGAGGATGCATATGTTCAGCATTACAGATAGTGCCAAATTGTTTTATGAAGTGGTTTGCTCCACTTTACATTCCACCAGCACTGAATGAGAGCTATCACGGTTGTTTACGCCCTATTTTCTATTGTCAATCTGGTGGGTGTGAAATGGTATCTCACTGCGGTTGTCATTTGCATTTCTTTATTACTAATGAATGTGAGCGATTTTTTTCACAGTGTATTGGCCATTACTGCTTTCTCCCATGTGAAATGCATTTTGATGCACTTCATCTATTTTTCTACTGGGTTGTTTCTACAGTTGTTTGTTTCTGAAGTGTAAGGATTTTTAATAAATTTCAGTAGCATTTCTCCTTTGTTTTTTACAGTTTGTGACTTGTCTTTCACTCTCTTACTCGTACATTTTTATTTTGATGAATTAGAATTAGTCTTTTACTTTATGATTTTCCCATTTTGTAAATGAAGAAATTCTTCCCTATCCTGAGATCAAGAAAATATTGTTGCATTGTCTTTTAAAATTGTTAGTGGTTTTCCTGTGTTTCACGTTTACATCTATAGTGCATCTAGAATTTATTTTCCTGTTTTACATGAGTTAGAGATAACTTTCCCTTTTTCTTTTTCTTCTTTTTTTTTTTTTTAAGAGGATTACCAGTAATACCAGGGACAATAACCTTCCCCTGTGACCTAAAATACCCCCACTGTCATATGTTGTTTCCATAACTGTTTACAGGATGCTTGACTCCTTTGCACTCATCTCTTGGTCTATCCACACACCAATACCACACTCCCTTAATCGCAAAGACTTTATAATCAATCTTCATACCAAGGAAGCAGCCCCATTTTCATGTTCTTCATGAGTATATTAGCTGTTATTGGCCCTTTGCACTAATATGAATCATTGTATCCACTTGCCAGATTTTCACACACACACACACACAGGCCTATTGGGATTTTTTTCCCGAGGAAAGGAGATTTATTCATAAGGCTTTGGGTGATGTAAGAGCTATCCACACTTTTCATACATGAAACCCAGGTAATCATGACATGCACATTTGATTTCAGGTGAAACCTCACTTGAATTAACAAAGAAAATGTCCAAAACAATTGCATGGCCTCAATCTAGAATTTAAGTAACTAACTCATCAGGCCAAAGTATCCTCCTCACAAAGCTCTGTATAGCGGTGCATTGTAACTAATAATCATCTACCAAAGCTCTTCTTTTCTTTTATTTTAACTGTGGTAAGAACATTTAACATGAGATCTACTCTTTTAGCAAAATTATAAGTGTGTACAATACAGTACTGCTAACTCTAGACATAGTGTTGTCCAGCAGGTTTCTAGAACTTATGCATCTTGCATAACTGAAACTTCATACCCACTGAACAGCACTTCCCCATCACCATCGCCCCTCCCCCATGGCACCTGGCAACCACCATTCTATTTCCTGCCTCTAGGAGTCTGACTATTTTAGATACATCATATGAGTGGAATCATGCCATATTTATGTTTCTGTGACTGGCTTGTTCCACTCAACTTAGCGTTCTAGGGGTTCATCCATGTTGTCACGCATGGCGGGATTCTCTTTGTTGAGACTGAATAATATGCCATTGTGTGAATACGCTATACTTTGTCCATTCATCCATTCATTTAGTTACTTGAATTTTTTGTTGGAATTGTATTAATTCTAAATATCATTTTGGGGAAAGCCTGTATCTTTACAGTATTGTCTTCTAATTCAGGATAATATAGAAAAATCACATACATTGTTTCCTTAAATATATTTTAATAAAGTTTTAATTTTTTTATAGCAGGCTTGCATGGTTTTTGTTAGATGTAGTCTAAATCCTTTATACTTTTTCTTGCTAAAGTAAGTGAAAAAAATGCTTTTTATGACAATGCTATTAGGTATACTTGAAATTAGCATTTATATTTTGATTTTGTATCTAGAAAACCTGTAAACTACTGATTCTAATATTTTTCTGAGCATTTAACATATATGATCATTACCTAAAGATGAACCATCTTCCCTGTGTTTGCTGGAATTATATAGCTATTTATCTTCTTTTAGTGGTTAGCCTAGCTATTTTAACATATATACTTGAAGTCTAACATTAATCAATGTCCTGCTCCTGAATAATACAAGAGACTTAGAATTCTTTATCTCCAGATATCCCTTTTTCAACTTATAAGCTCCTGTGGGCCACAATTATAGTTCTTTCCAATTAGACATTATTAATATTTTTTTCTCTTTTTTTTTTTTTTTTTAAGATTTTATTTATTTGACAGAGAGACACAGCGAGAGAGGGAACACAAGCAGGGCGAGTGGGAGAGGGAGAAGCAGGCTTTCCACCACGCAGGGAGCCCGATGTGGGGCTCTATCCCAGGACCCTGGGATCATGACCTGAGCCAAAGGCAGACGCTTAACGACTGAGCCACCCAGGAGCCCCTCTCTGTTTTTTTTTATTATGTTATGTTAATCACCATACATTATATCATTAGTTTTTGATGTAATGTTCCATGATTCATTGTTTGCGTATAACACCCAGTGCTCCATGCCCTCTTTAATACCCATCACCAGGATAACCCATCCCCCCACCCCCCTCCCCTCTAGAACCCTCATTTTGTTTCTCAGAGTCCATAGTCTCTCATGGTTCGTCTCCCGCTCCGATTACCCCCCGCCTTCATTTTCCCCTTCCTACTATCTTCTTCTTCCTTTTTTTTTTTTAACATATAATGTATTATTTGTTTCAGAGGTACAGGTCTGTGATTCAATAGTCTCACACAATTCACATCGCTCACCACATTATTAATATTTTTAAATAGATTTCTGTGCTTCTTTGCTAACTGTTCTTTCTTACATCTCAAACTCGCCTCTGGTGTCATTTTCTTTCTACCTGAAGTACATCCTGTAGTGAGGGTCTGTTGTAGTAAACTTGTTCAGGTTTGGTTGTCTAAAAATGACTTTGTTTAATTCTTGTTTTTAAAAAATATGTTTGCTGGTCTTAGAATTCTAAGTTCACGGTTATTTTCTCTCATCACATTTAAGATATTATCCACCGCTTTCTGGTTTCCAGTTGTTGCATTAAGAACTTAGCTATTGATCTAAATACTGTTTATTTGTATCTTTTTTGGAACTCTAGTTAGACAAGTATTGAGCCAGACACTCTCTCCTACATCTCTTTTGCACATTTTTCATCTCCTTGTCCCTTTCTCTTCAATCTTTATTTCCAGAAGTTCTCTTGGGTTCCTTGTATACAATTCCTGGTCTCACAAAAAAATAATCTTTTTTTAAAAATTGAGGTATAGTTGACACACAATGTTACATTAGTTTCAGGGGTAAACATAGTGATTCAACAAGTTTATATGTTATTCTACTCTCACCACAAGTGTAGCTAGCTACCATCTGCCACCATACAACGTTATTATAGCATCATTGACTATATTCCCTATGTTGTACCTTTTAACCCCATGATTTATTCATTCCATAACTAGATGCCTGTAAAAAAGTAATCTCTTCTTCCTTGCTCATGTTTCTAAACTTCTTTTTTATACATTTAAACATATGCAATAATTACACATCCTGTGTCCAATAATCCAGCATTTTAAGTCTTTGAAGATTTATTCCATTTTCCATAGATTAGCCAGTTCTCATTCATGGTGCCTTGTTTCTCTGTGATTTTCATGCTTGTTAACTATGAGTGTTCATTGTCCTTAAAACTTTTTCTCTGAGGGTTCTTTGAAGACTGGGTTGAATTTGTGCCCTTTAGAGAGGACTTGTTTTCCTTCAGCAGCTCACCTGGGTACATCATCAAGCAAAGACTAGCTTAAATGTAATTATTGAGGGTTTTAAAAACATATAGCTGTGATAGTATGGCCAGCATAAATTCAGGCTTAAGTTAATAAATTCACAGCAGAGACCTTTTTTTCCCCTTCCAACCAACACCAAGGTCAAGAAAAGCAGGTTTCTGTACATCCATTTTGAACTTGTTTTTGTTTTTTAAATATTGATCACTCAGTTGGAGCATATGTAGCCTCTGGGTTTATAGCTTTATTCTGGTTTTCCCATTAGACTCTTCACCTTTTGTGGGTTCAGGCTTCTTCCCTTGTTTCTCATACTCTGTGCAGCTATCAGAGATGGATTTCAAGGAAGAAGGTTGTGTTAGAGACCCTTGGAACAAAAATGGGCTTTTAGCGCTCACTTACCTTCCTGGATTACTGTTTTCAGGGGTTTTTTTGTCCTCTGAGGATTCCTTACTAGTATACCAACTCAATCATGCATTTCAACACACACACAATTTATCACGCATTTTAGTTGTTTTTGTTATGAAGTTTTCCATACCGCTGTCAAGAAGCCTTTTTAAAAACTTTTAATTATGATATTCAATTCATCTTTCACGTCACCTTTGGCGCATAATCTTCAAGCTTATGTGTAAAGCTACCCAACATAGGTTTTATGAGCATATGTATTTTAAGCCATATGCCAGTTAAGATAGAAAACTGGCGTGTGTGATAAATCCGTCAAGATCACTAAGGTTATGGTTACTCTTCTTAAGGGTAAAAATGTGAGAAAGCCATTTTGTTAGTTACTGACTTAATAAGTTCTGATAAGAAGGATCTCGGATGAGAACCGCATTTTCTGTCCATTTTGTGCCAGTGTTTGCTCTACTGCTCACTGTCTACACCAGCAAGAATGTTGGAGTTTTACTCACATCGTGTATGTAAATAACAAATGGTTTGGTTATTCCCATCCCATCCCATGATTTGGTAGGTTGACATAAAACAAAAATGATCAAACTTGCCATGTGTCAAGGATGTGGTTTTAGCAGAAGATCGTTTCAGAACTTTTGGATAACATAAATATTTATCACAGTCTGCTTTGGGTATGTTCATATGCATGTGCACAGTTTGTATTGGATTGACATTCCCTGATTACGCTATCAAGCAGTTAGCATTTGAAGAATCTTAACCTCATTTCGATGTGTATTTTATAACTTGGGCAAAAGCTACATGTGTACACATATGAGAAAGGGAATAGTACTGCAATTTCATTCTCAAATTATTCTAGAACTGGTGCGCTTATGCATAAGAACTAACATGAAGTCGGTGACCATGAGGCTTGTACTGGAAGGAAAAACATGGACTTCTGCCCAGACTGAAAGCCCAGTAGTTCTTGCATCTCACCAGTGACAGTAAATCCTTGATATCTCTGAGAAAAATATGCGTATATCGTCCCAGGCAAATGTGGGTCTGGTAGGTGTGCCAGCCTTGAGTCATCTCACAGACGGGATATTGTCTTTCCTACTTACACAACTTTCTCAGCATATGCCAATTATTATGCCAAAAATAAAAGCCAAGCAAGGAAAGCATTAGAACTGCAGAGCCATTCCAAGTGCAAAATTCCAATTATCAAAGCCTAAACACAAGCCTTTTATTAAAAAGTCCACTTTGATCTGGGCTATAATTGGCACACTTTCTACTAAGTGACACTGGCAATTTAGTGTTGCGTTTCTATGTTATTTTTCTTTGGCTAATAGTAACAGAACATGATAGCAAGCGGAATGCTCTGTTCAGCGGAGACGGAATGCTGGATGAGAGCTTGGACCTACCTCAGACTGGGGCTCCTCTGCTGTTTGGGGGTGCTGGTTTAGCTCTTGTTTCACAGAGGTTTCTGAAGACCAGCTTGTTTCATTGCCAGCTCATCAAAATGCATCTTAATGATTTTTCCAGCTACCAATGGTCGTATCTACCCTAAATTTTCTGCCAGGGGTGTCAGTCACATCAGACTGTGGCCCATAAAAGTAATCTGGTTTTCTGAGTTGATAACTGATGACAATAAGCGAAAGTGGTTTATGGAAATTTTACATTTTGTAGTATAGTGAGTATAGAATATATTTAGCTGTTGTAGTATAGTGAGTATAGAATATATTTAGCTGTTCTTAATAACAGAAGAGAAGCTATAAAAATCTCCCAAAAACACTCAGTACTGAAGTTAGAACACTAGAACAGGGCATGATTCCCATTAGCATCCAGGTAAGTAGGCAAGAGCCTGACATTTTCTTGGACTAGGATGGTTGTCTGAGGGGACTGGTTCAGATAGAACAGTAGAACTGTGGCTTCCAGGCCATATTTCCAGAAACAGTTCAGGTTCTTTCATCTGAAGAACAGACTTTGATTAGTCCATGGTTGTTAAGTGTTTTCTTTCTAAATTCAGAGCTTTTGCAGATATTAAATCTATACCTGATGATGGAAAGGGTGAGGAACATGGGTAGGACACTGGAATATATATCATGATCCTGCACAGGAACATTCTAAGTATGCACTGTATCACTTCTCCTGCAACCCTACAAAGTCATTGTTAATACCCCCATTTTACAGGAGAGGAGGCTCAGCTCCATAGAACCTGAATGACTTACCCTGGGTCACAGACATAGTGGAGGTTACTTACCTAAACTAAGTAGCCAGGGCTAGGATTTATACTTGGTTTCAGGTGTCTCAACCTCCCAATCAGTGTTCATTCAATGAATCTCTATTCGATGGAATTTCTGACAGTGAGAGCTAAGTAAATAACAAAATAATAATAGTAAATTCAGTACAACATTTGTCAGCAAAAGGGAGAACAAAAACAGAACAGAAAGTTGAGAAGGAAATCAAATCAGGGGATGAATTTTCTTAATTTGGAGGAGAAACTCGTGCAAGGCACAAAGCCCAGGAGTCAGTTTCCCTAACCTGTTTATACTTTGTATATGAGGGTATAACATATATTAATGGATGCCATCCGTAGGCCAGACCCTGAGCTAGGCACTAGGAATATGACAGTTGGTATAAGAGATAGGGACCCATCCTCGCCTTGTACGCTTCTAAACCAAGAAGAAGCACCAGTCTGAAACAGATGAGCACAGTACATGCAGGTGCTCCATGAGAGTCTGTTGCAGGCTGACCATAGTGACAGTATGGGGCTGGCTGGTCTGGAAAGATCCCTGAGGAAGTGCAGAAGTAGGGACCATGCCAGGCAGATGGAAAAGCATGCATGTTGACTCTGTAACAAGCATTTGAGGAAGAAAACATTTAATTTTTTTTAAAGATTTATTTATTTATTTATTAGAGATTGAGAGAGTGAGAGAGAGAGAGAGAGAGAAACAGCATGAGAGGGGAAAGGGTCAGAGGAAGAAGCAGGCTCCCCGCTGACCTGGGAGCCCGATGTGGGACTCGATCCCAGGACTCTGGGATCATGACCTGAGCCAAAGGCAGTCACTTAAACAACTGAGCCACCCAGATGCCCCTGAGTAAAAGAATATTTATGAGTGTTCTGTGCACAGCAGAGAGAGCAACGTGGGGAATGGCAGGAGTGAGACTCTTGAGGTGGGAGAGCCCAAGCACGTCCGTCCTATGGAAGTTAAAAAATGCTGCATTTTGTCATAATCACCATGGAAAGCCATGGAAAGGGTTTCTGTGGCACAATGACAGTGTCCATTTTTATGATTCAGTTCAGAATGGGAACTGGATTAGAAGGGAGACCAGACGAGTGATGCCATGGGGCCCTTCAGGCAGGGGAGAAGGTGGGAAATGCCAGTGGCTCAGAGAAGGGCAGTAGCAGTGACGATGGAGGGCAGATTCAAGAGATGTTTGAAAGATAGACTTTGCAGACATGGAGATGGACTAAATATGGAGAGGGAAGGGTCATTTCAGAGACAGCTCCCACATTTCGCCTATTTCATAGTTTCTCTCCCTCCTATGTGTTGGAACCTTGCAAATAACCCCACATTTCTCAACTTTTTTCACAATCAGCCCAGTCAGGTGGGAAGGGCGGCCAGCCATCGGGAGATTTGGAGGGACAGGTGAGAGTTTGAGCATAGGAGTGAAAGGTGATTTGGAGCTTTTTAAACAATGAGTACAGCATCATTTTCTTTTATTTTTTTTCTCCCTCGGAATCAAAATAGGAGAACTCACTGTGAAAGAACCCAAGTTTCTCGATTTTGAAGTCAGACATGAAGTACGACTCATCATTTTAGCGGAAAGTAGGGGGCACAGAGCCTACAGCAAAGTAACAGTCTTGATACAAGATGTGAATGATAACTTACCATGCTTTGAGCAAAGCGTTTACCAAGTGTCAGTGTCTGAAGGCCTGTCCCACAATGCTCACATCATACAGGTAACAGAAATGTGTTTTGTGTATGTGTATGTGTGTGTATGGAAATTATCATCAGTCTGCATCAAAATATCTAGAGCCTTTTTCTAGGACATAAATGTGTCTAGGGCATGTAAAAAGTTTGATGAACTGGATGAAACCTTAGTTCGAAGGAAGTCTGGAGTTTCTGAGTTCACGCTTCTTCCTCTCTTCATCGCGTGCTCCTAGTGCCCGCCTGCTTTCTCTAGGGCCTCTGCCCGACACTAGCAGCGAATCCACAGGGGCACAAAACTCAGCTCAGCTTATCATGTGTACAACTTAGAGGGGAAGTCAGAAAAGTAAGCATAAAATTTAAATGCATGTTAGTCATGTTAAATAGAAGTGCCCATTTAATGTCATGAGAGAAAAGAGGAGAGACAGACTCTTCCGGGAAGAAAAGGATAAGACTTCGCAGATGAATGGTATTTGCGCTTGGTCTTCAAGGGTGAGCAGGCACTCGGCCGGGGGAAGCACAGCTGGATGAGCATGGATGAAGGCACAGACCCATGGAAGAGCTCCCTGGGTGCGAAATTTGCAGACATTTCATGTGAAAGTCCCAGATCCACTGTTCCCGGGCCTCACCCCATCTCAGCAAGGAGGCCTACGCCATGAAAAAGAGGATCTGTTTTTAAGGCAGTCTCGTGCAGGCTCTAAGACCCACTCACCCTTGATAGCCTCTCTGCCTGCTTCAGGAATCGGACCCAGTTCCATCTTTCCCTTCACAGTTGAATTGCTCTTCTGTCTTCAAGAACCTGGACATTGGGAAATGTACAACCTCTTGGGAATCTGCACAAGAAATCCGTATAAAAACCCCTTCCTGGCAAAGTCAGGCTTTCCCTCTGGCCTCTCTAATCCTGCTACTGTGATCCAGCCCGTAGTGATGATTACCCCCCTTCCTCTCTGGGTCGAGGGGGTCAGGGAGCCTGAGGACACGTTAGAACACCTTCTGGATGAGACCTCCCACAATGCTCTACTGTATGGCTACCTCCACCTGCGTCTGGAGAGACACCTTCCTTTGACCTTCAGTTCGGCTCCAGATGTACAGGTACCCCTCTGTTGGTGCTGACAAGACCAGTGGAGTCTTGGCCATCTTGGAGTCTTGGCTCTGTGCGTCCCACACAGTTCAGGATACCTAGGATTTCCTCCACTGTTTTTGCAGACTTGTGTTATATAAAAGTGCCCTGTTCCATTTGCCAGCCTGTTCCAGAAATGCTTTGCTTTCAGCCACGACTGAGACGAAGGGGAGGGCATTCACTTGCCCCATCTGTATCACTCTGTGCAGTGATACATGTTCAGGGGGGATGACAGAGACCTTCAGAGCCACTGTGGGGCCTGCCCTGCACTGGGGTGCTACTGCATTGCACCCCTTCATCGTTCATGCTCACCTGGATAGAGCTAGACTGCTCCATGTGGAACACAAGAAGGGACGATACCTTTAAAGCCCAGGTCCAACAAATGGGAAGGAGCCTGGCCCACCAGTGTGTCAAATTAGGTCAAACTTCAAGAGGGCTGAGTCAGGGACAGATACAAGGACCTGCATTCTTCACATTTTTAGATCATTTCATTTGTTCCAGGGAACCAGAACTGCCATTTTGCTGTGTCCTGTTCAGATAAACAGGAATGTCGAAGGCTCTGGAGGTCTAGCGCTCGTGGTAATTCTTGCTTTTGCCATCACACTACCCATGGTCCCTGCTTTTGGTTACAGCCCCACCAACTTCTTTTAGGAACTGCCCATCCTCTGTCAGCTGCAGTCTTGCTGAGACTGTCAGTCAAGGTAGTGACGTGTCCTCCATCCCCTGCCCAAGGCGTTGTCATCTGCTTCAGTCTCATGTAGGCTTTCTCTCCCTCGGATCTGAAACTTGAGTGGTAAGACACCAGCACAGAGGCACATTAGAGCTGATTCATCTTGGTGGCAACAACTCAAAAGAAACTGTGCCCCTGGGGGTCCCATGTCCTTGACCTTCACCCAGACACTATCTTTCTGATACATTTTTCCAGGTTAAGTTTTCCATAGTGGATATGTGCTGCTGGCATCCTAAAACCCTAACAGACACACCTCCTGGGAGACCTACTCTTGGTAACACTTGGAAGCATATGGACCCGGAGGATATGAAGGGTTTTATTCTGCCCAGATGCACATGAGTTTCTTTTCCTGATGACCTCCAAGGAACTGTGCATTGCTACCTTTCTTTACTAAGTAGCTGGCTTGTGTGCCCTCCTGATGAGGTCCTCAATGTCCCACTTGGGCGACTCAGGATCCCCTGAGATCTGATGACAGTGTGAAGGATAGATGAGAGCAGAGGGAGTTCGAGGCCAACACCCGTCAGGACATCAGTGCGGTCACCCAGGAGAGAGATGATGGGAACGTGAGGTCAGGCCAAGGCTGAGGGGCACAGAGGATAAAAATAAGTAGAAAAAAATACAAAAACAATGAATCGTGGATCACCACATCAAAAACTAATGATGTATTTTATGGTGACTAACATAACATAATAAAATAAAATTTTTAAAAAAGGAAGAAAAAATTTTAATTAATCCATCAACTTATTCTTAAGCAAGATCTTGAAACCACTAATAGAATTAATTTTTTATTAAAATGTAATATAGACTAAATAATACATCTCCATGGAGAATTATGCAAGACTTTTGTCTCATCCTCAACACTACTTTGATAATTTACGAAATAAATGATCAGGATCTAATTTGTTATAACACACTAAATCTAGGCTATTTCATTAATTAAAAATCCTTCTAAAATGAGACTTTCAATAAGATATATAAAAAAATCCACATATGGCCAATTTTACAGGCAATACTTTAAGCAGGAAATACAACAAATTAAAGACTACCATTTACTATTCAGAGATTTCTTTCCTTCTCTGGTACTGGTACGAACCTAAATATAGTTGGATCTTCTATTCAAGCAAATTAGAATTTTTTTCAAGTTCAGTGCCTCATTTTATTTTACTTTACTTTATTGCACTTTACAGAGATTTTTTTTGTTGTTGTTGTTGTTTTTGTTTTACAATCTGAAGCTCTGTGGCAAGCGTGCATCAAGAAAGTCTGTGGGCACCATTTTTCCAACAGCATTTGCTCACCTTGTATCTGTGTCACAGTTCGGTAATTCCTGCAGTAGTCACACATTTTCATTATTACTATATTTATTATGGTGATGGTGATCAGTGGTTTCTTGAGATGGAATCTATACCTGGTGAAGATGCTGTGAAATTGTTGAAATGACAGCAAAGGATTTAGAATATTCCATAAACTTAGTTGATAAAGCAGCAGCAGGGTGCGAGAGGACTGGCTTCAATTTTGAAAGAAGTTCTGCTGTGGGTAAAATGATACCAAACAGCATCACAAGCTACAGAGAAATCATTCATGAAAGGAACAGTCAATCAATGTGGCCAATTTCATTGTTGTCTTATTTTAAAAAATTGCCACAGCCACCCCAGCCTTCATCAGCCACCACCCTGGTCAGTCAGGAGCCATCAACATCAAGGCAAGACCCTCCACCAGCAAAAAAATCATGACTCGCTGAAAGTCAGATGATGGTTAGCAATTTTTAGCAATCAAGCATTTTTAAATTAAGGTATGTACATTGTTTTTTTTAGATATAATGTTATGCTGTTGCACACTTAATAAACTATAATATATGCACCAGGAAACAAAAAAAAATTCATTTGACTTGCTCTATTACAATATTTGTTTGATTTGGGTGGTCTGGAACTGAACCCACAATATCTCTGAGGTATCCCTGTATTTTCACCTCTTGCCTAAAATTGTAGTTCAAAACATGGGCTACGCCTACTGAAAGTTATTTGGAAGTCCTTTGAACAAGCCTGCAGAACACTTTGCCCACCCATTACCTACTATATTATAAATATAAGTCCTTTGATCATTGTTTTTAAAGTGCATTTGGCAATCCGTAATTCTTTCATCGTGCATTTGTCTGAAAAACAGTCTTAACCCATCTTGCAGATGAAATCCTTATCTAACGGAAGAGCTGCTTCCTCACAGGTTTTTGCTGCGGACCTCGACAGTGGGATGAATGGCCTCACTGAGTACTCCATTCTCTCTGGCAACCAAGGGGAAACATTCCACATTGATGCGCGGAGTGGTGTGATCACAGCAAACGCGGTTTTAGATTACGAGCTCACCAGCTCCTACAGGTCTGTCCCAGATTCAGATCCATTTGCTCAAGTATTCTGCTTGTTTCTGACAAAATTGTTGCTTTGGCCATGACTTCCTGTTATGTAAGCTTCACTGTAAAATGTGTTGCGCTTTGATCCAACCTATGATCACTCTTTTGATACGCTGAACGAGTCTTAGAAAGTATTTGCTCTTTGGAAAACGTGATTACACTACAACTTTAGGGTCCCTTGTAATTCTTAGCTTTTATGAATTTTTGATGCTATTAAGTACTAAACGAGAGACATTAAAAATGACAGTATTGGGCGCCTGGGTGGCTCAGTCATTAAGCGTCTGCCTTCGGCTCAGGTCATGATCCCAGGGTCCTGGGATCGAGTCCCACATCGGGCTCCCTGCTCTGCGGGAAGCCTGCTTCTCCCTCTCCCACTCCCCCTGCTTGTGTTCCTGCTCTTGCTATGTCTCTCTCTGTCAAAAAAATAAATAAAATCTTTAAAATAAATAAATAAATAAATAAAAATGACAGTATTTGTGAAATGCCTACTGACTGATAGAGCACTCTGCAGCTGTTTTTGGTTCTTGTTTTTAAAAATAGTGAAGACTGAGTGACACTTCTCTTTTTAATTCTTTACTCAGTTTCATGGACGAAAGTACAACCCTGTCATCAGGTCCTTGTTGCAGTACTGTGTTCTAATAGAAATGATCTGATGAAGTACACGTTCAACATGAAATATATTTTGTCTAGAGTTTAAGGTGTACAGAACTATGCAGAATTCTATAAAAGAGAGAATAGCAGTGTTGCAGGTCTTCTGGTTATTTTAAAAAGTCAGGGCTACAAAAGTCTAGCTATACATACAGATATATTTATGGCATCACGGTCTATAAAAGAAAAAGGAAAAGACTCTAAGGAACCAAAAATGTCCGGGAGTGGAGATTGCCTCAAACATCGGTAGCCTAGCCTTCCATGGAATTCTACCCTTTGACAAGAGAAGGTGGTTTCTCTGTGAGTGCCACTGAAGAGAGAGCCCTAGCTATATGGGTGAGTGGGGGAAATAACAAAGGTTTATTCTGTAGGCCTATTGGAGTCAGGGCACACCCATATACCGGGACACCTTCAGGAAGAAAACCTAAGAAACTTAACCTTGTCTATCTCTGGAGAAGTGGTCACGGGGGAAACTGGGGTCAGAGGCTTGGCTTTCTCAGTATGCATTGTAGTATATTCGTGTCATATTTTCGTATGTTCTTCCAAAAGGCCTTGCACATACAGTGGTTCCTTTAATCCTTCTGGTCACCCCCCGAGGAAGCCGAGTTAGGTGTTCTCTCATCCACTCTGAAACCAACACACGGTGGCTTGTGGGGCCACGGAGCCAGTCAGTGATCCAGCAGAGGCTCAGGCCCAAGTATTCTGATGTTGACTCACCCTGTTTCCACTGTGCAAGCTACAGAGCCCATCTTCTACATGGGGAAGAAGCAGGCAGATGAGAGACCTGCGTGCCGGTGTTCTTTTAGGCCAGACTGCTTTCACGTTTAATGAGGAAAGGGCAGTAGATGCATGTGGCTGAGCGGCAAGAGCCGATTACAATGGATCTGTTATTAATTAACTGGACTGGATTAATTGACCTCTGAAAATCTTTCCGGCTCTAAAATGTTGATTGTTTCATTCTTTTTTGTTTAATATATTTCAAAATATTACTTCAAGAGCATTTTAAAAGTTTAAGACCTTACCCTGTATTAACGAGTAGGATTTTTTTTCAGTAATATTTTAATGTAATTAATTGTTATGATGCTTATTGTATAAACATATTAAAACCGGCTGTCTAAATATGTTAAAACCCATTGCGGCTACATGGTTTCTACAGCCATCTTAAGCATAAAGCCATTTTTCTCTCTCTGTAGATGACTACAGGTCGGTCTCAGCCTAGTGGCACCTGAGTGATTACAAATTCAGAGATTATCGAAGGTCTGCTGTGTTCCAGGAACTAAGCACTTCCGGGTTGTAATGAGTTTCTGTCCTACTGTTCTTACTCAATGGAGCCTAATTAGTAATTAAACCAGACTCCTTTAAGATTTTTCCTATTTGCGTCATTGTTTCAATGTTCCGAACATCTAAATTGGTCCCAATATTGAAAAGTGCCCCTCTCCAATTCCCCATGAAGAAGAAAAGCAGGAGTGGAGAGAATTTTAACTAAACACACACTGCCACAGAGAGAGACAGAGACAACCACACACATACACACACACACACACACACACACACACACACACTCACAGTCTCCACTATCACCAAGGCGAGGAAATATTTTAAACCTCCCGCCTATTCAGGTTCTCCCCTTCCTCCTCTCCCTTGTGGCTTCTCTTCTTCTTTAGGGCTTTCCCTGATATTTCAAGGAGCGGGAAATTCAGGATGCTTGTCCCCTAGCCTGCTACATCCTTAGTGGATGCTTTGGAAATGGTATTGTTCCGCTTTTAACTTTACTTTTGAAGTTGCTATTTTGTCCAATTGAAGAAAATATTCCCAATTATAACCCTCTGTTTTACAATATAAAATGAGGGAGGAAAAGATATTCTCAGTTCTGATTATAGTCAATATACTATAAATAAAAATTAAGTAATCTTTAGGCCTCATTTTAAGGCCACATGTAAGAAAACTCAGTGGAGAGGTGATGACCAACTCTAAAATAGACCTTAAGTTCTATCTGACTGGCATTTCTGAATTGTAAAAACTATTTACTAAGCGTGAGGCTGGGGATGTAAAGACACATGCAAGTGTTCTTGTTTTTAGGGAACTCAAAAATCAAGCGCCATTATAACCCATGGCAGGCGGCATATTAATAATCACAATAGTTGCCATTTATAGAGCTGCTTTATATGTCGAATTCTCATAACAGATTAAGATTTACAGAAAGAGGAAATTAAAGTTCAGAGAATACAGTTGTTTGCCAAGAATACACAGCTAGTAAATGGTAGAACTGATGGGATTCTTGCCCACGTGAGAGGTCCTAGTAGGGCTTTCTATTGTATCATGCGAATGCATCTGCAAAGTGCATACCTGTCTTTACGAAACATGAAACAGGGAAGAAAAACTTAAGGTAAATAAGAATTAATTTAAAGGTTTAAATATTCAATTTCTGTAGCATAAATATTCAAGTTCGAAGAGCAGTTACTGCCAAGAGCAACGCTAAACTCATACTCTCCACTGAGAGCTCATTATGACCGTGAGAGAAATACTGAGAAACAAGTATTGTTTACAAGGTAGGAAGTTGGCTGAGATGTTCATTATCTTTTCCAAAATACGTGACTCATAAATAGCAGAGCTGGGATTGCAACCCCATTCTGTTGACTCTCCATGAAAAGAATAAAAGACTTTCAGGCCAAAAGCAGGAAAGTCATGGATATGCACAAGTGTTTATAAGGTATGTTTGGAAGTAACAAGTGGTCCAGTGCACCTGAGAAGCACCTGCGTGTGGGGTAATGAAAAAGAGGTTGGGATGTGAAGGAATAGGAGGAATGTGGCCAGAAGTACAAAGTTTCAGTTACAAGATAAATACTGGGGATGTGATCTACAACATGATGACATGGTTAACACTGCTGTGTGGTATAGTTGAGAGTTGATAAGAGAGAAGTTTTAAGGGGTGCCTGGGTGGCTCAGTCAGTTAGGCATCTGCCTTCGGCTCAGGTCATGATCCCAGGGTCCTGGGATCGAGCCCCGCATCTGGCTCCCTGCTCAGTGAGAAGCCTGCTTCTCCCTCTCCCTCTGCCCTCCCTGCTCATGCTCTCTCTCTCTTCCTCAAATAAAGAAATAAAATCTTTTAAAAAGAGTAGTTTCAAGAGATTTCATCACAAGAAAAAAATCATTTCTCTTTTTTTGTATCTGTATGAAATGATGGATATCAAATCATTATGTTATACACCTTAAATTTACACAGTGGTGTACGTCAATTATACCTTAGTAAAATTAGAAACAAACTTACGATGATCTGAAAAACAAAACAAAAAAAAAAAAAAAAAGAGGCTGGTAGATCTCAGGCAAGTTTTGAGGGACTTCATATCCCATATAATGGAAATTGTGCTTGATTCAGTAGGGCATATAAAAGTCTAAGCAAGTCAGTGCATGGTCAGATCTTTATTTTTAAAAGACATCTGGTAACAGATACATTGCAAGACAGAGGAGGACCAGCATCAGACAGATTAGTTAAGCTAGACAATGGCTGTGAAAGATCTGCTAATGAGGATAAAGCAGTGGGGATGGTAGGAGGGAACATACTTACTAATTGATTCAGGTATGGAATCCATAGGAACATGGTCAACAGTTGAATTTCTTCAACAAGGAAAGAGATAGAAAGTGATTCTGAAATTTCTTCATAGGAAAAGCAGGAATTGGAATTGGGGTTGGAATGGGGATTGGGATTGGGATCTTTTTCTGGGCATTTTGAGTTTCAAGGGCTAGTGCAAGAACAAAAGTTCAGACATTCCTTAGGCGATTAAAATACTGATCTGGAGCCTGGGAAAGAGGTCTTCATCCAAGATTTAGATTTCAGATTCATCCAGGGAAAATATGTAAAATGGAATTACCTAGGGAAAGTCCGCAAGATGAGAATTTGGGGGATTATCACTACTTGAGGATCAGGCAGACAAATAGAAGCCAGCAGAATAGATTCAGGGAAGAAAAGGAGCAGAACCTGGAAAAGATGGTCATGGAAACCACAGGGAGAGGTTGGACTCCATAAAAGAAAAGGGTTTCACAATGTGTTTGGATTAGAATCCACTAGAAGTGTTCCTTATTTTAAGGAGTTTAAGGAGATTTTATATACATATTTCTTATTTCCACAAGCTCTTTCTTGATCTTTCTGCTTTTCCATAGCATCTTGTTCTTGTTTCATGCCTGCATTGCCTTCTGATAGCTCTCCAAAGACATTAATTAGAACTGTTTTTTCAAGATCTCTGTTTCTTTCAGGTTTATTTCTTCTCCTCATCTGTTCTACACTCTTTTTCATGTTGGAGACTTTCTGAAAGTAACTAACGATCCTCGCTTCTGAGTGAGGCAAGAGCAAAGTCCTCAGAATCTCTGAGTGGACTGGCAGAGCTTAGCAACCAGCACACTTCGCTTTCAGATGAACCAGAGAGGAAGTTGACTACTTTGCAGGATGACATACAAATGACAACATTTCTCCAGGGGCAGACCCTCAATATTATTTACTCTGAAGATGAAAATCAGACATTCTTTTGCCTGGGAGTGAAGAGCAATGGGCAAGGGGACTTGATTATTCTGTGTTTTGAGTTTAAAATAATCATCAAGCTATTTTCAGCTCAATATCTCACGCCACCCCTTGTCGTGTCTTGTGTCTGTCATTGGTTATGTGGGGGCAAATCTGTTCCCCACTCATCCTTATCTCCCTCCAGATATATTTCAATCTGTGGTTTCCTGTTAACCACTTATCTGTAGCTACTCCCAAATCTGCTTGCATTTTCCAGAAATTTGTTGGAACTTCTCACCACCTCTACCCACCAAAATCTTCCCCGCTTTACTGTTAGCCTTATGGACATATACCTTATTTTAAATTCTTTTGCTATCATTATCATAGAATCTCAGGAGGAAGAAGAGATAAAACTTGTGTAGTTAAAACCAGAAGTCATAGCTCTTCTCTTCATTGGTGTTTCTGATGTTGGCTGATATGTTTGTTTTACTTAGAATTTCAGAAAGAACATGGAATTCTGGGTAGACATTTAAGATACCGTGGAGAGGGAGTTTTGAAAAATTCCCTTCCACCTTCAGTATTTGTTAAAGCAATCAGAAAGGATACTGCCTGGTCAAGGTCCCATCTAAAGTTTAAGGTGATAAAAGAAGCTTCCTGTGGTTGGTAGAATAGGAGAAATATGCTCTGTGTTAGAACGGACCGGTTCTAAATCTGGTCAGTTTCATTTATAATCTCTGCTGATGTAATAATCAGGGCAGCCGTTCTGAAACCTGGAGCCAGTTGGACTGGTTACAACCAATAGTTTTACAAAGACTGCCAAGGAGCCATCATAGAAAACTTGAGGTCTCGCAGAAGTTATGTGTAGAATCCTGGTGGATCTGCCTTCATAATTTTCCATCTGTTCTTCAAGCTATTGAGGAACTGTTTACTCGTCTTTTTATTTTGAAACTGAGTTGTACATTTTACTCCGTATCAAAGATTCTCATGTTTTTTAAGTTGACTTAGACATTATATGGAACCCCTGACACTGTAATGTTGTAAAAATCAGGGCGGTTGCAGCTATAGCCGAAGAATTGACAGAGCCATAAATTTGATGTCTTGACTGAGCTTTTAGTGTGACACTGGGGAAGAGCAGGCCACAGAGGCAGAGAACATTATGATTTGTTTGTTTGTAGTAAAATATTTCCCTATGTACCTGACTTATGTTCATGCTAACAAAACAAACTTTCCACATGGAATGATTCTTAAGCTCCAGAAGTGTGAAATTCAAGTAGTTGTTTTACTGATGTCCCAGCGCTGATAGCATAGCAGGCAGCCTGTGTGCTCCACGAACAGTAGATAGACAGGGATTATTTGCTATAAAGTGGGATTTAAGCCAAGAAAGAGTTGATGCTTATTTTACATCATTTTAAAATGTAAGATTGGGAAGATAGACCACTCATCAGGTAAGCTAAGGAAAAAGAAAGTGGAAATGTGTCAACTTCCAAGACTCAGTCTCTTAAAGGGTAGTATCAACCACATGCTAAGACTAACACCAGCTTTGAGGTAAAGATTATCTTCCGATGGGCAACCTGCATCATTCCTCAACTACCCTCCTGGAATTCATAGTGTTTAGAGCAGAGCGAAAAGCTAATGGTTATACATTAGGGCATGATAGATGCACAGTAATACATATCCTTGTTGAAAATATATAGTGGAGCTCAGACAGTAGACACAGGCTTTCCAGTTAGCCAACACTTGGGCTTGAATCCTGGCTCTGTCATACAGTACATTCATAATCTTAGACAAATCTTGAGAAACCAGCCCTCAACATACATTTTTTTAAAAATCAAGTAAGATACAGAGCTCACCTGCTCTCAATAAACAGGAGAGGCAGATAATCAGTCAGTAAGAACAAAGGGTGATGACTGCTGTGTCAGAAGAATGTACAGGGTGCTGTGGGATTGAGAAAGGGGCATCTGAATCAGACCGGAAGTCAGGGAGAGCTTCCCAGAGATGTGAGCTTTGGAAGATCAAGAGGGTAGTATAGGGACGGTCATTCCAGGCAGAAGCCAAGACACTGGAGGTCATGTGTATGTGCTCAAGGCCTGGACTACCTCTTGTAGACATGAAGAGCCAAGGAAAAGTTTTCAATAGGGAAGTCAGGTTTTCAATTCAGGATGTTGGATGGAGCAGTTGAGTGGCAGTGTGGGGGATCGACAGGGGCAGATGAGACTTGCAGTAGGGAGATTGGTGGACAAACAAGTACTCCAGATGGGAAAGGCTATAATGAAGATGGAACATTCCAGGTCAAGATGATGAGGGGATGAGGCTACAGAGACCAACTTGTCCTGGTTTGCCGGGGACTGTCCTGGTTTTTTTTAAAAAAACAAAAACAAAAACCTGCAAGTCCCATGTCCCAGGAAACCCTTCAGTCCCGGGCAAAGCAAGAAGGCTGGTCAGCCTACCTGAAGCTCTGAAGGCAGGACTGAAACGGTTGGGAACACTGATCCAAGTGATATTGAGAAGGTAAAATCTGTAAGACTCACAATGAGTTGGGTTTTGGAAGATTGGTGACAGAAATGGAGAAGTTGAAGGCACTAAGAAGGTTTTGAATTTAGTTGCTGGAGATAGTTGTACCATCATCTAAGAGAGATGAAATCACTGCACATAAATTCTTTCGGATCATAGACTTTCCCCCCTACTCTGTAGTTCTAGCCAATCATGCATTTTTGTACCTGTATTAATCATGCAGCATCCTCTCTTAATTCTACAGTTGCTATTGATTTTGAATCTGGATTTAAAAAAATATCAGTACAAAGCAATCTCTTAGTGGCTCTATCTTTGTGGTACAGTAAAATGGAAATATGTAGTAATATCCAGGCCATGCATGGTAGGGTGGAGGGTGTCTACTTACCCAAAGAACATGTATTGGTGTTTGTACTTTTTAGGTTGTCCTTGGTAGGAAAGGACTGAATTCTACAGTCTGTCTCCAGAAAAGGCTCATTTGTAAATGCCACGTGATCCCTGGTCGCTTGCTGGATTTGATGCTCTAAACCAGTCAAAAATAAATAAATTCCAGGCTACCATTCTTTTTTTTTTTTTTTTTAAGATTTTATTTATTTATTTGAGAGAGAGAGTGCACACACAAGCCAGGGGTGAGGAGCAGAGGGAGAAGCAGACTCCCTGTTGAGCAGGGAGTTCAACACGGGGCTCCATCCCAGGACCCTGGGATCATGACCTGAGCCGAAGGCAGCCGCTTAACTGACTGAGCCACCCAGGCACCCCCAGGCTACCATTCTGATGAAATAAATTTTTAAATGAGGCCGTTTAGAAAAAGCTAGGGGGAAAATAAAAGTAGCTAGTCAGCTCATTTTTTAAGTTTTCGATGGGATATTTGATAGTTATGTTGTTTTTCTAGTTCTCTGGATAATGGATTACATTTCTTGATTCTTTTCCAAACCAGCTTGATTGTGCAAGCCACAGATAAAGGGATGCCCAGGCTTTCTGGTACAAGTGTCATCAAGATACAGGTGACTGATATAAATGACAATGCCCCGGCTTTTCTCCCTTCTGAAGCAGTGGAAATTGCAGAAAGTAAGTGTGCCGATTTGGAATCATGGTTTTCACTTGTGTAATATCATCTACCAGCCAGGCATTCTAATCAGTATGAATGCTAATCCTCAGGAACCGTGCAACGTGGACAGCTTCTGTCTTCATTTTACAGAATAGAAAATGGATGGCCCGAAGTTAAATATCAAATGTCAAAGACGTTAGATGTTGAGGCTGGGATTTGCCTTTAAGTCCCCAGGCTCAACCTGCCATTGAACACAGAGCTGCTTTTGTGCGTGTCCATATTTCTCAAAACCAAAATCTACTCCATGAAGAAGCACACTTTGTTGACTATGATGGTCATTCTAGAGCTCCTCTGAGAAGAAGCAATGTCCTTAGACTGAAATTTTGTTAGGCTTTGCTGTATACGAATGGCAAGTGATAAGTGATGGGATGCTCATTGCACAGAGTCATCACTTTCCTTTAGTGCAAACTCACCGCAGCACTGCAAGAAAAATTTTACCCACAATAATGGTAGAGGTAGAAAATACAAAATTTTACATGATATGCTAATTAATCCCAATTGTTTGGGTCCCTGGGTTCTATGACTCCATAGTCTGCAATCTCAAAGTTTGGACTGGTAAATCCAACCCAACTCTATCATTGAAATTGCAAAAAGTGCTGGCCCCTCTCTTGCCTCTCTCCTTTCACTCTTAGTATCCACCTGACTCCTAAGATGTTACTAACATTTTAGGATGTTCAGTTTCCAAACAAATTACCACTCACAGAGGGATATATTTGTAGATGTATAGGGATACCTACAAACACTCTAAAATATTCTACAAAGAAAAAATTCTCCAGTTCTGCCTCTCACCTATTTGATATACTTCCATTTGTTTTTACTGAAGGTACTATTCTTAAGCATGTTCATTAGCATCAAAATGCAGCAATGTGCCCATGATAAACACGTCACCAGAACAAATGGCAAAAATCAAAGCATATACTGAATAGGGTAAGGAGTGGTTGATGCACACCCAGAATGTTCAAGCCTGAAATATGAAAATTACATGAGTCTCATATATAGGGGAACTATTCTGAGTATCTTGGCATCTTCTTTCTACCTGTACCGTACTTGTAAGCTTAAAAACGAGGTCCCTTTTATGAAGTTTAGACTAAAGAACAGATGCAGTGTCATTTAAATTTTGCTTATGTTTCAAAATCGTATGCTTTGTATTACTGTTTTGAGTAAGAACTTTCTTCCCACCCATATCACCCATGAATATATGATTTTAATACAGAAACTACGTAAGACAAATATGTGGCTGAGAATGTTTCTTGGTCCCGGAATTGTGTTGCACGCATATGATAAAAAAATGCCATATAAAAATCGAATTTACTCTACCTCCTCAATTCCCTACTCAGCGGTAAATTTTCACTTTATTGGGCTCATAAATTCTTCAGAGTTTTTGTTCGGCTCGTAATGAGCTTTGTATGGGAAATCATGCCAAGAAACAGCAAATCATGTTGGACTTAAAGTTAAAATGTTTGGATTGAACTATCAAAGAAAAGTATTTCAAAGGATGAATTTTAATGGAGGCTGACATTGGTCATGACTATTGCAGATTCTTCGCCTGGTATAGTTGTGACTCAGATATCAGTTCATGATGTGGATTTGAATCCAGCTTTCATCTTCAATTTCGCCAAAGAGAGTAATCCTGGAATCAAGTTTGCTATTGATCAGAATACTGGAGCAGTGGTGCTCGTGAAAACACTGGATTTTGAAGAAGCTACCGAATATGAGCTGTTCATCCAAATTTCGGACACTGTGCATGAAACAGAGGGAACGCTCATTGTCCGTGTGGTGGATGTCAATGATAACCCACCTGTATTTTCTCAAGATTCTTACCAGGTAAATAATGTAAGGAGATGCTGAAAACAGAGCCAAAGTGGAAAAGAAAAGGGAATGATGTAAGCTTACCAGTGTTGACAAACTGATTTAGGCAGACAGTATCCACAGGTTTTAGTGCCTTAGTTGATCCTGAGGGTTGTATATTCAATATCCTGGAAGCTATGGTATGTACACACGGAATTAAGGAGCTCATCCAACTCAGTTTCTTATGGATGTATAGCATCATTTTTTTCTTTTTTTAGTCTGTAGGGATTGGAGTCCGGTTGTTCATAACAATCAGAACGGGCCTAGTATTTGCAGAGGTACCAAACAATACGGTGGTTTGGATTATCGGCACTTAATTTGGGAAAACTCTTTCTTTCCTAGGGATATTTTTGGAATACACTGATGACCATTTTGCAGAAACAAGTCATGAACAAAACTGAAGTGGAAATTTTATTTTTTTAGAGCTTAGTGTATGTTTATAGAAGTAAGGACAATAATAGCATTCAACTAAGCACTTGGAAATGGGCTTCAGGACTTCTGAATGTAGCAAATGCATGGTTTAAACATAAACACAGAAGGGAAGCTAACCTAAATAATGATCTTCTGTATGTAATATACAGTAGTGGTTTTATTAACTATCCTCTACCAAGCAGAAATAATTTAGAAGGACTTCTTTTTTTCATAAGAAGCTATCAAAACTAAATGAAATATTTAAATTTTGTTTTTCTGAATTCTGGGACTACAAAATAATGTTCTTAATATATTAACTCTATAGATTACTATGTGTGTTTTCCATAAGCAAAATGGATGCAATGATTTTACTTTCTGGCCCTGTTCATGAAAATATCTCCAGCCTGTAAGTACAAGGCTCATTTCTCTCTTTTTCCTTCAGGTCACTGTTCCTGAATCGGTGCCTGTGGGGTACTCAGTGCTGACCGTGGCAGCCACGGACCTAGAAAGCAATGAGAACATTTCTTACAGAATCCTTTCCTCTTCTAAGGAATTTGCAATCGATCCAATGAATGGTGAGTTATTTATTGTGGCTTTAGCGTTCATAGGTTTGAGTTACAGTGTAGAAGCCTGAAATAATCTTTTCCAAATGCTCCTAAAATGTTTCCACCTCACCGCCCTGGTATTATAGATGCCACCCTTCTTATTTCTCTTCACATCAAATGTTGTGGTAGCAAATCCTGGTGTTATTTCTCTTCTCCAACATCTCAATGGCTGGAAAGCAAAAGGAATTAATTACATGCTGGCAAATGTGCAGAACTTCAGAGACCCCAATGTAGTAAACACCCAGCTCATCAGTCCAACCAAGGACAATTTAAGTAATTATCCCAGGCCTCAACAAGCATTAAAATGAAAGCGAAGGGATCCATTTAGTACTGAGGACTTCGTGTTATGAGAGTGTGGAAGCTTTTTTTCCACGCCAAGTACATTAAGTTCAGTAATAGCATAATACATTCAATAAGGACAAAAAACTGAACAAGGAAAATTATTCGAGCATCTCTACTGAGAACAATCATTGTGGTATTACAGTTTATTTGATGCCTTCCAAAGCTCTTTATATTTTTATCAGACAGCAAGTCATTTGTGGTCATGAAATGCATTCAGGCAAGTGATTTCAGATTAAAACAGTTAAGAATTGTATAGAGAAAGCATAACAATGCATAGATAGTAAAAGTTAAATTTGATATGATATTATGATTAGCAAAGCACTGTCCCTAGCAGAGCACACTCTGCAAAAGAACAGGGCCTGGGACATGTTACACCATGTGTTCCCCATTTCTACATGCCATTGCATTATTTCATTAGTGAGAGCTGATTTAAAAATGAACCTCAGGATGACAGATGGTAAGTAGACTTACTGTGGGGATCACTTTGCAATATATACAGATATCAAATCATTAGATTGTACACCTGAAACCAACACAATGTTATATACTAATTATATCTCAATAATAATAAAAAAAAATTAACCTCAGGATTGCCCCAAGGAAGAATTTAATCACAAAATACTGGTATGAGGCCCATGGTGTGTTACAAAAGGGAGAAGTAGGTCATGTTGCCACACAGCCTGTGGGTGAATGCTACTGTATGGATATAAACATGTCAGAAATTTGGCTCTCTGGGGGGGACCGGGGGTTGGAGATGCACAGTGCTCAGATGATATCAACTGCTATCCTGGCCACAGCACATCACAGTGTGTGAGGTGGTCCCTCTGAGCACTTAATCCTAGCAACACTTTGCTTGACATGCGTTATCAACGAGCTTTGCAATGAGATATTGATTAGAATGTTTTTAAGACATTAAATAGGGGTACCTGGATGGTGCAGTCAGTTAAGAGTCCAACTCTTGATTTCAGCTCAGGTCACAGTCTCAGGGTCGTGAGATCGAGCCCACATTGGGCTCTCTGCTCAGTGTGGAGTCTGCTTGAGATTCTCTCCCCTTCTGCCCCTCCCCCCTCCCTTTCTCCCTCTCTCTCTGAAAATAAATCTTTAAAAAACATTAAATGCTATCAGATCAATTTAGTTCATGGTGAGACTCTAATTACATATTTCTATATTAAAAATAATAAAATGTATTAAATGTATTTCATTTAAGGGAAATCCACGTGCTGAATTAATGAAGAGCTTTAGGAAAAACACCTCCATAAATTATCAATAGTTGTAACTCGGCATTATTATGTATACTACCTTCATTTGACTAGAGTGAATGTCAACCAGTATTTCCAGAATCAATATCTTTATACTAGAATGTCTCTATACATGTGTCTATGGATAGTAGAATGGGATACAGATTTTTCAAATAAAAATACATTTTCTTAAAAAAAAAGATAATGGGGCAGCTTATTATACAAAAATAAAGTTAAGAGACACTTTGGCAAAGCCATCTTCAAGTGGTTCATATATTTACTAGAGTGAATGCCAGGAGTATTACTTCTGGATCTTAAGTGTTACAAAAGCATAAATATAAAAAATTTGAAATTTCTATTTGGATTTACTCTTGGTTGTAACTTAAATAACAAATCTAGCAAATAACTAAACCTATTAGTAAATATTTGGTAAATGTTTGCTGACAACTGGATCCTGAAAATTTAATTTCACAGCATTAAAATGCTATGTCTTGTTTTTCAGGCACAATATTTACTATCAATCCTGTATTACTGCTGGACAAAAAATCAACAGTTCAGTTTCTTGTTGAAGCCAGTGATGGTGGAATTCCTGACCTGAGGGCTCTCACCTTAGTAGAGATAGAAATACAAGATATGAACAATTATGCTCCTGAGTTTGCGGTAGAATATTATAATCTCAGCTTGAGGGAAGATGCTCAAATTGGAGGCACGCTTGTCACATTTTCAACCATTGACCATGACTGGACCCGTGAAAACACACATGTTGATTATTCCATCATCAGTGGTAATTCACAGAACAATTTCCATGTGGAAACTAGTTTCATTCATTCAGAATATCCTTATAAGCAAGTTGGTTACCTGGTGTTGCTTCACAGTCTGGATAGAGAGGCAGCTAACGGTCATAAGCTTGTCATTCTGGCATCTGACCACGGCTTCCCTCCATTGAGCTCCACAGCCACTGTAGCAATAGAAGTACTGGATGTCAATGATAATCCTCCTAAATTCAACAGTCTGAAATATCACGCCCACGTCAAGGAAAGTACCCCTCTGGGGAGTCACATCACTGTGGTCTCTGCACATGACCGTGATGTGGGTTCACATGCAGAAATCATCTACCACATCATCTCTGGAAATGAAGAGGGGCATTTTCACTTGGAAGAAAAAACTGGAGTTCTTTATTTGATTAAACTTCTGGATTATGAAGAAACGACAAAATTCACTTTAACCGTTCAAGCTTCAGATGAAGAAAAGAAGCATTTTTCGTTTGCAGTTGTGCTTATCAGTGTCCTGGATGATAATGACCATGCACCTCAGTTTATGTTCTCGAGCTTAAATTGTGTTGTTCCTGAAAATGTGCCTGTTTTCTCCACCATATGTTCCGTAAATGCTCTGGATTTTGACGCAGGTCCTTATGGAGAACTGACCTATTCTGTGTTGTCGCCCTGTTCGGTCACTCACGGGATGCCTCGTGATCATGACCCCTTCCTCATTGACCCTTTAACAGGGGATATTCACACTCAGCAAGTCCTTGACTATGAAAATGACAATAAATACTGCCTCACAGTGCAGGCAAAAGACAAAGGTGACTCAACAGCCACTTTAACGGTTTGGCTGGATATTGAAGGGATAGATGAGTTTGAACCCATGTTTACTCAAGAGGAGTATTTTTTCAACCTTCCAGAGAAGAATAAAGTGAGACAGCTGATCGGCAGAGTGGAAGCGTCAGATGCAGATGCGGGTATTGATGGAGTTGTTCTGTACTCTTTGGACGTTCCATCTCCTTTCTTTTTAGTGAATAAAACGAACGGAAACATCTATTTGACTAGAGCACCTCCCCTAATAAGAAGTCAGTTCCGTGAACAAGACACCATTGAAATGAAAATCATCGCTCGTAGCCCCAAACCGGACTCCAAGTTTACATTCTGCACTGTTTTTGTGAACGTGTCTTCTTTCTCAGAAGGACAATACTCAGGAGTATCTGGCAGCGGCTTTTCAATCAGCCTCACGGTCTCCTTTTTAGTGTTTCTGACACTCATCTTCATTCTAATTGTACTGATTTTAAGACATAAACAAAAAGACGCAGCCAACAATTACGAAGACAAGAAAACATCGTCCACCTTAGATATCAGTTTGAGACTGACCACAGAGGGCAGCATGCTCGAGCCCTTCCAGAAGACTAATGAGGACAATAACGCGGTGGTGCCCGCGGACTCCCTGCCTGAGTGGTTGAGCTTAATAAGTCTCATGGAGAAGGACATTGTGAATTTGTACAGGCACTCAAACTCCAGTGGCCACTGCTCTGTGGAAGGAGAAACTGCAGAAGATAAGGAAATCCAGAGGATAAACGAGCATCCTTACAGAAAGGACGCTGGCTCAGCTCTGAGTGACCGGGAGTCCAGGGTCCCAGACTCTGGAATCCCAAGGGACTCGGACCAGCTCTCCTGCTTGTCTGGAGAAACCGATGTGGTGGTCACTGCTGAAACAGCAGAAACCAGCCATGCATTTGGGGAAGAAGATCGAGAAGGCTGTGGCACAACCTATGTTCAAAATAATGTGTTACCCCAGACACTAACGAAGAGAGAGGTAAAAGAGAGCATCCAGGCTGATGTCAGGAGAGAGTCTGTCTTTATTTCAGGGGATCAGGAAGCAAGGTGCGTGGCTCTTTCCCCCCAGAGAACCTCTAATCACGATGTGAGAGGCAACTACCACTGGGATTATCTCCTCAGTTGGGAACCCAAGTTCCAACCTCTCGCCTCGGTATTTAACGATATTGCAAAACTAAAGGACCAACATTTACAGACGTCTGGCATTCCTAAAGAGAAGTCTTTGGTTTTCCCACCACCTTTGATTACCGCAGTAGCCCAGCCCGGGGTTAAAGCAGTTCCACCAAGAATGCCAGCCAGAACCCCGGGGCAAGTACTCCACAAATACCCACACTCCCCCCTTCCCTACCATCTCAGTTCTCTGCGTGAAGCCATGACTCCCAGCTTTTCTCCATCTCTTTTCCTGCTGACTGCAAAGACCCCTGCTGTGACCCCACGGTCGTCACGTGGGGAATCATCGGGAACACATCTGAGTGGTACATGCCGTGAACTTAAAGCAGAAGATGAAGTTCAAATATAACCTGATTGTGATGTCACCATCGGTCATGATCGGTTGAACAAGACATTCTTAAGCTAGCTCTTCAAGATTGGTTAAAATGCAGTCAGGGTTTGCAGAATCTCCTCATTTAAGTTTCTCAAATTTCTTCCAGCCTTAATGAGAAGTTACCCCCCTCTTTTAACCTTTCTGTTTTGCTCTCAGGACTCAAGTTTGTATATAAAAGTAGTGTATATTCTGTCGTACCTGGTTTTCTGTATGATTAAATCTCCAAAGAACACCATGAGCTAGACTGACTGCCAAAATGTTTCTATGAAAATAAATGGAAAATAAGTATAGTGCAGTCCGGTCACATTACTGCTGATTACACTGCTATACTTAAAATAGATTAGTTAAGACTGAATAAGGAATGAATGTAGGACAGAAAATAATGGAGAGGGGAAATGGGGAACGATAAATTTAAATGTTAAAATGAAGTCATTTTCTGTAGATCTAGTATGTTTAGAGTTGTATTTCTCTCCTTTCCCCAACCTCATTTAGGGAGTTTTGCCATAATTTGAATTTTAATATGGTGTCTTTTGGACATCTAATGAGAAATTAAGAATGAAATTGTCATAACTGTGCCAAATAAGAAAATTATTCCTGATTAAGTGAACCAGAAATGCATGGTCTTGATAGAGGGCCAGGATTGTTAGAAGCAATAAGTATATGGTTGACTGCCACCCAAGACATATTTGCTTGGCCTTCTTTACAAAGAGAATGATGATTTTTTTTTTCAATGCTCTGTCTTATAACATGGTACAGGTATAGAAATTAAATTTTAAAGATTAATTTGTAGATATTCTTCATTTTATTTTCTTCTAGATACAGTAACTTTGGGTGTGAAATAATATATCCATTCAACCTCACTTTTAAAAGTTTGCCTAGATAAAATTATGTTATTAGCTAATAATAAATTCCATAGAGTAATTTAGCACTATATTTTTAATTGAAGATTTTTTATATAAATATTTCTACTATAAAAGTTAAGAATGGATGTCAGACGTCTCTCTTCCATCTCTTCATACTCACCTTTAGTTTTGACTGTCATTAGATGGAGCAATTTGACAACATGGTTCAAATAATTGTTTTGTCCCGCTACTGTTTCAGGCATATAGTGGTGTTGTGTAGTGCTTACATTTAATGCTATATCCTTCTCTCTGGTGAGCCTGAGAATCCATCAAAGATTCTTATCCCTTCCGGAAAAGCAGAGGGCATGATGCTGCTGATGGTCCAGAAGTCATCCAGGGTAGGCAACATGGCCTTGCTTTGGGATAAGAGTTTAGGATTCTAATGTCAAGTCTAGAAGGCATCTAATATGGTTTTCTTTAGTTAGTGTGAGCTTCTGCTGTAGAAATATTTCCTTTATTTTTTTCAATAGGCCTCATCTATAAAATTATGTGAGGTACCTAATTTCTCTTAACTAGAAAACATTGCAAGATGCCATGTTTGATATCTGGTTTTGTAGATAAATAATTCTAAGGCTTCCTATGCTGATTTTATTAATTATATATCTGCTGATTCTTAGAGTGGGAACAAGCATATAAAACCACATCAGAAATTATATGAAACATGAAGGCTTTTGGACGAGCCTAGAATTCTAGGGAAAGTCATTTAGTCATGGAACACTTAAATATTAAAAGATGGATGCATGTCTCTCCTTTTCTTCATGGCATACAGGGAAGAAGATTTCATGGTTTTTCTAAAGAAATTAATCATTTCAGTGTTCCAATATTTGTTCTCTTTGACTTCCTTCAAAAAATTACTTTGAGCATACAAAAGAAAACCTGTACTAATTTTTTTTTCCTAATTATATATGGAAGTCTTGTTTTGCAAGAGATTTATTACTAGGAACCAAAAACATTTTGTTGTTTTTAATTAAACAAGTTCTTCATTTTACTTATGTTTAAAAAAGAGACATCCATCTAATTCTTCCCTGAGTTACTGGCCTGTGATTTGTTACCCACTCTAGACACAATTCTGCATTTTTCTAGACATTTAATAAAAACAGAAGACATGAGGTATTTAGAGCTCTTCCTTACTAATATCTGGTGGATTTTTAATTGATGACTTTATTATACTGTATCCAATGCCTCACCACCACCAAACAGTGCTGCTAGTGGAGTTAAAACTGAAAATGTGAACACACTGGCTAAGTGTTTGCAATCAATCCTATGTCGGCCCTTTCAACTAGAGTGCTTTTTTCCTGAGTAAACAATTTAATTTGTATAGTTTTCCTTCAAGTTTAATATTAACTTGCCTCATATGTTCTGTGTTACTTTGCTGATCTACACACCGGCTTTAGCACTCTGGAGGGGGTACAGAACTTGTTAGTGGAAAATCATATTAAGCCCCAAATTCATAAGCTATAAAATAAAAGACAGTTGTCTCTTGCGGAATTTTGGCTGCCTGAAATTCTGGACTTTCTTGTTGGCAGCTTCAAAATACTGGTGTAAATCGGTACCAAATGGATATCAAAATTCCATGTCCTAGTAGTAATCATTGAATTGGTTTCCAAAACAGATTCCTAGGCAAAGAAAGGGGGAAAAATTCTGTATGTTTAGGGATTTAGTCATTTAACTGTTCTTTAAGAATATTAAAATGTCCTATAAATTACTGGCTCCCTGCACGTACACATACCTAGTCTGGGATGGCTGTCCACTTGAGACAGGAGCTGTGCTTCTCAGCACCTCTACCCTCAGCCTCAGAACCCCCCTTGCTGTGTTTTCCACAAGTTAGAGGGATGAAAATGAATTATTAATTTTAAAACTATTGCTTTGCCATTTTACACATACCTTAACTTTAGCTAAAAAACACAAAACATAATTAAAAGGATCTAAGATGATGATCCACTCTAAAGCAGTGAGGTACATGGAGTGAATCTGGTTGCTGGATTCTCGCAGGATATTGCGGATAAATGCATTGGGTTTATCGTCACAGCATGTTCCGGTTGAGCTCCCAAGTCTATAGTGCCATCTGTTTGGTCATAGCCTTAGGATGAGGATAGTTAGGAAGAGAGTTAGGATGGAAAATCATTCTGTCCAAGAGGAAAACCGAGATCAGTGAAGCTGTAGAAGCTTGGCTTTGACCAAGACTGGGCATCCAGCATGAGTCACTGAAGGTAGGTTTCATCCATTACTGAGGTAGAGGGAGAGAAGGAAGGAAGGCTGGAAGAGGAAATAGAAGAGTCAATCTGAAAAGCAATAGTTTAGGGCACAGGTAGAGAAATGCAAGAAGGCAAAAGGTTAGGACCAAAAACTATTTTTCAGTGTAAAGATGTCGCTGAGTCGTTTGTCCTTCATAAGTTCATCTTGTCAAGGAATTTTTTTTTTTTTTTTTGGAATCTCTTTTCTCCTTCTTCCCTTCTGTTCTTCCAAGTATCTCCCTTCATTATCTGAAAATTTAGGTTTATCAAGTTGTGAACCTAAAGCTACATGACAATGACCTAGAATACATTCTACCATGAAAAGGTGAATTTGTTGTGGTTCTTGTTTCGGGGTTTTGGGGGGTATGTGTGTGAATTATAGAATAAAAAATTGGGAATGATTACTTTACCTGCTCACTCCACGTAACTTCGGCATTGAGAGTGACACAATTTTTAGTAGGTGACTTTACACATATTCCAAGCAATGGATAGTTTAAAAAGCAGTTGGGACAGAATATAGAATTTTAGTACCTAGTCTTTTTTCTGGTAGCTCATCCTTTTTAAAAATGAGTGCTTGCCTGAGAGCTGTGATTTATATTAAAATATCACATTTTATATAACTTTTAAACCACAGATTAACACACAGGCATGGTCAATAGTTTTCAAATATTGTGAATTTTATTTGAATTCTGGTGGTATAAATTATTTTGATTCCACATAGATCAAAGAAATGTGTCTATTAGAAACAAAATTATGGCAGTCTTAGTATGATCCAGCCCAAAGTGGCTGGAGTATCAGACTATACCTTTCACTTGTAAACTCAGAACTTGGCTATTTGATGACAATTTAGCACTTCCTACTGTTTTGGTCTACATAATTTTCCTCATTTCACCCAATATATTTGCTAAACCAAAACTGTGAAGTGAGTAATAGAGAGGGAGAAAGCATACCAAATAAATAACAGATGCACAAGTGCATCTCTTGAATGAGAAAGCATTATTTTGGTTAGAAAGCTAAATACATGGATTTCATTGCTAGATAGTAAACCCTCAGGGCAAAGGCCTGGTCTCCACTTGTATTATGAAATACAGATGTTTCTGAGAATGAATGAGTACATATGTGAATGGGCACGGGGGCGCTGTAAGGTGAGGGTGTGATACATAGGCCTTGAACCCATTAGGTGGGAATTCTAATACAATTCCGTGATTTAGCCAGTCAAAAGGCAGAAAGAAAGCAACTGTAAGATCTTGTCAAAATATTATAGAATATTTTAGATAAAATCAAGTGACTAGAAATTTTTCTGTAATCTGATTTGTTTTCTCTTTCTTTCTCCCTTCCTTACAATATTCATACATTTCTTGTGAGTTTTAGACATAATAGAAACAAGTTATTGATGACATTCAAAAACACATTGTTTGAGACAGCAACATTACATGACCAAACACATTGGTTTCATTTAATTTCAGATCCTGTAATAACCATGCCTGCCCTATGGCTGGCAGAATCAAGTTCTATCAATACAAAAAGAGAGTGCAGTTCTGTAGAAATGCCTAGAATGTTTAAATCAAAATGTATTAAAATTTAAAGTAAAAACAATATGAGGAGTTTATGAAAATATTCTATGTGTGCATATACTTAGTATGTGCTAAAAGTGATATTTTAAACAAGTACAGGGTATTTAATAAACATACACTAAGTAGGAGGTAAATATGAAGTTATTTATCCTCATACCATAAAAAAAATTAATTCTACTCAGATTAATGAGTAAAAATTAAAATTAAATCGTAAGAACTGGAAGAAAAGCACAGAATAAAAGTGAGAAAGATCTTTTTTAAACATAAAAGCAAAGGTAGAGTACTAAATTTGAACTTAGCACCTAATAATAGAAAGCACTATAACAAGTTATAAGAAATAATTATAAGAAATTATAGAATTAATAGTATAAGAAATAATAACTGAGAAATGCTTCATAAATTTAATCAACAAATATTTACTTAGTACCTCTTGGGTACAAGGTATGGATCTGAGCTCTGGGAATATAGGAGTCAACAGAACAGAAAAAGCCAGTGTGTTTACAGTGCTTACATTTTACTGAGGGAGATAACAATAAAAATATGCTTTCAAGTAATGTTAAGTGTTACGATATAAAGAAAACTAAAGAAGGATACAGGGAAAACCAAAGAAGAGATTGACAAAGTGGTAGGGGAATGTAGCAGTACTGTTTTGATTGAATGTTCTGGAGAGGTGTCTCTGATATGATGCTATTTGAGTTGAATGAAGTGAATGAGCCATGGAAAGAGCCAAAGGGAAAGCAGTGAAGTTACATGTGTCAGCAAGTATGGAAGCCCTGAGGTCAGAGCCATGTGGAGTGTTTGGGAAAGTATAAGCCAGCATGGCCTAGAACCTAGTGGGAGGAAGAGTAGTAGGAAGAGTAGGAAGTGAGATCACGGAGGAAACTAGGGTTCAAACCCTATAGGACCTTGTAGACTGGGATAAAAGGCTTCAGATTTTGTTCCAAGTGTTAAGAGAAATCACTGGTGATATTATCTGATTTATATTTTTAAAGAGTAAGTGGCTACTTTGTGGAAGATAAACCAAGAGGTGGGAGAAGGTTAGTGCAATCATAGTACCCCAGTTAATTGGTTATTGCAGTAATCTCAGCTAGTGATGATTGTAGCTCAGTGTGGGTGTTATAATGGAGGTGAACAGAGTTAAGATATATATTGAAAGTAGTGTTGCTAGCTCTTGATAATGAATTGAATGCGAGGTTTGGAGAAAATCAGACATGAGTCTAGGGTTTAAGAGAATTTAGGCTTCTATAGGAAAAAAATTGGGGAGTCATCAGACTATGGATAGTAAAGTCATGGGATTGGATGAGATCACTGAGGAGTAAGTGTAAATAGAGAAAAGATCCCAGGACTGACTCCTGAAGCACTAAACAAAAAGTCAGAAAAAGAAAGAAGAGGGGCACCTGGGTGGCGCAGTCAGTTGGGCATCTGACTTTGGTTTTGGCTGGGTCGTGATCTCAGGGTCATGGGATTCAGCCCTGCACAGGTCTCCAAACTCAGTGGGGAGTCTGCTTGGATTCTCTCTCCCTCTCACTCTGCCCCTCCCTCCCCTCTAAAATAAATAAATAAATCTTGAAAGAAAGAAAGAAAGAAAAAAAGAAAGAAGATCCAGCACATAATTCTCAGGCAAAACTATTGAAGAGAGATGGAAAAGCAGGGTAGTCCAAAATCCCAAAAGCCAAGTAAAGAAAGTGGTTTAGATTGTAGTTGGGGCAACATGCCAACATTAGTGTAGATTTTTAAATCTTCCCAGTCACCTTACCAAACAGTCAGAGAATCTAGAACAGTAAAAGCAAAATGGACATCATCTTTAACAAAAAGTGAAATAATTCCTACAAATTCTAGAATATGAGCCGGTAAGTAAAAGCACCAACTATTAGCAGTAACAGAGGGGAGAAAGTAGGAATCTCTAATTGTCTTTGAGCCTGAAAACAAAGAATCACCAAAAGTACTTACCTACTTAAGGAAAAGTCTGTTCTTGGAGCAGAAACCTAGCAGGATGGTCTGAGAATAACTATCAAAACTGGGAAAGGGCTGAAGAGCTCCTACTTAACTACAGATGAGCATAGAAAGACTAAAGTATAAATTATATTATGCTGGTGTGTCCAAGTTCCCAGAGTTTCCAGAAATACACAATCACAACTTCTAGAAGAACAGAATCCCACACTAAGTAAAGTCTACTGAAAGTAGAATTTAAATTTATATGATTGGTAAAGGGAAAGAAGTCCTAGATACAAAACAGGAAAGGGGACCAGAGAAAGTAGATGATACAGTGAGGTCCTACTTAGAAGTACTTTGCAAAAAAAAAAAGAGAAGAGGGGGCTCTAGAGCCATGAATCTAGGAAAGCTATCCTGTTCTGCCACCACCCCACACAGTAACTTCCTAAAGTAAGAGGTCCCATCTCAGTAAAGCATGAGCAGCAGAAAATAATTGCAATATAAAATATATTGTAAGCAAACAGACTAGTTCTCTGAATGATGTGCCAGTGTACAGTGGAGACACATCAGAAAATATGGCAAAAAAGGTCAAAGAGAACTGTGACTTAATATCTCAAAACTAGCTAAAGGAAATTAAGAAAACAATAAAAACTATAAAGGTTGTGTTATCAATCAGAAAAGTTCAGAGATAAAAAAGACTAGCTGAGAGGAGGACATTAAGTGAAAAACAGCTCAATGAACAATTAAGAATAGAAGAAAAAATTCAGAAGACTAGACTGGAAAGAACAAAAAGTTAATAGACATTAATGAAACTATAGTAAGTGAAATAGAAAAATGGAAAGGAAAAAATGAAAAACACCAAATGGAATTGAAAAAATTAGTTTTAGAGTTGATAGATTTAGCAGAATGTAAAAAATGATTTAACACATGTCTAAATGTAATTCCCAAAAAGGAAACCAAAGAAATGAAACCGAACAAACATAAAAACCATAATTTAATAAGGCTTTCCAGACAAAATCCAAAATTTGAATCTACATATTAAAAAGGTGTACCATATAAAAATCAACAGACAGCAGTTAATAACAAGATATATTTTAAAAATCTCTTTGCTTCAAAGAGAAAGAATATATCCTTTGGACCTCCAGATAAAAAAGCCGAGTTACAGGGAAATAATGTAATTGACTTACTTTTCAATAGCAGTATTTTAAGCCAAAAAACTGTGGGGTACTGTTTTTAAAATACTGGAAGATAATGGAAGCCAAAAATGTGTACCTACCTAAACTTATCTTTAAGTATATCTGTCTTTTTTTTTTTTAAAGATTTTATTTATTATTTATTTGAGACAGAGAGAATGAGAGACAGAGAGCATGAGAGGGAGGAGGGTCAGAGGGAGAAGCAGACTCCCCGCCGAGCAGGGAGCCCGATGCGGGACTCGATCCCGGGACTCCAGGATCATGACCTGAGCCGAAGGCAGTCGCTTAACGAACTGAGCCACCCAGGCGCCCAAGTATATCTGTCTTAAGTGAGGCTATGAATATGCAAAACCTCAAGGAATATTCCTGAAGGATCAACTAGAGAATGAATTCAGACAACTGAGAAATACTGGGGAAGGTTCACCATAAGGACATTAAATATATTTAACTGTAGAGTCGATGGTAGATGTAAAGGTGGTAGAATAGTATATATTTAATATATGTCCTCACAATAGAAATAAATTGCAACTACAAAAAAATGGAGGCAGAAAAAAAAAGAGTATATGGGAATAGAATACTTGCTAATTGCCTTATAGATACCAGGTGGGGGTAAAAGTTATTAAAATTAGAAAGAAGATGAAATTTAAAAGAAAAAAAAAAGAAATTAAAGGTAAGAACAAATTAATGAGTTAGAAAAAGAAGTAAACAAAAAGAAATCCACAGAGCTTATGAATAAATAAATTGGTTCTTTAAAAATCAATTAAATCAGTTACATAAATTGAGAAAATACAAAACAATAAAATAGTATATGAAATAAATAATATACAAAATAAGAAATAGCAAAGGGGGAATAATGATAGTTGTCAAAAGAAAGGAAGTTAAATCAAGAGACACTTTTCTCCACACAAATTCTCTTTGTGGAAATACACAAATTCATTTGAAACCCTAAAAGAAATAGCTAATTTTCTAGGAAAATATGATTTGCCAAATTTGACCCTAGTAAACATACAGAATCTAAACAGAACAAATTTAAAAAATGAAATAAAGATGTAAAGAATCTTCCCACAGATAGTTCTATAGTGAAGTTTTACCAAACCTTTAAAGATCAGATCATACAAATACTATTTAAACTATTCCAGAGCACGGAAAATAATGAATATAGAATTGATGTCAAAACCTAAAAATATCGCACAAAACACAAAACTGTAGCCTATTCCCATTTATGAACAAGTATGGAAAATTCTTAAAACATTAGCCAAAAGTTAAAAAATAATGCATCATAACATCAGGAATTTATTTCAGAAAAACAAAGATAATTAAATTTTAAGAAATTTTCATGTTCTAATTGCTTTTATGTTTAAGTGTACAGATTAACTTCTACAATATTGGATTATGGTGGAGATATAAGGCATATTGTCTTTCTCTTGGCTTTTGCAGCAAAATAAATAGAATTCATCAAATTAATAGAGCTATGAAGAAAAAAATAATACAAAAATGTTCTTTAATGGCAAAAGGCTCTTAACAAAATTTATGTAAAGAATACTCAGTAGTCATTAATGGATACATCCTTATAATAGATACTTCTTTAAAATGATATAATGGTGGGGTGCCTGGGTGGCTCAGTTGGTTAAGCGACTGCCTTCGGCTCAGGTCATGATCCTGGAGTCCCGGGATCGAGTCCCGCATCAGGCTCCCTGCTCGGCGGGGAGTCTGCTTCTCCCTCGGACCCTCCCCCCTCTCATGTACTCTCTTTCTCATTCTCTCTCTTTCAAATAAATAAATAAAATCTTTAAAAAAAAATAAAATAAAATGATATAATGGTATGTAACCCAAAACCGGTATCTTCCCCAATGAAGATACATTAGACCCTTTGCTGCAAAAGCCAGGAACAAGACAATATGCCTAGTTATCTCCATCAAAAGCTAATATTGCAGAAATTAGAAATCAGTCTGGACAACTAAACAAGAAAGCAGTTAGAAACATAAGAATTTGAAAGAACAAGGTTAAAACTATTTTATTTGTATATACTATCTTTCTGAAAAATTCAAAATAATTGATGGAAAACTATATAGACAATGAAAGGATTCAGTAAAGTTGGAAGATACAATATTAATATGCAAAAATCAAATCAATATTCTTCACATATATGAACAATAATCAATTAGAAGATGAATGGAAAAGAAAATTTCATTTATATCAGAAAAAAAATCTAAGTAAAACCTTAACAACACCTAATATCTATGTGAAGCAAGTTATAATATCTCCTGGAGGACACAGAGGAGACTTAAACAGATGTTTTGGGGTTTGTTTGTTTTTGTTTTTTAAAGATTTTATTTATTTATTTGACAAAGAGACAGAGAGAGTACAACAGGGGCAGCAACAGGCAGAGGGAGAAGCAGGTTCCCCACTGAGTAGGGAGCCAGATGTTGGACTCAATCCCAGGACCTGGGATCATAACCTGAGCAGAAGGCAGCCACTTAACCGACTGAGTCACCCAGGCATCCCTAAATAGATGTTTTTGAATAGATACAATGCTGAAAAGATGTCAATTGTTCCTAAATAAATTTACAAATTTAACCTGATCCTAATACAAATACCAAATTTTTCTGGAATTAAATAACTTGATTATACAGTTTATTTGGATGAATGAACAAGAAAGCAAACAAGAATAGCTAGGAAACACTGAAAAAAAATGTGTATGTGTGTGTCTGTGCATGCAAGTATTTATGCATGCACTAACCCTATCAGATATAAAATTATATCACAAAGTTTATAATTCAAATGGGGTGGTATTGGTGCATGACTAGATAGACTAATAGAACAAAATAGAAAATCCAAAATGAATCCAGGTGCATGAAAAGCCTTCCTGTAATGATGGATTAGCTTGTTATATAGCAACTGCCCTGCTGAGAATGAGTAAAAAGCTGAGTAATAATAAGAAGGAAAAGAAAAAGAAACAGTTTTGTGTTTCATGTGTGTAAGAAGCATCAGAGAACTGCCAAGGTAGTGAAGACCTTGAGAAACCATGACTCTGGAGAGAACAGAAACACAGAGAGGTATACCTGATGTACTGTGTCTCAGACCCCATAGAGGCTGAGTGGAAAAGGTCAGCTGCAAGATCAAAAGATTAAAAAGTGCCACTGGCAATTTTATGGGGACAAAAATTAGAGTTAAAGTCCAATCATGGAGGACAGGCTCTGGTAAATACACCAGCCTATTATAAATTGGAACTCCCAGAAACCTACCACAGGAGTAAGAGTAAATCAGAAAAAAACAAGCCCTCGTGAAGCCTGTAGCCAAGCTTTGAATAAAATCAATTACATATTTGCATATGGTGATCTGCCCCTACTCTCACTACTTGTCAAAAGTAATATTTAGTCCTCTATAGAGAATAAAATTATTCTGAAACTTTGTGATTATTCATAACAATATCTGTCATTGAATCCAAAATGGCTAGGTGTACTGAGAAAAAGGAGACATGGCCAAAGCTAAAAGAAAAAATATGATAGAGACACAGGAGATTCATGTACTGGCATTATCCTATGTGGATTTTAAAATAAGTGTTCAAGAAATTGGATGCCATATGGAGAACTTCAGGAGAGAACTGGACTATAAAAAACTATAAATCAGGAAAAAAAAACTTTTTAAACTATAAAAAAAGGAAAAGGAAATTCTAAACTATGAAATACTACTGCCACTTCATGCCCTCTAGGGTGGCTATAATAAAAAATACAGATAATAATAAGTGTTGGTGAGGATGTGGAGAAATTGGAATTCTCATATACTACTGATAGCGATATAAATAGGGCAGTCTCTATGAAAAACAGTCCAGGAGTTCCTCAAAAGTTAAATATACATAGAGCTACAATAAGGACCCAGCAATCCCACTCCTAGGTATATACCTAAGAGAAATGAAAGTTATGTTCATACAAAAACTTGTCTGTGAATGTTCATAGCAACATTATTCATAATAGCCAAAATCAATTAACTGATAGATAAACCAAATGTATAGCCACACAATGGAATATTATTTAGCAACTAAAAGGAACTAAGTACTGACATATGCTACAGCACAGATGAATTTGAAAACATTATGCTAAGTGAATGGATTGTCACAGAAGACCACATAGTGTATGATTCTATTCATGTGAAATGTCCAGAATAGGCAAATACATACAGACAGAAACCAAAATAGTAGGGTCTAGGGCTAGGAGTATTTGGAGAAGATGGGGAGAGCCTACTAATGGGCATGGGGTTTCTTTTTGGAGTCAAAAATGTCCTAAACTTGATTGTGGTAATAATTGTACAGCTCTGTGAATGTACTAAAAACCACTGTATTGTCCGTTTTAAATAGGTGGATTAAATCGTACATCAGTTATACCAATAAAGATTGATACAATAATTATTAAATACAATAACTGATTATTAATTGTTAAAATTACTAAAAATACAATAATCAAAATAAAGAACTCAGCAAGTATGTTTAACAGATTAGACACAGATGAAGAGAGGATTAATAAATTAGAAGATAAATCAAAAGAAAACATACAGACTAAAACCTAGAGAAATGTTTGGAAAATATTGAAAAGAGATTAAGACATGTGTGGAACATGCTTTAAAAGATCTAACATGTGTATAATTGGAATCTCAAAAGGAGAATGAAGAGACTAGGCCGGAAGCAATATTTAAAAAGATGGTGGCTGAGAATCTTGCAAAACTGACATTAAATCACAATTCAGAATGTGCTACAAACCCCAAACATAAGAAAAAAAAGAAAAGAAAATTATGACTAGACACATCACAGTAAAATTTCTATAAAACAAAAAGAAAAATACTAAAAAGATTCAAAGAGAAATGACACATTATCTTGAAAGAACTAATTGCATATGGAAATATAACATGATCAAGGCAACCCATCAGATTAGTGAAGAAAAGGAAGAATTTCTTGGTAAGTGGGGTGGGGATAACTGGAGAGCCATGTGGGGAAAAGAAAAAAAAAAAGATCAAATTGATCTACTCTTCATACTACACACCAAGATAAGCCATACAAATAAATACAAGTAAACACAAGAAGGAAACCTGAGTGTATACTTTTATAAGCTAAAAGTGGAAAAATCTCCCACAAGAGTCAAAATCTAGAAGCAATAAGGGCAATGAGTGATAAATTTGACTAAACAATTTGCATGGCCAAAAAATCTCTAAACCAATCACAATGTTCAGGAGGATGGATTCGCTGGCTCCACGTTCAAGCTTGTGGTAAGAGAGGTAAGGACATGTGATGGGTAAGCACCTGACAGAGAAAGGTCAGTTCCTGAAATGAACAGAAGTCTATCACCATAACACCATGAATTAGATGCTGTTTTTCACATTGCATGCTCACTTTGCAAATATACTTTTTTGGCTAAACCATGAGTTGGCCAGTTTTAAGTGGTATTTCACAGGGTAGAGTTTGCTCGTATACTAAGTGAAAGGTAAAAAAAAAAACTTATAATGTTAGTAACTGAATCTTCATTTGCTCTTTGAAACTGGATTTCTCTTCTTCATTTTAATTACCTTATTTCCTTTCCTGTCATTTCTAATCTGTCACTTATTTTTTTCTCTTCAGATAATGTAATAGACATAATTTGCCTATTGTTAGACTATTAAAGTAGTTCTCAACAATGAGACAAAATCCATTGGACTTCATTTTATAAAGTTTTACTTTTTCTAATTTAATTTATTTAAAAATATAGATTCTCCTTCTTATGTAAAAACTCTGGGAAATCCCTGTACTACATGCTAATTACCAAAAGCATATGTGCTTAATTTTATGAAATGGACAAATTGAAAGTAATGAAAATAAAAGGCTTCAGATGATTGTCAGATGATATAAAAGGGAAATATATTAACCTTTGTGAATTTAAATAAATAATAGCTAAATTTTATTGAGTGTTCATTATGTGCCAAACATTTTGCTAAATGTTTTATGTGTGCTCTATTTTGTTTAATCTTCAAAATAACCCTTTAGGGTAGATACTAATATGGTCCCTTTTTACCAATAAGGAAACAATGGCTTAAAGAGTTAGTAATTGGTAGAGCTTGGAATCCAACTCACTGGTGTTACTAGAAGCTCTTCTCTTAGCCCCTTCACTACATTACCTCATAATTTAAAGTTCCTTAAGAATGTCTAAGTTTGTTTATTTTAATTTAAATTCAACTTAGGTAACATATACTGTATTATTAGTTTCAGGGGTAGAATTTAGTGATTGTCTAAGGTTTGTTTTTTTTTTTAATCATAAACTTCTATTGGCTCCATTTTAAAAATCCTTTAATATGTGGAGATCACGTTCAACAAACAACAAATAAGCCATATGGCAATTGGACAGGTAGTTTTCCTATATTGGGATCTGCAGGCAATTCCTAATTTAGGAATTATTTTACTAGACACATACTAAGTATAATTTTTCTGATTCTCACCTTTTGTTACATACAAAGAAAGTTATTTTAAAAATAGGACCAATGATATTTCTGAACAAAGGCTGTGAATGTTTGCACATTGTTTCAGTCTCCACTGCAAGCAAATAGCAACAAGAGATAAAATGTTTTAAGCAAAAATAAAAGGAAAAAATGATATAGGTTCAAAAACAAGATAATCCTCTCCATGGCAATATCTAGTAAAGTTGAACATGTTTCATCCTACAAGTTGGTTAATTCCATTTCTAGGTATATATTCTAGAGAAACATCTCCCAAGATACTGAGCAAGAATAACTCAACAGAAGGGCGTGGCTGAAGTTTGGGCTTGCTCTACTCCAGGAAGTAGTCATTACTAGACACGGACATTCAGGAAAGTGCTAAAAAGGGTCTATGTGAGTTGAGAATCATTACTAGTTGTGCTTAAAATGCCAGGGGCTGCATCAGGCTGCTGAACTCCTTCACCCCATAAAAGGATGGGCAAAGATAGGTTGCTGATCACCTGGGATTTTGGCTGTTAGTAAGCTGGGGAACTTGAGAACCTGAAGGTGAGTACCCAATCTCATGAGTAAGAACTGAACCAGTCTGCCCACACCTCAGTGATTATTCTACAACATCCCAGTATTACTGACAGTAGTACCACTTTGAAAGTCACAGGGGATCTGGTTCTGGAATTAGCATACCCATTAATGTCAAGAATAATAGATCTCTTACATGACTATTTTAAAGTGTACCTGTAGTTGTATATAATGCAATAGGACTAAAGAAAAGAAGTAAGAGATACACGTTTGGAAAGAAAAAGACAAAAGAATCTTTACCTACAGACAATACCACTCTCCAAACAGGGATTCTATATGTAAATTATTAGAACTACTAGAGAATTCAGCAAATTTGTGAATACGAGATCAGCATCAAATATCACTAACATCCTTATATGGCATCAATAATTGATTGAAATATGTAATAGAAGAAAATATCACTCATAATAACAACGAGGACTATACAATACCCAAGAATAAATCTCACAGCATCTTGAAGACATTTTGAAAATTTTTAACAATATCGTTGCAGGAAATAAAAGACCTAATTAAATGAAGGCATGAATGGAAGGGGAGACTCAATAATTTGAAGATGGTAATTCTCTATGAATTCATCTACAAACTCAAAGCAATTCAATCAAAAGGCCAGTGTGCATTTCTGTAGAATTGGGCAGTGCAATTAAAAAATTCATACAGAAGAGAAAAGATCCAAGAATTATGGAGATAATGACTGAAGAAAAAGATAGGATGGGGAGGAAGGAGTCACTTTTCCTAACAGGTATAAAGAGATGGAATAGAATGGAGAGGCCTAGGAATAAAAAATATGCATGGAAATCTCATATGAAGATGGTTTACTAAATTAGGAAAGATTGGATAATTTAATAAATGGTGCTGAATTAAGTTATTTGTATAAAAATGAAATTGAATCTCTTCCTCTTACATACAAAATTAAAGTAAAAATTAAAACTTTGCAACTTTGAAGAGAAAATATAGGAGAATATGACTAGAGTAAGGAAGACTTCATTAAACAAGATACAAATCACACAAACACAAGAGAAAAGATAAATATAATTACTTCAAAATGAGGAATGAGGATTGAAAAAAGACACTGTACAATCAAAGTTATAAAAGAATCCATAATCCAGAAGAAGGCAGTTACAATCTACATATGAAAAAAGGCTTGATATCCATAACTTGTACCGTCAATAAGAAAGTAATAGTTTAATAGAAAAATGGGCAAGGAAAGGCAGCTTGTATGGTCAATAATCATATACAGGCTCGATGAGATATACTATTACACCCCAATCAGATTGGCAAAAATATAAAAATCTGACAGTAGTAAATGCTGGTAAGAATGTAGAGAATCAGGAACTTTCATACGATGTGTGTGGAAATTTTATAGTTTTCATGTACTATTAGTTGTCATAACCATTGTGGAAAGCAATTTGGCAATATTTAGTAAAGTTGGAGATATTCTCTCTGACAACCTAGTTAATTCCATTTCTAGGTACACTTTAGAGACAATCTCTCTTATGCATATAAGGAGACATATAATAATGTTTATCACAGGACTGTTTCTAAAAGCAAAAACTGGAAACAACATAATTGGCCTTCAAAAGGAGTATTGACAAATACGTGTGGTATATTCATAATGCTAATCGCTAAAATGAGTGAGCTAGAATTATTTGTTTCAATATGAATAAGTCTCTAAAACATTATATTGCAGAGTAACAAATATCAGATGATATACTTACATAAAGCTTAAAACATGACAAAACAGGGCTATATAAATTCTCTATCGCTGTATGCATATGTATTATGTGTAGCATCAGTATAAATATATGCTTAGGAAAATAAACAAATTCACACTGATGCTTACCATCGGAGGAGAGAGGCCCGGGGTCTTCAAATGTGTTTGTAATATTTTACCACTTTGAAAAGTCTGAAGCAGATCTGGCAAAATAGTAAAACTTTCACAGAGCTGGGTTGTTAGTAAGATTTTTAAATTGAAAACATATAGCACTGATTACAAATGTCAACATCACATAAAAGGATTTTCCTTTAAAAGCATGGCTTTATCTAAGTTCACACTTCGACTTCGAACTTGCAAAAAACTGATTTGTCTTCTAAAGGACAGTGCTTTCTCCATGCAAACTGCAGCAATGAATCCAAGCATTCAAGAGCTGTGGAAAATTTTTTGGGCAGTATGCTTTAATCAGCGTCTCCTGCCAATGATTTTTCTTTTCTTTCACATTACAAAGAATGCCAGTAGAGCGAACGCAATCATGGAACTACGCAATATTACTAGGGGCGAACCACAGAACCTGAGAACTACCGGGGCTTTTTAAATACACATCTTAATTTTGAGCAAAAGAGTCCCTTGTTTCTGTGATGAATGTGATGTGGCATTTTCTGATTGGCAAGTGACCCATAGAAAGCACCCAGGGAATAATCATGTCACAGTCCAATTTCGTAATTAAGTGTAGTTTTGTTTGTGGCCTTAATTGCATTTGTTGGAAGCTGAGTCCTTGATTTCCCAATCACGTCTGTGTTTTTACTTGCCCTGTGTAAAAAATGAGTAAGAGGAGGTACGTCTCCAAAGCAATCCAAATCTGGGAGATTTGTTTGGTAGGGATAGCAGCAGAATATTTATCTCATTATGTAGCTGCCGTCGTCCTCCCGGGAAAAAGCTGAGGCTTCATATCATGTGGGCATTTTTACTATAACCGGGAATGTGTCCTGTCAGCTAAATGCTGCTCACCTGATACTTCTCCCTAAACTCTGGCACCTCCATGAATAAACGGGCTGCCTTAAGGGTCTAGCTCCTTGGTCCAGCCTTATAGAGAGAGATGTTTCATCCTAGCACGACCGTCACTTTTGCTTTTCCTCCAGAATGACGGAAAGAGGTTTAAAAATATGAGAATGCATACGAAAGTGCTTTGTATGCTGGAAACTATTTTACAAGTGTCAGAAAACCATCCTGGATGTAGGGAAGCATCACATTTATGGAACTCCATGTCCCTTTCCTGTTAAAGGAAAAGGGATGCCTAGGGGCTACTGGCCCTTTGGAGCAGGAGGTTTCCTTCAAGGAGAGGTGGCTGGAACGAAAGGGTATGGTATTCACTATGTCCAAGCAAGCCCCAATTTTCTCACGAGGATGAACTATCCCAAGCCCACAATCAGAGTCTGGCAAGCGGCAGGTTCCCAGTGTACCCGTGCTGATTCCAAAAGCATTATGCCGCGCTAACGAATGTGTGGGGACGGGTGGAGCGAGGAAGAGCCCGTCCGCAGCCGAGCAGGGCAGACTGGGTGCGGAGACAGCTTGGCTCCACCTGCAAACCGCTTTGTGTCCACTGTTCACAAGCAGCTCTGCGGACTGACGTCCTCCCCACCCCCACAGCTCCCCACCTCCACATGGGCCTTTCCGAAGCTCTTTTCTAAGAAGGAAGCAGATTGTTTTGAGCAAGAAGAGGAAAACAAGTGATACACAGCAGAACCTTCTGCCATACCATGGAAGATAGCACAGCTGGAGGAAGATAGGTAATACTGGTTAAGCATTAAGTTGCCTGCGGCGGAGGAGGGACGGAGTCTAAGAGGAAACATTTGTTCACCTCTGTACCCTGTGAAGTGTGTTGTGATGCCATTTGACAAGCCAGTTCAATCATGTAAGTTCATTTACTTAATTAACTCCTCAAGAGGACCCGTTCTCGAAAGTGATGTCATTTTTCCTTAATTGAGACATAAATGAATGCATCAGGATTCAGAGGAGGCTGCCCTTCTGAAATGCTGGTACCTAACGGAACACAGGAAAGGCCCCCTGTAAGTCAAGGTGAAGACCACAGAATGTCCCCTGAGTGACGACAGGCTATTGTCGATGCACTCACTCTGAATGTCTTCCAGGACAATACCTTTGGACAATAGGAGGTAGTAGTAAATATTCATTTTCATTTCTCTGAGACTTATGTGGCCAAGCAGAGCCATGGAATGTGTCTTACCTCCCCGCCCCTCCTTGGCCGATCCTCCTTCTAGAGCAGTACTCATGTTGCTTCCCACCTGCCTCTACTCTTTCCTCCACCTGAGACCACCCTTCCTTGGACATTCCGTTTTCAACATGTGAACAGGGGCAGCACACAGTCAGACCAAAGCAACAACATTGACAATTTATTTTCACTGGAAAGAAAAGATCATCTTAAAAGTCCATAATGATCTGTGATTCAACAGTCTTACACAATTCACAGCGCTCACCATAGCACATACCCGTTATACGCGAACAATGAATCATGGAACACTACATCAAAAACTAATGATGTAATGTATGGTGATTAACATAACATAATTTAAAAAAAAAGTCCATAATGATCATAACAGTTGTCATTGCCATCGTTGTTCATTGTAAGGGGACAATTAGAGATAATAAGTTGATTTAAGATAATTTAACGATTCACATTTTCTTCATTTAGTAGAATATTAGTTAATCATATAAAATTGTTATCTCTTAGGAACAATGATAATAATGTATGGAATTTTTCTGACAAAAGGCAGTATTATATAAAAGAGCAGACTTCCTTATGAGCTGTGTCACCTGAGCAATTTCTTAACCTGCTGGGCCTTAATTCCCTCAGTAGTATGATCAGGACAATAATAACACCTTCCTCATAAGGTTGTCAAACCATGTAAAACACTTGGGACAGCTTCTTGCTCATAAGTGCTCCATCAACATTATGCTATCTTCTTTAAAGGAGCATTAACTTTAAGTTTATTCATTTATTTTTAAAGATTTTATTTATTTATTCCAGAGAGAGAGAGAGCGTGTGTAGGGGAAGGAGAAGAGGGAGAGGGAGAAGGAGGCCCCCCGCTGAGCAGGGAGCCCGATGCAGAGCTCGATCCCAGGATCCTGGGATCATGACCTGAGCTGAAACCAATAGTTGGACGCTTAACTTATTTAGCCACCCAGGCGCCCCTAAGTTTAGAAGTAAAAACAGAATCTGTAGGAACATCGGCATACATATGCCCGATATCTTTCTCTCATGGCAGTCAAGCCACTTTAGAAGCCGATGATTTCTGTGGGGTCTGAAGTTTGACATTTAATAATGTCAAGTGGCCTCTTATCAAAAGACTCTCCACGGTAACTGTCACTAGAATTTGCCCACATCTGGTAATACACATGAGCACTCCACTAGCAAATATATTTACAGAGAAAGCATGATACGTTGAATCTTTTCTTTCATCTAGGAAGACCACTTCTCTAGATTTGATCATTTTTAGTGAGAAACTACAGACATTCTTGTAGAGAGGTAAGGAAAATTTTTATGGGGTTGCAAATTCCTCAAGGAACAGAAATGGTATATTGCTTGAAATATAGTCAAAAGCTAATTTTGCCACAATCTGAACTTCATTGATATATTATAATACTGCATAAATATAAATATAAATAAATATATTTATTAATATATAATATAAATATAATATTTATAATAAATAATATAAATATATAACTATAAATATATTATAATACTGCCTAAAAGAGTTTTAAATACTCATCCTAGGCTCATCTATAGGCTTGACCCTATAGAAAAAGTAAGAAAATTTAGAAAGATACACAATTTTAAAAACAATTTTGTTCACATTTTTGTGTTTTTGATCTGTCAGCTTTTTCCATCCCCAAAATATTACTATCAAGAACTTTCCTTTTCCTTAGAAAAAAAGCAAAGAATGCTATGGGAGTAAATAAATAAAGTTGTCAATAGAAACAGCTGGAAATTCTAGAGAAGAAACCTGATTCATGATGCCAATTTTTAGTAGGGAATTTTAAAATATATTTTTTCCCTACAGTTTCCCTATATTACAAAATTACTTCTTCTATTTGGTGGACCTTCTGAAGAAATAATCTTCGCATCTCTTCTCCTGTCCCCCCACCCATTCCCTTCCCCTTGGCCAGGGAGACAGCTGGAAGGAGCACAGTTTGGGAGGACAGCTAGGAATTATGGTAGCGGTCCCACCCTCTAACTTCATGGCCTGACGCAATCACTCAGCCTGTAAACCTGGTTCCTCAACTTAAAATTAGGGGTGGAGAGTAATGATCTTCAGGAGCCCTTCCAAATGCTCACATTCTATAAACATAGTTTTTAGAAGATGTGATTAGCTGTTCTGTGCCCGCTACCATAGGAATATTTGCCCTTGAAAGGTGTTTTTGTTTTTGTAACTGCATCTACCTGAGATGGAGCCCAGCCTACACAATGAGGAGGCCCCGCTTGTGGGTCTTCCTTTCTAAATACTCCCAGCTTCTTAGAATAATGGAGCATAATACCACCCCTCCCCCATGAAAGCAGCAGCATCTGAGGGCAGATATCTCATGGAAGGACAAAGAAGGATAAACAGCATTTTGATGTCAACAATTTGTTGTTTTTACAATTATTTTTCTTTACAGAGTTTAATATTTTCAGCACAAAATTTCAGCCCAGCATAAGGTAGAAGCACTTGAACCTAAAAAGCTGCGTGATATTTACAAACCTCTAGAAGTGTGCCCCAGAGTGCTTTGGAAACTCGCAAGCTCCCGACACAGCCTCAGAGAACTAAGTGATCCGCTCAAGTCCCAGGCACAGTGAAGGAGAGAGCCTTCTGCCATGACTCCTCTGTCCCTGCATTCCTCTAGCCTGGGGGGCTGGGAACACTGAGGTTCTGTGATTTCTACTCGTTTTCTGTAACTGGACCCTCATTGGCTTCCCCTTGGTCACACCCATCTTGTACTCCAGCTCTAATGACATTAAACCGATCTTGCCCTCAGGTGCTCTTCTGAATTCTAGCCGGCTCTGAGTTGTGTCCCTGTCCACCACATTTTCATAGCTTCCTGAAAAAAATGGTGTCAATTCCCAGAAGTTTGGGCAACTGTGCTTTTACCTTGGCAGTCAAACCATTCAGCTATTGTAAGCCTCTCTCTGAGGCGTTGGTCTGAAGCTGTCTGGTTCTTGATGTCTATGCTACTCTGTTAAAAGAGCATGAATCACAATGAGGGCAGCCCCACAAATTGTAGTGCGGGTATGAGATGCCGGGCTCCGTGTGAGGTCTGGGGGTACAGTAACAAGAAAGAAATTGTTCTTGTCTGAAGTTGCTAACAGTCTAGGCCAGCAGTCTCTGTCTGTGGCCTCAAGGTCATCAGAGTCTCCTGAAAAGCCACATGTACTCCTGGCCTTTTCAACCATCAGTTCTGGAATTTGAGAGGTTTTGTTTGTTTTTGCCTGTGTCTGTTTAGCCTCTTTTCTTGAGAACATAGCACACACTGTCTGCTTACCAAACATAATTCAATGATCAATTGAGATTGGAGTTTTGTCTGACTTCATTGGAGAAGATCCCACTGTTTAATGAGGGCATGGTCATTTTCATTTCTTTTTAATCTGTCACCCTTTAAAAAAAAGTACTCTGTACAGTAGACTTGCTTTACATGATTAAAATGTTGTAAGTCGTTTGATACATTGTCCCCAGATGGGAGATGCAAAAGAGGGTGTTTGCCTGCAACTCATCTTCCAAAACTTAACAGACAAGTTGGGTAGAAAAGAGCAACAGAGTCTTCCAATTCTCTGGATGTATTTATTTAATTCATCTGCTTGCAAAATATTTCTGTATCTCATTTTTAAAAATATTATCCCAGGAAGAGAGTGACAAAGAGAGTTACAAAATTACCATTTTATACATGTAGAAACTAAGGATTGGTGAGTCAGAGGGTCCCCTGGGAGGAACAGTTTATCAGCAGTGGTGTCGAGCCCAGGGACAGGAACTCTGGCATGGGCAAGAGAGGTGTGACGGGTGTCTTTCCAGTTTTGCTTCTTGATCCTGCCCACTTTTTCCTTGTCCATCCCCTGGGCTTAGTGATCTGAGTGGCCCTTTGTTTCCTGGGTCTGTCATCTAGACATGCAAACAGTAAGGCTCTTAATCATTTTTTCATCACATCTGCCAACTTCTACATGCAGCCCCAAGGGTACATTGATCATTAGGCCCTTCCCATTCCCTGAGAAGGTGGTCAGACCCAAGGGAGAGCTCCCAGAGATGCTCTGAAACTCTGTTCTCAACATTATGCTCAGGGACCTGAGGGATGGGGGACTCCATAGAACTTGGAGCTTCTGTGCCTCTAAGTGCAGGTAAACTCAGTAAAGCTCATCTACATCAAAGCCAGACAAAATTCTTACCTTCAGGAGAGAATCCAACAAGGCTCTGGGGCAGGGCAGTCCTAGATGGGCACAGTTACGTCCATCTCCCTTGAGCCTACCATTGACGTCAGCCCAGTGAGCTTACCAGCTACTGCCTCCTGAATGCTCAGCCCCTATCTATTGCCCCTTCATCCCTGGTTGCCACGGGGGAGGAGGAGGTGGAGAGGATAAGCCTAGAAACAGGTTTGATACTGACCAAAGGACACAGCTTCCAGAAAGAAAAAATAATTTGGATTGTGTATGGGAAGTAACAAAGCAAAAGAAGGATGAATTGATCTAATTATTACCTAAAATATCAGAGGATCTCACAAAAGGTTTCTTTGTTCATTGCTCACTTGGAGTTCAGGGACCCAAGAATAAATGACCAATATATCACAGTCTGACAGGGTCCAACCTACCATCTGATGAAAATGAGTATCTTTGCTCACAATGCTTGGACTGTTTAACATAGAAATGAACATATTTTGCTGTTAACATAAATCCTTTTCTTCATCTTACTTTGCCCTTTGTCATTGTGGGGGTGGAAAGTAGAAGCGGGAAAAGGATTCAGGACATTTAAAGGGAACAGGAGGTGAGGCAAACCACCCAGAATCTAGGCTGGCATCCTTCAGCTCCTAGATCCATTCAACAGAGGTCACCCTATATTTCCTTTGCCTGCTCCCCAGGGCTGGGATAGGGATGGGATCCCATGTGGAAGCCAGTTAGGGGGTCCCTGCCACCCCGTGTAAGAAAATAAACCACAAATCAACAGCAGGAGATTTGCATTCAAGAAAAGAGATTCTTTGAATAGTTCCCAGTCCCGTTATGGAACCGAGTACTTCAAAACCAGATGATTTCGTTTGTGCTGATCTTTGGAGGAGAGGTAGGAGAAAACACGTGACTTACCACATTCTGAGGGATTTGCCAAAGCTTCTTTATCAACCATGCATGTATACATGACTCTTTTTAAAAAGTCTGCAAACTCTTTAAACAGTATGACAAAGGCAACATCAACACTGACCAGTAACTTCATCCTTTTAACCCATTAGACACTATACAATGCAATTTCCAAACATTTCTACCAAAGGAATTGCTTAAACATTGGGCAAATCTCCCAAAGAGCAAGGGTTGCTAGTTTTAGTGAGGCAGAAGTGTCCAGGATCTGGCTGGCTGTGTGTGAGCCTGGGTCTATTTTTTCTTCTCTCCATTCCAAGTATCTATCACTCCCAGGCACACAGCCCACTGCATCTGGGAAGTACTTCAAGGGATCATGTTCTGTGATCATCCTCACCCTCACACCAATCTTTCCAAGGAATGGTAGCCAAAGAGATTTTAAAAAGCACCTCAGTGGAGAGGCCACATAAACTCAACTCTCAAGGCAGATGGCCACCATAGTGAGAATTAGCTTCGCAAGGGCAGAAAATGCAAGACAGTCACACAGCTCCACAATCCTGTTGACTCGCTCCTATAAAGCCTTTAGGCCATGCCAGAATTACAGAGAGGAAGAGTTGGGTTTCTCTGCAGCTCTCCCTGGGAGTGCACTGTGAAAAGGGACCAGAGTCTTCTTGGGTTGAAATGGGTACTTAATTGAAAGATTGGATGGTAAGAAAGCCTAGAAGTAGAAAGGAAGCTACCATTTGGTGATGGTGCTACTAAGGTTGAGGTCTCTAGAAAGTGTGGTAGTGTGACAGGATTACGTTTCTTAACTGATTGCAGCCTGGTGAGTTGTGAGTAGGTCTCACATTTATTTTCCTGTAGTAGTAGCTTGATAAGAGTGAAGAGGAAATGAATGGCAAAGAGTCCTACGATAGTAGTGGGTCCTAGAGGGCTCTCTGCTCTAAGCCACTCTTTAAAAAGACAAAACATAGTGGTGATTTTTGGTCAACTGCGAGTGTGCTGAATGTCACTGAATTGTACACTTAAAAAGGGTTAAAACGGTAAATGTTATGTTACGTACATCTTACCATAATAAAATAAAAACATGCAAGTATGTAGAAATGAGACCATCTCAGGCAAAGCATGAGATGTTTTAGAGACCAAATGAGAGAACCAGAGGGCTCCATTCAGTTTGACTTTGGGAGCTGGACCAGAAGCACAAAAGAGCTCATTCTGGAGCCACAGTAATTGTAGGAGATGAATACTTTTTTTTTTTTTTTTACTGATGTAAATCATCCCCTTTGGCTTTTGTTATGATAGAGATGGAAGGTAGAAGTAGGGCCTAAGATTCAGAGCCATCACTGGGGGGTAGATAGGGCTGCCAAGAAGATGTCTTCAAAAGAGTTCACCTGTTCTTTACTAAATTATAAAACAAAGGTAAATCCAAAGCTATTTCCTCTGCTTAGCATGAGTTCCTTGGGTAGACTTTATACTTGATTTTCTATTATTTCTATTATTCTATTATTCAAGGATGATTGCTATCTGGTAGACTGGGCTGGGTGAGAGACCAAGGAGCTTGTTCTGAGAGCAGGAATACCAGGAGACTGGACCCAGGTACAGCAAGTGAGCCTAGATAGACACATCACACGGGAGTCATGGGTCCAGAAAGCAGGGCCATGGATATCAGGAAAGGGGCCATAACTGAGGCAGGAAAGTCACAGTGAAACAGGGTTCCCAAACCAAGACCTGTTGCCCAGGAAAGGGTCGAGAACATCAGTCCAACTTACTGAGAAGTCAATTCTCAAGTCCTGGAAAAACTGTAAAGGATATTGAGAGTTAAGAGAAACTTGGACAAAGGAAGTATCCTCAAAAAATTAAAAATAGAGCTACCCAATGACCCAGCAATTGCACTACTGGGTATTTACCCCAAAGACACAGATGTAGTGAAAAGAAGGGCCCATATGCAGCCCAATGTTCATAGCAGCAATGTCCGCAATAGTCAAACTGTGGACAAAGCTGAGATGCCCTTCAATAGACGAATGGATAAAGAAGATGTGGTCCATATATACAATGGAATATTACTCAGCCATCAGAAAGGATGAAAACCCAACTTTTACATCAACATGGATGGGACTGGAGGAGATTATGCTAAGTGAAATAAGTCAAGCAGAGAAAGTCAATTATCATAGGGCTTCACTTATTTGTGGAACATGAGGAATAGCATGGAGGACATTAGGAGAAGGGAGGGAAAAATGAAGGGGGGG
>NC_138370.1:62107122-62152723 GCF_054177405.1 Leptonychotes weddellii
ACTAACATAACATAATGAAATAAAGTAAAATTAAGGAAGTATATGTGCTAGTTAATAGTAGCAAAGATTACATCCATATATGGAGCAATAACTACGTGCCATGCAAAGTACTGAGCAAGACACAATTATTCTATTTAATCTTCAAAGCACTTCAGTGAAGGTATCACTGCTCCTATTTTGCACATAAGAAAACAGGTTCAGGTTAAGAGAAGATACAGTTTGACTGGTAGGACCTCTCATAGTTTTATATGAGGGAGAAGCAACCTTATCCTATCCTTCTTAGTGATTTTCAATGGGTGGCAAGAGTGAGACCACTTCAGCATTTTGACCTGGACCATCCTTTCCTATATAGGACGGTTCCATCATTACAGGATATTTAACATCCATGGTTTCCATTCATTAGATGCCTATGGATTCCTATCCCTACATTGTCAATTATGTCACCAGTGAATAGAAACAGTCTTACTTCTTTTCAAATGCATATGAATTTTCTTTTCTTTTCTTTGTTTTGTTTTGTTTTTGTTTTGCTCTGTTTTGTTTTTATTTTATTGCAATAACCAGAGCCTCTAATACAAAGTTGTTTAGAAATAATGAGAGGGAACCTTCTTGCTTTGTTACTGATCTTAAAGGGAAAGCATTCAGTCTTTTACTATAAAATATGATGTCAGCTGCAAATTTTTTAGATGCCCATTAATCAGGTTGAGAATGTCTTCTTCTATACTTAGTTTGCTGAGAGTTTTTTAGTCATAAATGGGAGTTAAATTTTATCAAAGCTTTTTCTGCATCTATTAAGATAATTGTGTGGTTTTCTATTTTAGTCTGTTTACATGGTACATTACACTGATTGTAAAGTTAAACCAAAGTTGTGTTCCTAGGATAAACCCCACTGATCATAATGTATTATCATTTTTTTTATATATGGCTAGACTTAGTATGTTAAATTTTCATAAGAAATTTTGAGCCTATATTCGTAAAAGAGATTAGTTTTCTTTTAGTATATACCTCTGGTTTTTGTATCATAGTAGTGATATTCATAAAATGTTTCTTCCTCTTTTTACTTCTCAAAGAGTTTAAATATAAATCTGGCATTATTTCGTCCTTTAATATTTGATAAGATTCACCAGCTTAGCATGTGGGCATGAAGTTTTCTTTTTGGAATGTTTTTAAGCTATATAATTTAATTCTTTTAGTTATGTCAAACTAGTGAAGCATATCTATTTCTTTTAAATAGAGCCTTAGTAGTTTGTTCCTTCTTTCAAGAAATTTGTCCATTTCATCTAACTTATTCAATTTATTTGGTTTAAGTTGTTAATAACATTTCTTTAATATTAATGCCTGTAGGATTTGTAGTGATATCTACTCTCTCATTCTTGACATTGGTAATTATTCTCTCTCTCTCTCTCTTTCTCCCTTGAACAATATGAATAAAGCAGAGTTTCTCAAACTTGGTGCTATTGACATTTTGGGTCAAATAATTCTTTGTTGTGGGGAGCTGTCTTGTGCATAGCAGAGTTTGAACAGCATCCCTGGCATTTACCCACTAGATGCTAGTAGCAACGACATCCCTCCCAATCCTGTTGATCGAAGATGTCTCCAGACGTTGCAAAATGTCCCCTGGTGTGGGAGGAATCACCACTGTGCTACAAGTTTGTAGACTTTTGTCACATTAATTTTTAAAAAAATATATTCTGTTTTTTTATTTCATTGTTTTCTGCTCTTTATAATTACCTTCCTCTTATTTACTCCAGGTTTCATTTTTTCCAGCTTCATTAGTTTAAGATCTTCCTTTTTTTACTAATATAAGCATTTAATGCTATATATTTCTCTCGGCACTGCTTTAGCTGTGTCTTATAAATCTTGTATGTTATGTTTTTTTGTTTTCATACAGTTCACATTGTTTTATAATTTCTTCTTGGATTTCTTTAACCTGGGGGTCTTAGTCTGTTCTGGTTGCTACAACAAAACACCATAGACTTGGTGTCTTATAAACAATAATATTTTTTTCTCACAGTTCTGGATGCTGGAAGTCCAAGACCAGGGAGCAAGCATTGCCATGTTCCTCTGATGAAGGCCCTCTACTACCAACTCTCTGTGTCCTCCCAGGGCTGAAGGAGCTAGAGATCTTTCTGGAATTTTTTCTAAGGGCACTAGTCCCATTCATGAGGACACTGCCCTCATGACCTGATCACCTCCCAAAGCTCCACCTCCTAATACTATCACATTGGGCATTAGGTTTTCAACATATGAATTTTAAGGCAACACGAACATTCAGACCATAGCACAGAGGTTATTTTCAAATATTTGGAAACAATGACCAGTACCTTCCTATTATTGATTTTTAGTTTAAATTCATTGTGACAGCCATATTTATTATTATTTCAATTTTTAAAAAGTTCTTGAGACTTGTTTCTATCCCAGAATATATAGTCTATTTTAGTGAGTGCTCCATGTGCACTTGAAAAAAATGTGTATTCTGCTGGTGTTTGGTGGAATGTTCTACAAAAGCCCTGTCAGTTTGGTTGTATTCTTAAAGTCTTCTGTAATGCTACAAATTTTCTATGTATTTGTTCTATTAATTAACAAGAGAGAATTGTTATAATCTCTGTATAATTGTGGACTCATCTATATCCCTTTCTAGTTCTACCAATTTTTGGTTCATGTATTTTAAATTTTTGTTATTATGTACATACACATTTGTAACTTATCATCTTGATGAATTTACCTTACTAAGCATTATGATCTTTATCTTGATAATAGTTTTCATTCTGAAGAAGTCTACTTTGTTAGATATGACCACAGCCACTATAGTTTTCTTATAATTAGGTTTGTATTTTATAGCTTTTCTCCATCTCTTTACTTTTAAACTATGTGTAATTTTATATTTTCAGTGGGTTTCTTACAGACAGCATATGGTTGGGTCATGTTTTTTTAAAAATCAAAACTGACAATCTGTGCCTTTTAATTGGAGTGTTTGGGACATTGACATTTAATGTAATTATTAATATAATTGGTTTTAAATCTACCATCTTGCTATCTTTTTCTGCTCCTGCCACCATCTTATTCATTTCTGGTTTGTTTCTATTGGTCAATTTTTCTCCTGCTTATGGGTCATATTTTCCTTTTTTCACCTTGCCTGTTTTTGATTGGCTTCTGGACACTGAATCCGAAGGATTTTACAATGTAGGAAGCTAGAATTTGTCATATTCCTTTAAGTAGGATCAAACTTTGTTCTAGTGTGCAGATAAGTTACTTGAGATAAGTTTGATCATTTTGAGACTTACTTTTAGATTGTCTTGGAGTACACAGACAGCAGCCTTTACTCTGGGCTGAGTTTATCTCCACTATTTTGGTAATGCCTTTCTGAGGACTCTAAACAACGCCTTTTACATTATGATGTCTCTCCACTCTGGCTGTTGGGAATATTCTTAGCCTTCTTTGAGCTGCAGGAATTGTCTAGCTTACTGCTTCAAATGTTCTTTCCTCCACCTTGAGTAATTTCAAACTCTCACTCATGTGCAGATTAGGGTTTAGCCAGAGATTCAAAAAGATTCCTCTGCAGAGTTCATTCTGTGTTGTGGGAGGATAGAGGCTGGGTGGGTAATGTGTGTCTAGCAACTTCCTGATGATACTTTTCCCCCCAAAATTCCAGCTGACTTGTCCTTTCTGAAATCCAATCTCCAATCTCTCTCTCCTGAACTCAGTGAAACCAAGAGGTTCTTTTTTGGTTCCCCTGCCTGCCATGGTCCTGGCCCTCAAAGCTCCCTTTGGCCATGAACTGAGGCAGTTGTAGGATCCACCTTATTGTGTTTCCCTTCTTTCAGAAATCACAATTCTGCACTGCCTGATTTACAAATGTTTGAAAACTGTTATTTCATATATTTAGACCAGGTTTCTAGTTGTTTAAAGCAAGAAGGTAAATCCAGGGCCTGTTACTGTATTATGACTGAATGTGGAAATCTGCCACCTTCATTTTTACAGGTTATTTTCATTAAATGTACAGTTATGGTGGTGATTTTTTTTCTTTCTGATTTTAAAGATGTCTTTTTACTGTCTTCTAAATTCTGTTGTTTCAGATGAGAAAATAGTGCACATTTGTATTATTGTTCCCTTGTGCGTAGTATGAAAATTTTCTTGGGCTGCTTTCAAAATGTCTTTATCTTTGATTTCAGACAGTTTGATTATGATATTTGTAGGCAAACTTTTTTTTGTATTTATCTTGTTCATGGTTTGCTGAGCATCTTGAGTTGTAAATTTATGTTGTTCCCTAAATTGGCAGAGATTTTAGTCATTATTTCTTCTAATATTTCTACTGCCCCAATCTCTCTCCTTTATTTCTGAGATTCTAAGTTCATGCATGTTAGACCTTTTGATATTGTCCAATAGGTAACTGAGGCTTTGCACATTTTTCTGCAATTCTTTTTCCTCTCTGTTCCCAGATGGTCTACTTTATATGAAACTTTCTTCAAGTTCACTAGCACTTTCTTCTGTTATCTCCAATCTCCTGTTTCGCCTATCCAGTGGATATTTTATTTCAGATATTAATGTTTCAATTCTATGATTTTAATTGTTACTAACATTTTTTATTTCTCCTCTGACATTCTCTATTTATTCATTTACTTTAACATATTTTCCTTTATGGCATTAAGCACAGTTAGAAAGCTGCTTTAAAGTCTTTTTTAATTTCAACATCTAGGTCATGTTTGGGTTTGGCTTCATTGGTTGCCTTTATTTGAGCACTGGTCACATGTTCTTATTTTTTCATGTGTCTGCTAATTTTGAATTATATCCCAGACATTTCAAATGATATGTTGTGGAGGTTTCAGATTCCCATAGTCCTTCTTTAGAATATTGAATTTTGCTTTATCAGGCAATTTTCTTGACTTCACTCAAACTATAAATTCTCTCTTCCCTATTGTGAGAAGCAGCAGAAATCTAGTTTATTTCTTTTAGCCTTTGTTGGGCTGCTTGGGGCCTGCCTTATGCATGTGTAGTTCAGGGATCAGTCAGGGATTTGAGCAAAACTTTAATATACAAAATACAGGGCTCCTCCTCCAGGTTTCTCCTTTCTGAGATTTCCTCTTCAATTTCTAGCTGCTACAGTGCCCCTGAAATTTGTCCTCTGATTCTTCATGCCACTAGGACAATGGATTTTCTGGCCAAATTTTAGCCACCCTATCTGGCCTGGACTTGGGTCTGTTTTCAGGAAAAAAGCTAAGGAAAAAATGAGAAACTTATCCCATGATATTTCTTCCTTCTGCTATCAAGTTTCTGCCTGTTTTTGTTTGCTCTCCAGTGCCTTCGTGTAGTTGTTATATTGTTTCTACAGTTCATAGTTATTGGAAGGATACTTGGTCCAATAGGAGCTATCCTTCCAGTATCATAAACTAGAATCCCATTGCTCTGGCTTGGATTCTTTTTTTTTTTTAATGCTTTTAATATACAAATACAAAGCCTTATACTTGTCCATCATAAATAATTTTTCTGTTCATTCTCACAGGTAAATCCAATCTTTCATAAACCCATCTATTCTTACCTCAACTACCCAAAATGATATTATCACCCCAAGTACAAATATTTTGCTGTGTTGTCGCTTTTCCAAATCATTTATTAATTCATTAAGTCCTTACAGAACTCTCCTATTTACTGATTTCTATTCAGAAAAACATTTGTTTATCCTCACCCTTTGTTCCTGTCTCTAAATTTTACACAAGTTAAAATAGGCTCTTCAGGGGTGCCTGGGTGGCTCAGTTGGTTAAGCGACTGCCTTCGGTTTGGGTCATGATCTCAGGGTCCTGGGATTGAGCTCCACATCGGGCTCCCTGCTCGCTGGGGAGCCTGTTTCTCCCTTTCCCTCTGCCCCTCCTCCCTGCTTGTGCTCTCTCTCTCTCTCAAATGAATAAATAAAATCTTAAAAAAAAAAAAAAAAACTAAAAAACAAATAGCCTCTTCACTACACCATGACCAGATTTTGAAAGCAGCTTGCGTGGAATTTTGTTAAAAGGTCTTTTGAAATTCTCGTTAGATTGTATCAAATCATGCCTTTTTAGCTCTTTAAGGATGCAAGTAAATTATTAACAATTTTTTTAAATGTTCCTTTGGAGGACCCATGTTGCCTTGTAGGTTATTTTAAGAGTTTGATAGTCCAATCCTTTATTAATTATAACCTACTATCAGTTTATCTGGGTTGGAAATAAATATAATAATTTAAAGCCCTTGGATTCTCCCTGGATTTTTTTAACTAAGACTACATTTGTAATCCTCTAGTCTTCTGGCATGGGAGTCATAACATGTCAAACTTTACATTTTGGCCACCCATCCTTGCTGTGATACCTCAGTTACTCTAAGAGTGTGATCTGATTTTAGTGATTTAAACTAAATTTATTTTGCTAATAACAACAACTAATACTTATTGTGCATGTATTACATGCCAGACAATGTTCTAAGTGTATGATCTCATTTTCTTCTCCAGTAACCCTATAAATTGACTATCTTCCCATTTAGAGATATAAATCTATTGGAACACATCTGTTCCAACACCACAATGGTGGTATTGACAACCATTTGGTCTAAGGCTTCCAGTTTTTTTCAACGTGGAGGAAATTTTGGAACTGTACATCTTCTTTTCCAGTATACTTTCAAAACACAAGCTTTCATGATGCATTGTTTAAGCTAGCTCTGTAAGGATAATATAAGTTCCCTCCAGGGCAGAGAGGACTTTAAATAGTAGAAGAAATGGCAAACACAAGAGGTTGTCAATCAAAAAAGTACAAGTGCTGAAGCTGCCAGTAGAAATAGACTAGCATGTTGTAGGATAATAAATCACATTTTATTACTCTTAGAGTCTCATTCTTCCATTAATGTTTGAATAAAACAGTCATGTTTTATAATGTTTTCTTTTGTGTGTGTTTTCCTTACTCAATCTACCTGCCCCCAAAGTCTGTCTCTTTCTTTCCCCATTTGGGGCTATAGTTTTTCTTTCTCTGTCATTCAGTTTGAGGCATCCCCTTGGGCTTCTTCTCACTCTTAGGAGATCCTCTCATTTTTTTAAACTTCATTTTTGTTGAAAGATTCCTCTATCATTGTCTCTAAAAAAAAAGGTTTTATTTTTCCATTCTTCACTTTTCATATTGCTTAGCCAACTGAGACTCCTTTTCATTCTTTGTATTTTTAATTGCCATCTTCCTCCCACAGTGCTCTTTCTCCGTTCCCCTCATAATTTTCTTTTCTTTTCACAATTTATTTTTAATGTCCACAACTAACTAGCTTGTTTAATTGCCCCAGCATTTATAATTTCTCCATAGTGGCATCCTTTTCCTTTCTTCTTTCCTTAAACTTGTCTTCCAGCACTCACTCTGGTAATGCATTGAGTTGAAACAAGAATTCATTGCTTTCCACTACTTCAGTCATTGCCCTGCTTTTCAAAAACAGGTCCTTCAAATTACCTACTCTATTTTATTTTCAGACTATAATCTTCCCTTCAGCGTGGGTAAAAATGTGACAGGCATAGCTAGAAGATATAGTTAGAAGCTGCCTACATCAATCACATAGAATATCTGTAACAAAAGCACATCTGAACGTAAGGATGGGAGTGCAGGTGCTCGTACTAATGAAAGCAATGTATCTATGTGTTAGGAGGGAGTGGAAAATGGTTCTCTTAATCAAGGATATGAAAAATGAGGTGGGGTTGTTTTTGTTCTCAGTGTCCTGAAGTTATAATCCATTGAGAACACAATCAATGTTGAAAAACATTGTTTAAAAAATGTGGGGGTTTTTTTAGAAAAAAAATGTATTTTAGAGTCTTACTGCTTTCCTTTGGAGGTAGCATTTTACACTACCTTGTATTTGTTTGGTTCTTATTTCCAAAGTGTTTTTAAGATTATCTCAGTTAATTCTGGTAATTACTCTGAGAGAAAAGGACTGCAGGGATAAGCATGGAATTTCAGTTTTCTGACATGTAACTATTTAATAATAAACAAGGATTGAAATGTATGCCTATTGCATTGTGTATTTTCTTTTTTTTTTTTTTTTGAGATTTTATTTATTTGACAGAGACACAGCGAGAGAGGGAACACAAGCAGGGGGAGTGGGAGAGGGAGAAGCAGACTTCCCGCCGAGCAGGGAGCCCGATGCGGGGCTCGATCCCAGGACCCTGGGATCATGACCTGAGCCGAAGGCAGCCGCTTAAGGACTGAGCCACCCAGGTGCCCCAGTGTTGTGTACTTTCTCAGCTTTCATTTCTCTGCCACTGTCCCCACCCTACTTTGGCACCTCCTGGTTCTATACTCCTGTTTTTCTCTCCTTTTATAATTCCTAAGACCTTTCACATGTGTTGCTAGGAGAGCTAGGATGACTTGTAACTGAGGGAGAAGAAAGTAGTCATCATTTTCCTATACTCAAATGAAGTTGACCATATATATACTCTATGTGTTTAAACCTCATCTGATAATTATTCAAGTTCAAAGCTAATTCCTTTCCCAGAAGGGTTCCTTAAAAAAAAAAAAAAAATTCAGCAGAGAGAAAGGACAGAAGAATCAAGGGTGGAAATGATAGGAAAGACCGTTTAGCAGAGAGGAAGGCTAAGAGCCCCACACGGGTAGGAGGCTGAGGGATAGAAAACGTTTTCACCATCTTTCTTGTTTTTACCTCCATGGCCGCTTGTAGTGTCAGTGACAGCTGTGACCCTCCCCCAGGGTCTAGACTATCCAGGAGTCCAAAGTGTACTTCCCTTTGCTTCTTCGTGGGGGGAGCAACACCTGAATGTTCCCAAAGGCTTTTTTTCTTTATCACAAGCATTCAAAAATTCTCTCGAAGTGCTTGCAAGGCAGTCTGGTTTTTGTCCCCTGCTTTGTTTACTTTCTACAAAACCTCAAAGGACTGAGACCCCGTGTTTTCATGAAAATACAATCCATTTTTCCCTACCATTTTCAGGTTTGTGCCCAAGGTTACCCATTTCACAGCTCACGTTTAGCTTCCACTGGACCTGGTGTAGGGTTGACATGGTATAAGGAAGCTCTGGGCTTGCCCCCAGGTAAAGCAGGCCCAATTCTGTTGTAGACCATAATGCTGCTGAGCTTCCTCTAAGTGTTTTATCATCTGGTAGGCTTCCTCACTAAAAACTTCAATTGCAAGCATTTGCTTTATCAGCCTCTGGTGAGGGGTGGGGGTGGGGGTGAGGGTGAGGCAGTGTGGGAAGTAGGTAGGAATAGAGGCACAACTGAGCATATATACCCTCTGTCTACCTAATCCTGCAAAAAATGTGATAACCCCATTGCACTAATAAATAGGAGAAGCCAGCTGGATAGCCAAGGCTCTGTGGTCTGTGGTCACAATTCTTGGTCCAATCTAAGTTGATGAAAACTTCTCTTAAAAAATATTTGGTTCTAAAACTAACTTGAATACCAAATCTGGTGTGAAATAGATCTTATCCTGTTTCCCTGCCATCAGTCACTTTTCAGATTTCATCCTGGAATACAAACACGCTCGATAAATTTAGTCTGTCCACAGAGAAGCACTATATGTTTTTAATGACCAATAACACTTTATCAGGAGAAATCTATTTTCCACGTCTGTAGCCCAGTAAGTGGCTGTGTGAGCTGCCTTTTCCATAGCCACAACTCTTGCTGATGCTTTTCCAAAGAACCACATAAAACAAGAAAAATATGTTGTGAACGTTATTGAAAATAAACTGGTTTTGAGACAATGAAGACATTTTATTTAGATTAAAGCAGATTGGCAGTGGCCTGCTTTTAAACCATGTTGTCTATGAAATCGAAGCAATGCATTCATCTTGATTTCTCATGTCCATTGTCCCTGTTTTAAAACAACTTCAACAACTCTCTGTTATTTGCTTGTTTAACTTCGAATCTGTTTGGGCCTAAAATTAACCAAGTGCATTGAAATGCCATCACTTACACATAGCCAGCAGCCTCCTTTAGCCAAGCCACTTGACTTGGCAGAGTATTCAGAGCTCAGAAGATGAGAGATTCTCTTTGATAATGAAGCCATGGTGCATTCTGGGATTTGGTAAGGGGAAGAAAGTATTTGCTAGGATCAAAGCTAAAATTGAGAAACTTCTCATGAAAGAGTTAGAAGTCAGGCTGTGTGGTACATCCCATAAGTCCAGCGTGTATGTACATCCCATAATCTCCAGAATCAGCCTGACAATGAACAAGGAAGAAATGAATGATTCACACAGGTTCCAAGTGGTTTTGTAACCTGATATGATCATTTCTAAAATCATTCTCCACCTCCACAAGTCTGAGATGTGTGAAAAGGCATACGGAAATATCTTGAAGATAAAAACTTAGCACTATTTTTTTTATATATATAGTAAACTGATGAGGGGCACCTGGGTGGTGCAGTTGGTTAAGCTTCGGACTCTTGGTTTCAGCTCAGGTCGTGATCTCTGGGTCCTGGGATGGAGCCAGGAATTGGGTTCTGCACTCAGCTTGGAGTCCACTTAAGACTGTCTCTCTCTCTCCCTCTGTCAGCTTTGCAACTGGCACAAAATTTAAAAGTGTTCTAAATACCTATCTAGATATCTAAATAAGTATTCTAAATATACTCCAAAATAAGTGACTACATAAGAAACACTGTACCTCAGAAATGAAGATGGAAGCATTTATGTGGGCCCCATCATCAGGGATGTGCAGATATATTTTCTAGGTGTCCCTTGGGTTGTACATATCGGCGCCATTGTTCATTTATAATTATTTCTAATTAAGTAATTATAAGCAGCACTCACACACACGTTTTTCTTTTCTTTTTGGAAAAGATCATCAAATCACATAATTAGATGATGAAGAATTTAATTTACATAGTATTTCCTAAAGAAATCTGATCTTTTTCTTTTACAGAGTGCATTTAAATCATATTGAATATCGATAAATGGAATGAGGTGGAGAAATCATGGTTCTCAACAGGCGTACAGGAAAAATCCAAAAGACCTTTATAAGAAAGGCATTGTTAGAAACCTGGAAATGAAAGGAAAACTAAAAGAATCATCTTTCAGCTCTTATTTTGAAAGAATAAGGAACTGCTTTGAAATTCAAATATCTTATTCTTAAAAACCCAAAGCATTTTCAATAAGGAAATAATTTTCAACTTTTTATTAAATAAGAATCATAGGAGTGGTGTTTAAATTATGTAAAATTCTGGATTAGTGGAGTACAAATTAAAGAGGAATTACAGTAAAATAAAAACAGATTGTACAAGCTTAGTTTTAGAGGTACTTCAAAACTTCAGCCACAAAGCAGGATTTTGGAACACGCTGCGATTCTTGACTATGTGGGTAGCGGCTGTCTCCTGAGTTTGGAAGGGGCTAAACGCCTGAGTTGCCAGGGTTTCGTTTCTCATAGTATACCATATTGCAATGGCTTTGCAATCTTTCCCCAGAATTTAGTGTGAGAGGAAGACAAATTGGAACTTCAGAGCAAAAGTGAACAGCTGAGCTTTCGTCATGGGAAAAAGGGAAGATCTATAACTGGACACATATGATAGTCATTTACTTTGTTATTAATGCTTTTGAACCTGAGTGCATCTAGCATTACAGATATCACACAAGGAAGAGGCCATTCTTTTGGCTGAACTGAGCTCAGAGAAAGAATCCAAGGATCTCTCTGGTGGACCTGAATACTCTGGGCAAGTTTTTCCCATCACTCTTTGTTTATTGCCACTTGGCCCCATTTGTTATTTCTATTATGGGCTACATATATTCACTGATTCATAGAGGCTCATATTGTGGATTTGGGGGGAAATAACACCTCAGAGCCTAGTTGGAGCTCTAACCTAACTGAAAAATAGGGTAGGAGTCATGTGGATAGAGATCAAAAGATCTGAGTTAGTAATAATAAAGCTATTTGTTCAATAGTGTTTAGGTATAGCCAAAAATGAGCTTAATCACATTTTCTGAATTAAACATTCACCCCAGAACATAAGCTTTCTGTAGTCAGGCATCTCCTCAAAAAGAAAGTAGAAGCCCAATTTTGCTCCCAAATTCATCCATCACCATAAATGGTAAAGGAGACCTCAGGAGTATTAGTTTACTGTGGTGGTTTTCAAATGTGTTCCAGGACCTGGGGACTCCACATACATCTTCAGGAACCCACAAGGCTCCTTTTACTTATTAAAATACATTCATGTTTTTCCATGAATCATTAGCTTATTGTTTTGTTTTTGGTTTCTAATAGTTTGTTGTTTTTAATGAAGAGTTTTTCATTGTATGGAGGCACCACAGTTTCTTTATTCATTCACCCACTGAGAGACATCTGGGTCGATTCCAGGTTTGGGCGATTATGAAGAAACTCCTATGAACATTCACATATGGGTTTTTGTATAAGCCCAGTTTAACATTTTTTTTCTTCTTTGCATCATGCATTGGTGATGTATTTAAAACTCTTGGTCAAACCCAATGTCACACAAATTTTTTTCCTATGTTTTCTTCTACAGGTTCTAGAATTTTGGATTTTAGATTGTGTCTACAGTCTAGTTTAAGTTCCTTTTTACATAAGGTATTAATTAGAAGTCAGTCTGGCCCTTTTTCATGATAGGAATGGGAGTATGTTTCTTGCAGTTGATTATATTTTACTGTGAAAAGAGAAGTCTATTAAATTGGGGTTTTTTGCCCTGGAAAATACAGTTATTTTCCTTTCTTACCACTTGCTTGGGGTTTTCTAAAAAATTTTATTGAGACAACTTTGACATATGAAAATTAAATATATTTAAGGTATACAAACTGATGTTTTGATATATATGCATTATGAAGTGATCACCACAGTAAAACTAAATAACTTATCCACCATCTCTAGATCTCATTATGCATATGTGTGTTTAGAAGATTTAACTTAAGATCCATAAATTTTTGTTATTTATGTTAGTAGGCAATAGGTATAATATTTTTATATTCAAATAACAAACATTTTAAAAATCATTCATTTTTAATTTTTTAAAAAGATTTTATTTATTTGAGAGAGAGAGAAAGCACAGGAGTTGGGGGAGGAGCAGAGGGAGAGGGAGAAGCAGACTCACCGCTGAGGCTGAGTAGAGAGCCTGGTGGGCTGAATGCTTAAACGACTGAGGCACCCAGGCCTCACTCAGTCATTTTTTTTTTTTAATTTTATTTATTTATTTGACAGAGAGACACAGTGAGAGAGGGAACACAAGCAGGGGCAGTGGGAGAGGGAGAGGGAGAAGCAGACTCCCCACTGAGCCAGGAGCCTGATGCGGGGCTTGATCCCAGGACCCTGGGATCATGACCTGGGCAGAAAGCAGACACTTAATGGCTGAGCCACCCAGGCGCCCCACCCTCATTCATTTTTAATTTCTAATGGATGTGACGTCATTTCTTTCCAGGTTGAAGTAACAGGATATATATAACCTCCTACATTAAACAATTAAAAAAGAAAGACAGAACATATGAAACAATGGTTTTAGACATTGGATAGCATGTAAGACATGACTGTGACCGAAAGGGAGGGGAAAACAACAAAGAGAGTCCAACAGTTGTTGCCCCAGCTCACTTCCTCTAACATTTCCAGGCTTGTAGGCAGAGAGGGAGAAACCTACATGAAGTGTAGCCGTATTTTGGAGTTGAGGAAATGCAGCTGGGAGTGTAGGAAGGCCAGGCAACTAGAGTTCACAGGGAAGAGTAGCAGAGAGAGAGCCGCACACAGACCAAGCGTAGGAAATGTGCAGAGTCCCCTCATGTGTTCAGTGGGGTGCTGGGGAGCACATGCATGAAAGGAAACTACCTTTAACGCTGGGAAAGAACTAACTGAAAGGAACACCCAGGACAAACAGCTCACTCGTGGCCAGGAAAGCTTGGGTTCCCACGTGTCAGAGTGGAAAAAACCGTATAATATGTAAGGCCCTGGGTAGAGTGCTCAGAAGTGCATGGCCTCAGTAGGGAGGTAGTGAAATTAGTCCCACTAAACAAAGCTAAAAAGTGGACCTCAAAAGGGTCAAACTATTAATAAGCAACTTTGTCTCAAAATAAAGCTCAAAACATTTTAAGATGTATCAGAATATCCAGCACCCAAAAAGGTAAAATTCAAAATTTTTGCACCTAATAATAAATGACTGGGCATGCAGTGAATCAGGATAATCTGACCCATCTTGGGAATGACAGTGTATTTCTCATTAGAAATAATGCAACTTAGAATTCTATACTGAGAGAAAATATCTTTTTAAAATAAGGGCAGAATAAAGACTTTCTCAGATATACAAGACCTGAAAATATTCATCTTCAGCACACCTGCATTGGAGGAAACTCTAAAGTCCTTCAGGCAGAGGGAAAATAATACCAGAGGGAAATATGGATCTATATGGAAGAGTGAATAGCACTGTAAACAGCAAATATGTGGGTATAATATATATTTTTTTTTTTTTTTCAAAACTTCAACATCATGTTAAGGTAAAAATAATGACAATGCATGGTGGGATTTGTAACAAAGAGAAAATTAAAATGCCTGAGGTGGGGGGTGGGTGGTATAGATATGGGGGCTCAAGAGTACACTTACCCTGATGAGCACGGGGTAATGCACAGAATTGTTGAATCATTATACTAGACACCTGAAACTAATATAACACTGTATGTTCATTATAACTCAGTAAAAAAAATTTTGTTAACTTCTAAAGCTAACCTATCGTTAAGAGTAGCTTGTTTCATGAAGTAGTGAGCTAACTGAACCTGGAATATTCAAATAAGGGCTACAGGAAAAATGTATCAAATAGTTATTTAGCACATGGAGTATAGAGCACCTAGTGCTAATATAAGTGAGTCTGGGATCAGATGAAAACTGGATTGGATATACTATGTATTTGTCACTTCAAATTATGTGCGATGGCCTGAATATTTCATTCTTAAAACCAGCAGAATATTTTAGGTACGTGTTAGAGGATTTAATGTTGACCTCACTAACACTTAAAGTTTTTAAAGACTTTCCTAAGGAAAGAAAATGCATGACAACACTAAGACACAGAGTGGGACGGAGAAATGGAAGTATACACATTTCTCGGCCTTTTGGCTAAGATCAAGGTACAGCTTAAGGGTCTTACCATGTACATGAATTTATATAATATTACTTGTCGGTAGAGGATAATGAGTTAAAGACATGTACTATCAACCCTAAAGCAACCATTGGAAAAATGGAAAAGGTATAACAAGTGTTTTCATTTCCTGTTACAGCTACCACAATTTACCATAAACTTAGTGGCTTAAAACAACATGAAAGTGTTCTCTTACAGTTCTGTAAGTCAGAATTCTAAAATGGGTCTGCGGTGTTGGGTTTCCTCTGGAGGCTTTCAGGGAGAATCTCTTCCCTTGCATTTTCTGGCTTCTAGAGTCAGCCTACATTCCCCGATCCACGTCCCCTCCTCCATTTTCAAAACCAGCAGCATAATTACTTCTTCTCTGACCTGCCTCCCTCTTACTAAGAACTCTTATGATTACCTCAGGCTCACCCAGATAGTCCAGGATAAGCTCTCCATCTCAAGATTCTCAACTCAATCACATCTGCAAAGTCCCTTTTGCCACATAAAGTAATATATTCGCAGGTGAGGGTTAGGATGTGGACATCTTCATGATTCCAGGTCACAATTAGCTTACCACAGCTAAAAAATCAACAAAGTAGATCAAATGGAATAATAATAATAAAAAAAATTCTGCTAATCCAAACAGGCAGGAAAAAGGGAAAAAAAGTGAACAAAGGCCAGTTGGGGGAAATATAAAACAATATCAAAATTGTAGATTTAAACCCAACCATGACAATGGCATTAAATATCAACACTCCAGTTGAAAGGCAGAGATTTTCAGATTTGATAAAAAAGCAAGATACAACTATATGCTGCATATAAGAATCCCACTTGAAGGGTAAAAACAAATACATTCAAAGTAACAGGACAGAAAAAGATCTATTGTGTTGGCGCTAATCATAAGAAACATGATCATTTCATACTGAGAAAGAGATCACTTCCTCAAAAGGATACAATAATTCTAAATGTCTATGTATCTAACAGAGTTTCAAAACACTTGAAGTAAAAACCTGTTAGAAATGAAAAAGGAAGTAGACTAATCTACAATTATAGACAGAGATATCAATATTCCTCTCTCAATATTCAATAAAATAAGGGGAAAGAAAATCAGAAAGGATAGAAAAGACTTGAAGAACACTATAAGCCAACTTGACCTAAGCCACATTTATGGAATATTCTACTTAAAGAGTAGCCAAATGCACATTCTTGATGGCGTACAAAAACATAACCAAGGCACAATGTGTTCTGGGGCACAAAATAAGTCTCGATAAATTTTGGAAAGATTAAAATCATATAAAATATATTCTTTGATAACAATGGAATTATTAAAATAGAAAACAATAGAAAAAGATCTGGAAAAAACACAAATATTTAGAAACAAAACAACGCATTTAAAAATAATTTATAGGTCAAAAAAGAAAAAATACTAAAAACCCATTTTAAATTGAATGAAATTAAAAACACATCATATCAAAATATATTTGATGCAGTGATAAAAAATACAGAGCACTAAAATGCTTACATTAGGAACACCGATGACTTAAGCTTCCAGCTTCACAAATTAGAAAATAATAGTAAATTAAAGTTGAATGAAGGAAAGGTATAGAAATAACAAATGTAAGAGAGCACAAATCAATGAAATTGAAAACAGAAAAAACAGTAAATCAATAAAAACAAAAGCTGGTTCTCTGACAAGGTAAACAGAGCTAATAAATCTCTAGCCAGACTGCTGATGATATAAAGAAAAGAGACCCAAGTTTCCAATATCCGGAATCAGAGAAAAGAATATTACCACCAATTCTATAGACATTCCAAGTAAAAGAACCTATCATGAATAATGTTCACCCAATATATTCAACAATGTAGATGAAATGGACAAATTCCCTGAAGGATACTATATTAGTTTACTAGGCTGCTGTAACAAAATACCACAAACAGGGGGCTGAAACAACAGAAATTTATTGCGTCGTAGTTCCGGAGCCTGGATGTCCAAGATCAAGGTACTGGGGGATTGGTCTCTTCTGAGGGCTACAGGAGTATGTTCCATGTCTTGCTTCTGATGGTGTTTCGGTGATCTTTTATAGTCGTTGGCATGTAGAAGAACCAGTGTGATCTCTGCCTTCATCCTCACGTGGTTTTCTCCCTCTTCTTCCCATTGTCCTCCATCTCTCTTTCCTCACATGGCATTCTTATGTAAATTGCATGATACATGAAATTGCAACTAATTCAATCTGCAGAAGCAGACAGGAGAATCTAGCTGTCTTCTACCAAGTCAAACATTGAAGAGGTGTACAAACATATAAAACGATGTTACCCTTCTCACTAAATTTATTTTTGTTCGGGAAAATAGAGTTTATTTTCATAAACATACAGATGTTGACATGAAGTAAGCTTGTTACCATTATTTTTTTTAATGAATTAACAAATAGTTTAAAGATTCGCTAATTTTAATTCTTCATATGGTAATTACTGATAAGCAGAAGCTATGTAAACAAAGGCTCTTTGGGGTCCTCGGTTTTTAGGAGTGTGGCAGGGTCCTTAAATCAGAAAGTTTGTGCTCTGGTCTAACGGAGCCATTTTATTTTATTATTTTAAAGATTTTATTTATTTATTTATTTGGAGAGAGAGACAGAGAGGGAAGGAGGGAGGGAGGGAGACAGCATGAGTGGGGGAGGGGCAGAGGGAGAGAGAGAGAAGCAGACTGCCCACTGAGCAGGGAGCCCGACGCGGGGCTGGATCCCAGGACCCTGGGATCATGACCTGAGCCGAAGGCAAACGCTTAACCGACTGAGCCACCCAGGTGCCCCTAACAGAACCATTTTAAAGATGACTAAGCTGAGGCCCACAGAGTGGAAACAAATTGCCCAAAGCAACTACCGTCTGGCAGAGCTTAGACTCAAAGCCAGGATTTCTCACTCCATATGCTTCCATTGTACCACTCTGATCCTCTCTTGTCCTGAGTCTAGGTGAAGCTTTTCTCTATTTCTCCGTCTTGTCTGCCCAACTGCGACCACTGCCCCCAAAGGCACAAACATATCAGATTTGAGTTATAAACATGGGTCACAACTTGTCACAAGCCCCACTGACCTGCCCCTCCTCAACACAGATGACTTCTTCATCCTCACCTGGTTTGGAACTACTTTAAACATTACTCATTGTCCTCCCCGAGGCCAATTATGGTAAACAGACTTTGAATCTCTACACCATTCCAGGGTGGTCCCTCATGGAGCTTTTTCCATGCAGCTCTGTTTCTAAATTCTGTTTCTCTTCTTCAATGCATTGGCACAATGCTGTATTTGCATGAATTTAGAATTTCTATAAATGAACTCTGGAAACCTTAGCCTGTGTCAAGATTATTTAGAGAGCAGAAGGAATGTGTCTTAACATGAGGGGTGGCAGGAAGGATGCCATCTCCCTGTCTGTTCACTTACCAGCAAAGAATGTGTGTGCTCTGGAAATGAAAGACATCATTTCTACAGATGCTCATGGACGGACTCTGGATTCATTGGGGAATTTCTTCTGAATTCAGTTGGTGGTGCCCAGGAAAAGCAATGTAACGGAACTAAAAAACAATTCCTCAGGCATTTTTTTTTCAGCTAGCAACAAGATCACCTTCCTCTAAGATAAATATAGGTTCATTTGAACATTAAGATTAATTACTTAACACCTGCAAACATCTCAAAGGAAAACTAATTATTTGGTTTGCAATAACACTGTTGAATTAGTCCAGACCTCCTTTGAGTGGAGGTCTTTTTCGCATTCCACTGCCATCTTGTACGATGCAGTGCACCTCCTGACTGAAGTCACTGCGTCCCTGAGCAATCTGGCACTTCGGGCCTCGAGGTCCGTCACACAGTTCATTGGGGTGGAACCTTAGTGTTTTGAGCTAACGTGGCTATTGACCAAACGGAGCTGTCCCGTGGGTTCTCTCCAGCGGGTGCTACTCCCCACCCAGATCATGCATTTCTCTCACAAATAATGCACCAAATCTCAAGCGATAACTCTTTGCTGTAACTTTCTCCCCTTCTGACTTCTTTAAACTTTTTTATTTGGTATACTTAACATGGACTTTTGATGGAAGGGAAATCTCTTGATGGGTTTGTGGGAGATAGTGCCAATTAGAACAGAAATACATGCATTGACATGTGGAGAACTTGAATCTGATCCCTTGTTCATCCAGAGTCTTCAGCATAGCTCAGTGACTGATTTCAGTAACTAAATACCAATCTGGGAGGAAGTTTTCATATCTGCTCTTAATTATTAGTTTTCCCCAGTGCTTATATTGTTCCTGGAGAATAAAGCCCGAGCCAAGTGGTGACGAAGGGCTCATTCTTTCCCTGAGCACATTAAAGATTCAGCGCACCTCCAAGGAGCCTCCGAACTGCAGCAGAAGCTTGCTCAGGGCAACTTTCTCCCAGCGGCCACTTCTGCAGACTACTGACTAGTTGGGCAATAAAGGGGGAAAAAGAGAGGATTGGGCTCCCACCCTCAACCCCCTAGCAAGAAGAGTCAATTTGCCCCTCCTTGCCTCTTGTTTTCCACCAGACTTTTCCAAAGATGTTTCACTTAACAGGAAGCATGCATTACTGTGAACATTGAACCAAGGAGATAAAGCAGGGAAGTCAATATTTAGAAATCATTTTAACCATTTCCATACTTGAAAGTCAACAATGCAGCAAGAAATACTTTAGCAGATGTACTGAGCAGCACTCGAGTTGTGAACATAAGACGTTTCTGGATGAAACAATAAATTTTTGAGCACGTCATATCCCAATGAGTGTAAAAATGGGGGCCGGAGGGGCCACGAATGGGAACTGAATTACAAAACGTGGAGCTCTGTCTTGCAGAAAAGGGCCAATGTAGGAACCACAGGTACTTTGGCTCCAAATCAACTTTTCAGTCATTGTAACAGAATTGTCGCGCTGTCCTGAAACCCAAAGTCATTTGAGGCCAGGTTCCGAAGCAGAAGGCACAGGTTTGACACACAGAGGTAACTTGCATCTTTATTTTCAACATTTGGTAAGCAAAGGCCTCTGAGAATCACAGTTTCCCAGGCAGTCTGTGGGGAACACATGAGCCATACTGCAGGCCAGTCCCTAGGCAGCCGGCTCGATTGCCTGAGGATTTTGCCAAATAGGTCAATGCTGCTGGTGGAAAATGTGACCCTCAGTGCATGGGCATGTGGCTGCTATAACTGCCATGGGAGGAGAGGAAGAAGAGAGGACCGGGCTAGTGGGGGTTGGGGGGCCCTGCAAGGCCCCTGCGCTTGATAATGGAGACAACCCCGCCCCCAATAGAGGCTCGCGTAAGTTGAATGAATTCACTTCAGTTTCTCTTTTATCTTTTTTTTAAGATTTTATTTATTTGAGAAAGAGTGAGCGAGTGAGCAAGAGAGAAAGAATAGGAGAGGGTTGAAGGGCAGAGGGAGAAGCAGACTCCCCGCTGAGCAGGAAGCCCCTTGCTGGGCCCCGGACTCGGGGATCATGACCCCAGCGGAAGGCAGACACTTAACCCACTGAGCCACCCAGGCGCCCCAGATTCTCTTTTATCTTATACTGGGGAAGACAAGGTAAGAACAAAACTTTGATAATGATCCTGACAATGGAGGAAAAGTTTGTGGGGTTTTTTCCCCTTCAAACAAATCTCTTTCTCTTCGTGCATTTTCCTTCAAAATAATTCTATGCTTTATTCACAAAGAATTATACATAACTTGAGATTCCAATGTATCATTTGGGGTGGAAAAGCTGGCAACTGAAGCAGAAAGCCCCACGTTGTTGCAATTATCTTTCCTTTGCAAACCACCCCGCCCCTCTTCCCCCGCGCCGTGGTTTCCCCAGCGAAGGAGCAGAGCTGAAACGTGGGGTAGAGCGTCCAAGGAAAGAGCTTAGGGACTCTCACGGTGAAAATGTGCTGACTCTTTAAAAGGTAGTAAAGAGCATCAGTGATAGAGTTCTGTAGACTCATTTCTCACAAAAATACAGCTGTTTACTGTTGATTTTTATGCCACTTAAGTCGATAAAAATATTTTATTTAGATGCTAAATAAAATTAGCTTTGGGGGTCCAGTGAGCTTTGGGGCTAAATCATGTTGTTTTCGCCCTCAGAAGCCAATTTGGAAATAAAGGCAAAAATGATGTTATCTCCTGGGAAGACTGTATGTATAGTGTGAGTGGGTTTTCTCTCTCTCTCTCTCTCTCTCTCTGTCTCTTTGCATTTCAATAGATGGAAAAACAGATGAGGTTTTAAAAATACAAAATGTTTCCTCAATCTTTGCTAAGCTTGAATAGAACTGGTTAAGAATTAAAGAATTTATCAACAAATGGAAAAAGCATAGAACACGTGTTCTTTCCTAATTAAAATCTCTTAAAAATTAATAAACACCAAATGTAGAGGTCTAGAGGGATTCATGCACCAGGGTGCACACACAGGGGTTATTATGTGTAGGGGCACAGAAGTAGTTCCTTGCTCTTCGTTTGCTTGTTGACTCATCATTACTGCCTCAGAAATGGAAGGAAGCTCCAACAGATAATGATATGGCAACCGCTGTGTGCAGACGCCTACATTCAAAATACAAGTCAGATCCTTGGGTTGTTAAAGCATGGAAAGGGAATACAATTGCCTTGTTTTCAAAAGGGCATTGACTTTTTCCATGGTGTCTTTGGGGGCAGGAGTGAGCTTCACAGAAGTTGCCAGTTAGGTTCTGAGTCTCATCCTGGTAGGAGAGGTTGAATCGGCGGCCGGGGGGCGGGGGGTGTTTCCAGAAATGGCTGAGAGCAAGAGACAATTAGGACCCACAGATAAAAAGAAAGGCCAGAAGCTAGTCCCTGGGATGAGAGCTGGGAATCAAATTTGAGAAGTTGACACAAATTATAAATAGAAGGTGAGGCGAAGGATCAGGAACCATGGAGGTTATGTGCAGATAAAAACTGTAGCGTATTACGTATTTTTAAAATGGAGTATGACACAAAAGAGTTCAGGGTATAGACTATAAATGAGACAGGGAAACAATGGAAAGGAAACAGCAGTGGAAAAGCTGTGCCCTTGGATGAGCATCAGTCTCGGAATGCTTCATGTTAAAAGTGAAGATTTAGGGGCGCCTGGGTGGCTCAGTTGGTTAAGCATCAGACTCTTGGTTTTGGCTCAGGTCATGATCTCATAGGTGATGAGATGGAGCCCCACATTGGCTCCTTGTTCAACGGGAAGTCTGCTTAAAGATTCTTTCCTTTGCCCCTCCCCCCATCTCTCTCTCTCAAATAAATAAATATTTTTTAAAAAAAAAAAGAAATGAAGCTTTAACTGCCAAAAGAATTGCAAGACACAGTTTGCTCAGGGATCCAGCCTGGGGAGGGGACTCTTGACATAGAGGCAAGGCCCGCCCCTTTTAACAAACCCTCACAATTTATGGATTTTTGTTTACTTTGGTTTTTGATGGTGGTTTATTTAGCTTCTGTAATTTTTTTAAACCCCAAGGAGAAAAGCGGTGATAAAATATTTACCCAAGTAGGTGTAACCATTTAAAATTATCTACTCTTTCTCCATGCCAGACTCAATCCACCAACACATTCTAAAAAACAAGTATGCAAACAAAGCCAAATTGACTCTAAATCCATTTAAAAGCAATGTAGATCTTCCCTGAAAGGGTCTTGGAGAAAAGAGAAACCAATTGTATTGTCTATCTTTGGAGAGCTAAATTTCCTAACAATCCTCCTTGAACATTTCATTTCCTCCAGGAATTCTACTCCTGAAACAGTTTCTACCTCCTTACCTCCCTCTTTACCTGCTTTTCCTCTCTTCTCACCCTCCTTGCCCTCTTCAATTTTGCCCCTCACATCTTGGCTTCTGCTGGTAGCATCTTCTCTCCCATAACACAATTTCTGCACCCAATCAAAACGACTAGACATACAGGGAAACATGACTGGCCTTCTCAGCTATTCCCATTCTCTCCACTCATCACCTGTCTCTTTAGCAGAACAAGCTTCAGGTACCTAATATAAGAAAGTGTTCTTTTTCTTCAGAAAGCAGGAGAAGATAAGGATTTTAAATACTTGAAATTTATTTTTCCCTTTCACATAAGGAATTCAAATCATTGCTTTGAGTTTCTTGCTCAGCATCATACAAATTTGAGTCAAGCATCTCAATTTAGATGCTGGCGTGGAATAGAAAGAGGACTAGGTCCAGCTGGGACTGTTGGGCTCGAGTCCCAACTCAGCCACTAAACTGACTGATGTGTACCTGGCAAGACTAGACAATTATGAGCTTTGTTCAACGTGAAGATGCTGGCCTGGACGAGAGGAGCTCTAGCGATGGCCAGAATTTGTGTAATTTATCACAGGTTACAAAGCACTTGTCACAGTTATTATTTCATTAAATTTTCACATGGTCTCTGAGGCATCAGGGTCCCCATTTGAAGATGATAACCACAGGGATTAGGTAATTTGTCCAAGGTCACACAGTTAGAAAGTGGTCAGAGCTGTATCAAAACCATGGATTTTTTGGTGCAGAAGCATGAAATTTTAGTGTTTGGGATTTAATGATGCAAATCCCCTCCTAGGATGTTTTATTTATCTATTGAGAAAGACACAAATACATTTGATGTCAGTGAGATCCAATAGCTTCAGGGACAACCAGGTATTTCTATTATATTTTAACTTTTTATAAAAATTTCTTTCTACCTCTTAATTACATCACTTAGCATAGGAATCAACATTTCTGCAAATTCATTTCTCTCATCTTTTGAATAAGCTGACAATATACAGATGGTACTGCTATCAGAGAGTCAATGTGCTGGTTCAGTAACTTCCAAAATGTGCAAATCACTGGAGAGCTTGTTAGAATGCAAATTACCAGGCCCTACCCCAGGCACTCAAGTGGTGGGAGCTTGGGTCCGGGTGACTTGGGCAAATAGCCCAGAGGCCACATATGAAGAAACACTGCTCTCATTTATAGCCTCTGGATATCCATAGCTACTGAGTTTTCTTGAAACGGTCAGAACAGGCTATTCCTTTCATGAAGTGCTTTGGGTTTGAGTAGAAATACAAAATCTACCCCACAACCTCTCTGATACTGGCTTGCCATGGTGCTAAAAATCAGGCCTTCCATTTAAAACATTTTTTTTTCTTCTCCAAGGAGGCCAATTTGACTTGAGGGCTAACATTATGCTTTCATGTTATTGTGAAATAGTTTATGCAGAGGAAAAAATCATTTGGAGTATGGGCAATTTAGGAGGGAGGAAAGGAGATGTAATGAAGAACAAAGAAAAACGGCCCAGAAAGGGAAAAGAGAAAAACCAACCAGGGCACGTGTTACCTATAGCCATGTCCTCAGCCTGGGCGCACATCCACCTGGGAAGATCTATGAAATATGAATGTCTATGTCCCACCTCCAGAGATTCTGATATAATTGGTCTGGGTGCAGCCTAAGCATCAGGATCCTCAAAAACTTTCCAGATGATTCAAATGTGCAGCCAAAGTGGAGAATCACCGCTTTATGGTTTTGCCCCTGCTAGCTCTGCTTAGCATACTGATGTGAGGTTTGTGTGCAACTGAAAATTATAGCTGTAAAATAGAACATCCAGGGAGCCCAAATGGGAGCAGGAGACTTTATTTTCTCCTGAGGACACAGGATGTATGGACTGGATCAAAGTGTAAGGTTTTTTTTTAAAGGAAAAGCATTTGTCTTGCACTTTGGTCTCTAAAGGTGTAGATGCACATCCAATGGATCTAGACAACAGTGACCTGATTGCAAGCCCTCTGGTGTTTAGTGTGCATGTAAAAATTTACGGTTTATTGGAATGTGAACTAGCAAGGATCTCCTCGCCCACAAATGGAGTCGTTCACAGCATGTGGACTGGCTGCTCACAGTAGAGAAGGCCGTTCTCTTTTCTCTGTGTGTTGAGGGAATTGGGTTCATGAGTTTTCATGATTTCCACATACGTAAAATCCCAGCCATAATGTTGCATTTCCATTAACTGAGTGGGTTACAGTTGTGTGTTCTGGCATGACTTCCAGCAACAGTCCCCATACTGGTGAAGTCTTGCTGTTTGACACTGACCTATAAAACGTGTTATAATGATCTAAAATAAGGGAAAGAAATGAAAAATAAAACTGGCCACAAAGGCATTTTGAAATGAGGTAAGATTTGGAAAGGCTTTGGCATGTGCAGTGTTCTATAAAGTCAAGTCCAAGACTCAGGCTTTCTTTCATTTTGAAAAGACTCTTGCAAATAAAGCAGTAATATTTCTATGACAGAAGACTAAAGATTGTGAGTCCATAGCAAAAGCAGTCTTAGAGACAGAATCCAGAATCGAGGGCCTGCGTGCTTAGAGTTTACCCTGCACATCTTAGAGCCAGCTGCCGGCAGTCACAGAAACCTCAAGACTGTGTCTTCACCAAGCTCAGGGAGTTATATAAAAATGTTTGAGGGCGCCTGGGTGGCTCAGTTGGTTAAGCGACTGCCTTCGGCTCAGGTCATGATCCTGGAGTCCCGGGATCGAGTCCCGCATCGGGCTCCCTGCTCGGCGGGGAGTCTGCTTCTCCCTCTGACCCTCCTCCCTCTCATGCTCTCTGTCTCTCATTCTCTCTGTCTCAAATAAATAAATAAAATCTAAAAAAAAAAAAAAAATGTTTGAGAGAGTAATCAGGAATGACCCCCCCCCAAAAAAACCACCTAATTTCCACGTGTTTGACCACCATTTAATGGCCAAAAATAAGATCATCAACATTCTTCTAATGAAGAAGCTTACACATGCCAAATTCAAAAATAAGATGAAATATTCCAACCAACCGTTTTCTACCAAACCAGACCCCAGGGCCACCTGCAGAGAAGATATCTATTTCAAGTCTGAGAAACTGCCATACATCTCCCATACTTGTTCATCCTTTAAACTCTCTTTTCCACTCTTTAAGTGAAAAACTGTGTAGAGCCGTGGTTAAGAATCAGCTTTGAAGACAGGAAAAGCTGGGCGTGACTCCTAGCTCTATCATTCACTGGCTGTGTGACCAGGTAGGCTACTTACCTTCTCTGAGAATCAGTTGGCTAATTTAAGAAGTGGGGATAATAATACCTAGCTACTTCATAGGATCGTTGTTAAGACCAAGTAAAACAATGAACATAAAGTGCCTAGTAAAGTGTGTGGTACAAAATAACTTCTCCATAATCCACAGCTGCAGTGCTCGTATGAACATGGAATTACCTTAGACCTGGCATCTACTGGATGTTGGACATAGAGGACAAAGAAAACTAAAGATGACTTGCAAATATTGTGCTTGATTGCTGTATCTCCTCCTCCTCCTCCTTTTTATATCATTATCTTCATTACCAGGATGCTCTTTGAGGTTTATTTAGAGCTTTCTACCCAAACTTTTAATAGTGAGTTTTCTGACACTGGTCACTTTCTGTATTTTACTAGTAACCAAACCTCCTTTTCTTAGTCCTTACCAAGAGAAACAATAAAAAAAGGGGGAGAGAGGAAGAGAAGGAAAGAAAAGAGAGAGAAAGAAAAAAAGAAAACTGGGTTACACTTCAGTGAAGTGAGATTCTTATAAATTCAAAGCCCCCGAGACTAGGCTAGAAGCTGATGTTGGAATGGTAGGTGCAGGGCAGCCATGTTTTTTCTACCTCCCACCACCTTGTACTTAACATGCGGCCACTAAATATTTTTGGAAATGAATGAATGAATGAAGTCTTCTCTGTTCTGTCCTTACAAATATTTGAGTGAACTAATGATGACACATTCTGCCCTGAATAGTTCAGTTCCTGTGGAAGTCGTTAATATTTATCCTGAAAACACTGGCTTCATTCATGGTTTCTGAAATATTCAGCACTTCCTAAGTAGTTTACCCGTGCATAATACCATCGCCAGTGTGTTGGCCATAAACTTCATTATGAATAGAGTGGACAATTAGGAGCATTTTTTGGCCTTCCAGCATGTAGGCCTCCTTCCCAAGATTTGGGAAATCTTCCATTGTATGGGTCTTAATTGGAAGTGGAGTGCCACCTCCCAGAAGCCCTGAATACCCTTATTGTTTCAATCGGAAGGGACCTAAACTCAGCTCCACAGATGATCACCATGGGGCCTTGGAGTCTGGGAGTGAATATGACACAAGGAGCAGAAACAGTTGACAATGCCTTCCAGAGGCAGGGAAAGTGCTTGCCCCTGAACTCCAGCCTCTAGAGAGATATCAGGGTCAAGAGTCCAGTGATGCAGCCAGGCGTCTGTCATTTGTGCTGTGACAACACTATGTTCCCCGAATGTGCTCTTGCCTAAATTGTCGCCTGCTCCTGCTAGCCTCCTTAGGGGTCCATCAGTTTTCTAAACCTGGTTCTCCAAACTTTCAGTTTGGTCTGTAATCTACTAGGTATGGCTCCAAAAATTCCTTTTCTGCTTCAGTTAACCAAAGTTGGTTTGTATTGCTTTCAACCAAACTGATAGTCACAGTAATACTAGTCAGCATTTTCTGTGCATTTTTATCACCCATCCAATACCTAGCATGGGAGGCACTCAATAAATATCTTTGTCGAATGAATGAATAGAATGCAGTAATCAGTAGATGAGCTTGAGACTGGATTGGACATGAAAAAGACAGGTGAGCAGCAAGAGAGCTGAGCAGAAAATGTCCAGGCTGAAGCAGCAAAAAAAAATCTAAGTTTTTGGTTTATATCCCCTGTGAAACTTACAATCTAGTCAAGAAATGGAGACTGGAGACTGACATCCAAGAAATATTTGCAAACAATAAGACATAATTGTATATAAATAAGGGGTAAATGGGGAAAAGTGATGGAAGAATGTACGTGTTATGTATGTTTGACATTCTGCTTTTGGTGTTTGTCTGTCAAATTATCCCTCATTTGCCAAGCATAAAGATGTGGGCAGGAAACAATCCAGAACAGAATATCCATGTTCTCATTGTATTAGTTCTGAATGATGTCAGCTGAAGCAGTCATTCTCCGGGATCTGTATATTGACAGAGCCATAATACCAGGTTTGTCTGCTGGGTTTGGTTCAAAAATAGCTACTGTGCCCTCTAATTAGAGAAGACAAGGAACAAGAAGCACTGTTCAGTGACATCCCTCATCCCAGTCGACCTCTGTTGAAGTTTCTGAGTCATGCAGATGGCTCCTCTGTCCCTCTATGCATCAGCAAAGCACATGCAAGTTAAGATCATTTAAGGAGGATTTAATAGAGGAACTATTTTCAAATTGTGTAGGGAAGTCACAGGGGACAGTGAAGTCGTCTGGGGCCGTTACCTGTTCTAGCCCAAGGGGACAAGAGGAAAGAGTACCTAAAACTGAAGGAGAAAGTCATAGAGAAGTGGCCACCTAGGAAAAACCGTGACCTTGATTCAAGGGAAGGCTGATTCAAGGGAGTCAGCCTTCCCTAGAAAACCCTGCTGAAAATAAACACCCTGGCCTCACTCTCTTCCCTAACTTATTGAATAAAGTTAACCAGAAGCCATGAGGCAAGAAAGGCTGATCCAATTCTCTATTTAGATCAGCCTCCAGAAGCAGAGAACAAAGTGGAGAAGAGTAGGGAATTAATTTGGAGGGAAAAAAGAACATTATCTATTGTACTATAGAACAGTGGTTTTTAGAGGGGTATACCCTCATCTAATTTGAGAGATCATGAAGATTTTCTGAGGGGTCTGTGACAAGGAGAAAGGAGAGCTTTAAGACAAGCAAGTTCTAGATGCTTGAGTCGCATTTGTATTCTTTCATTGATCTGCCTGCGAATGTGCCTTTGGTTGAAACTACTTCTTTCCCACCTCCCTTTTACAGATGCCCTTATTAATCTTTAACAAAAAGGCAGATCTTAACCACCTAGAAAGAAAAACATACCTCTTATCCATTTTGATGTATCAAATGAAATATGAAATATGAAAAACTTTTGAGGTGAAACAAAGGTACAATTTGAAACATCGGTATCTATCAACTCTCTTTTATAAAAATGTATAATGTATTTAATTTATTGTAATCAATTGTATACCAGTAAATTTGCAATGGTTATTCAAGCTAGAAGAAAAATCTTTTTAACATTGAGAGCAGTAATTGTCAACAGTGGCTGTACATTACAACTACTTGGAGAGACTGAAGATACGGTAATGCCTAAGCTGCACCAAAGGCAAATTAAATAAGAATCCCTAGGGGTAGGACCTACAAGCGAGCAATTTTTAAAGCACCCTAGATAATTAAAAATGCAGACAAATGTGAGAACCATTCAACTATAGACTTACAGAACTAGAAACCATCGGTCATAAGAAATGAAGTTTTTAAAAATTTATGTGCCCGTTTTGTTTAAGAAGAATATTATACGATGATGGATAGACATTTAGATCTAAAATTATATTACATAGGGATCTTATGTATTACATAGGAAAGAACTGTAATTACATTACAAAGAAAGGTGAGCTGACATTCTTTGAAACAAATTTCAAACTGAGGCATTTGCTGAGTCTAGCTCTGGACAAGAGGCTGAAATTCAAGTAGAGCATCAAGGCAAAGCGGCAGCAAAGCCTGCAGAGCTTTAGGCAATCCTACAGACTTGAAAGACAAAACTTATCGTTTGGGATACCAAGGCATCTAGGACTTGGGGGCCAAGAACTTAAAGAAAGAAAATGCAAAGAAAGAAAAGCCCAACACTCAGCGTTGTCCCCTATAAATCTGCTCAGGGCAAAATGCTATGTCACTAAGCAAAAAGCTCCAGAAAAGCAGAGTGGCATTTTCAGCAGTCCCACAGGCCTAACAAGATCAAGAATTTGCCTTTCTCCAAAGAAGCCTCTCCTCCTCAGGACTACGTTTCCTTTGAAACCAGGGAACTTGACTGACCTAGCCCCTTTCTCAACTCCTTAGTCTCCTTTGCTCCCTCTTGTCATCTAGCCCTTTAAGAGGGGAACTGTGTTCCTTCAGGAACTGTGTTGAGAATGCCTTTCAGTGCACCCCACACTGTTGCTGCCTGTCTCCTCATTCCTTCCTGCGCGGTGTTGGCCTCCCCAGTGCGGACCACAAATAGGGAGACCTGAGGCCCAGTGAGGGCCCTGGGGTAATATCCGTTGACCCCTAAGACATTTATTTGGTTATTTAGTCCTTCCACAGGATAATGTTTGCGTGGTGTTTTAAAGATTTTTTTTTAAGATTTTATTTATTTGTTTGACACAGAGAGAGAGAGCACAAGCAGGGGGAGCAGCAGGGAGTGGGAGATGGAGAAGCAGCCTCCCCGAGGAGCAGGGAGCCCGACACGGGGTTCGATCCCAGGACCCTGGGATCACGACCCGAGCCGAAGGCAATCACTTAACCAACTGAGCCACCCAGGCGCCCCTGCATGGTATGTATGCATGTATGGGTTTGGAATGAAGCTGGAATTCTTTGCAATTTGAAGGTACCCAAGGGCAGAGGCCGTGCGTATTCAACTAACTCCCTTCTTTCTGGTGCTGATGAGGTTGGTGATTTGAAAGCTTCACCTTTCTTATCACTTTGAGTCTCACAATAAGATCTCAAGTGGCCATCTTTCCCCTGACTATCCCAGCTTTTCACCAACGAGTCAGTCTCCAGATATGATGGCAATCCATGTGAAACCAGTCAGAAAGAAACCGTGCTTCTCAGGCAGTGTGTGAATCAGCAGCCACAAGTTTGCATTTTGGAAATAGTTTTGGCAGTTGGGGAAATTATCCTGAGCTCGTCGGGACTGTTATCTCTGAGTGGAAAGAAGGAGTCATCTGAGGGTGAGGTGGGGCAGAGTGAAATCAGTGGAGAAGAGGTAGCAATTAGGATAACTCAGCAGCAGCATGGGAAAGGTTAGAAACAAATATTCTGCTGAAACTAAATGTGACTGAAAGCCAGAGAATTCCTGGCAAACCACATAAGCCAAACCTGTCATTTCACAGATAAGCGGCCCGGAGAGGTCGTGAGGCAGTTACATGAGGAAGTCCACGGCCGAACCACACCAGGACTCCCTGGTTCCATTTCCAAGCCCACACCGCCTCAGATGCTTCCAGAACACACTCTGCTCAGTGTTTTGTTTTTTTTTTAAAGATTTTTATTTATTTATTGAGAGAGATAGTGATAGAGTGAGAGCATTAGAGGGGGAGAGTCAGAGGGAGAGGCAGACTCCCCGCCGAGCAGGGAGCCCGATGCGGGACTCGATCCCGGGACTCCAGGATCATGACCTGAGCCGAAGGCAGTCGCCTAAACAACTGAGCCACCCAGGCGCCCCTCTGCTCAGTGTTAATATGATGGGCTTCTCCATTTGGACTTTGTGACTCCTAGGATTCTTTAAAAGCATGATCAAACAACAATTTAGCAACACTTTCCCAAAAAAGTCAAAGAGGACAACAACTTTTCAAGAGCTAAGTTGCCCACATTGTATGTACATTTTTTTTCTTCAGTGAGAGCCTTAACATCATCCTGGATGAGATGGTAGATGTGTTGACTCAGCCATCTTCCCAGCCTGTGGTTCCTTGACTTCATCCTCTGTTCCTCTACATCAGTCCACTCCAAGGCCCACAGTCCAGATATTGCCACTACCAGGACCTGTGGTCTCAGGAGAATTCCACTCTCTAATTTCTGTCTCCAGTTCTTCCATTTCTCACTCTAGTTATGTCTGTTCTGTGAAATTTCCAGTCCAACCATGCCTCCCTCCCCTTCCCAACGTCTCTTGGCTTCCATTTCTCACCCAGCTTGGACCCCATAGTCAGTAATTCCAACCACAACCTCGTCCACACCTCTGAGTCCCTTACCCCCATGATCTCCGAGCATTGGGTCCAATAATTCATTACCCTCCCTCAACCCCATCACATCCACCTCCTTTGTTCCTGACCCGCTGAGTTCAGTGGACGAAGACAACACAGTTGTAAGAAGTAGCCACCGGTGTATATTTATCATTGTCACCCTTACTTGAGCCCTCATTACAGACCATCAATCTTTTTATTCTCAGCCTTTCTTATTTCACACACAGCAGTGATACCAGAATTCTCAAGCCAGCACCTTCGCTTGACTTGCATGACTCCCAGAGGGGACCTCATCTTCTACAACACCAAAAAAGGACCCACTGATGTAAACTCCTTCAACTTCCACGTTCCCGTCCCCAAATACATGTATCTCACTTACTCTTACCTTCCTTAACCTCTCAAAATATACGGAGCTAGTTGGAGACAAAGGCTGGTGCTTTCTCCCTGCCGTCCACATCCTCTTCCCAACTTACTGCATGGAGATATTAAAAATAACCGTTTCACTAAACCTTCCTCTTTCTCACTTTTTACTTGTTAATTGAATGTCTCGGCCTATTGTCCTTTAAGTTTTACACACACACACACACACACACACTCAGACGCACACAGAAACACACATACACACACGTGAATTTAAGAAGTCTGTATAAGCCAATAAAACTAATGTCCTTATTATGGATCACTGTTATAGAGCTCAGGGAAAAGTAAATGTTGGTGCATGTTAGGTTTATGCATTGGGTTTCTACACAGTCTCTTAGTGGGCTACTCCTACTTGTTCCCCTAGTAATAAAATACTGATTCTCAGCAGTTTACAGCACATAGTTAACCTACTGACATCATCCGAAGGGGAGTTTTCCAAAATCCCAATCTTGTTATTTCCAAAACTTCTAAATCAACAGGCCAGCTTGGGGGTCACTTTATAAGGCACTTCTGATACCCAGGAGCTCCAGGTATGTTTCCCTGAATTCTTTTTTTTTTTTTTTTTTAAGATTTTATTTATTTATTTGACAGAAAGAGACAAAGCGAGAGAAGGATCACAAGAAGGGGGAGTGGGAGAGGGAGAAGCAGGCTTCCCGCTGAGCAGGGAGCCCGATGTGGGGTTCGATCCCAGGACCCTGGGACCACAGCCCAAGCCGAAGGCAGATGCATGACGACTGAGCCACCCAGGCGCCCCTCCCTGAATTTTTTTTTAACTAAGTAGCAACTGCACACATGAAATTCCTCCCCAAACACCATTTCCACTGCGGGAAATTACGTAGCTCTCCGCACATCAGAAAAATAGGCACTGTGAGGCCCCCGGATCCTGGCAGAAAACACACTCTGCATTTCACATAGGAAGGTTGAGAGAAAACACAGAGGGATGACATCCCCTAAAATCAAAATATTTGTCCCTTCTTCTTAAATAAAACTAAGTGTTCATCTGAGCCTGTCTTGACTTGGATCTAGGCTCCATCTACACTGCCATTGAACAAAATCCCCATATTTGAGGGGAAGGAGAGTCTATATTCTTTGGCTAAATTTCAGTATTTTCAGTTTAGATGTTTTCAAACCCCAGGCTGACGGCCACTGCGATGTTCTGTCATTCATAAATTTAGGGAAGACGTACATTCAGACTTCCTAACACGCCCCTAGGTAGTTGATTCTGACCTTGGAGGCTTTTAATCCACAGAGGGGGATGGAATGGAGAGAATAAAGGCAATTGTTATTATGTTTTATCGTGACTTGTTCATAACCTACTTATTACACTTGGCATATGACAAGGTGTCCACAGCGGTACCTCTTTCCTGAATTTATTTGGAGCTAATAGATGATGGTCCCTGAGCCAGGCTGGGCTGGCCCCCATGAATAGTGCCTTTTTGCAAAGCTATTTTGCCCTGTGTCTGAAATAACTTTGCATAACTCATTATTTTTCTTTATTGAGTCTAAATAAAGATGCATGTCATCTGATAGTTTATGAAGTAATGCACACATGCTCTTAATATGGCGAGCAACACACGGGGCTTGTGGGGAACTGAGACATTCAAAATCTCTTGCCTTTTCTCCCTCGCATTTTCTCAAAAGAAGGGTTAAGAACAGGGTAAGTTATCTTGCGTCAGACTTGACAGGAAGCTCTAAGAGTCTGGGGTAAGGTTTAAGGAATTATTTGTGCGTTTATATGTGCTTCCTCTTTTAAAATAGCCACAAGGTGAAAACCTGGGGAAAGTTCAATGGAATGTAAGAACTTGGGAATATTTAGTACCTGGGGCATTTTGAAGATTCCAAGAAAGACCAGGAACGTCTCCTCTTGCACTTACTGTCATGGCTTCCACAGTTGTTACTGTGGCCCTGAGCACCTCAGTATACCAGATCCCCAAACAATAAACGCAGTAAATTAAATGTGGCTCCAGTGGTTTTGGGGCTGGACCAAGAAGTTATCTTTATTAATACATTCAGGGAAAAGGTCTCAATTTTATGATGTTGTTTCCTTAATGATAAAGACAGTAACAGCAGTGAACAAAAACACACCCAAGAAATCTGTGGCTTTTGGCAGCCAGGTTAATCCCCCTGTGTGCTTGGTACGGTTAGGATTTGACACCCTATAACCCGCCTACTCCCCGTTTTCTCATGCTGCCTCTCTTTGCTTTCTCTGACACTTTCTTGGCTTTCGCGGAAATTTTGACACATAAATCCCACTTGTCAAATGATATTGTAAAACAAGTATCCGAGTGTCAGCACATGGCACCACGGTCTGGGGACTAGAAGAGAGAAGGAGGAACACCTCTTGGCGGCTTTCATCTGCCTCCAGCCATCTGCAAGTAATTTGAAACCAGTTTCCAACGCAGCGAGGTTATTTGGCCTGGTAACACAGGCCCAGCAAAAAGAAAGGGCCAGAGTCATCAGAACCTGTAAACTCTGTAAGGAGTAGATAAAATCATGTCTTTTTAAAACCTGTCTCAGACCAATCCATTAGCATTTAGTCAGATGGTCTGAAGTCTCTTTTTAGTTACAAATCCCACCAAACAGCTCTGGCCCATTCGTGGCTCAGATTTGCCGAACACCCCCTCGCCTCTTGGCCTCACGCTCTGGACTTGAAAATGGCTGAGACCCTGCTAAAACTTCTGTGTTCCTTCTTGGAGTCTGAATCTGGGACGCTTCCCCATCACTTCAGGATAAAACAGAGACTCATAGTCAAGATGTGGAAAGTCTCTTAGGAAGAAGTAGGTACTTTCTTTGGCCAAATCCATTAAATGTCTGTGGTTATTCTTAATCTTAGCAGACTTACAGGGATTTCTGTGGAGATTTTGGTTTGGTCTGTGAGAATGGTAGAAAGTTCATGCAGAACGATGAAGTGAAAATCGAGGAAGACAGATCTCGGGAGGCGGAGGGGCTGACTGCTAGAAAATCTGAGTCAATTCCACGTTCCTGCTCAGACAAAGTCAACCTCCCTGGATGTCAGCTTCCCCATCTGTAAATGGGAACACTAATTAATAGGTATCTCACAAAATGGTTCCATTTAATCTGGCAATTTAGCTCAACCGCTCAGCAAATGTTAGTAGTGATTATCTTCTCCCCTCACCCCTGCAGTAAGGATCTAGTATATAAGCCCATCAGAGATGGTTTTACTGGGAGCCTACAGAAGGTTAAGTTTCCCGGTCCCTTACCTGCACCTTCTTTCACCTAAAACAGGCCCCAGCAGTGTAGCAAGATGTCTATATACTTGTAATATTTGAAAGAATAAAATATGGCTACAGTAACAAACCGGTTTTTGAAGGACAGTGGTTCAAAAAGAATTTAAGGTCAGCTCTTGTGCAATACAGCTTGAAAGAATCTGAAATCTACGGTTCTTACGTAGAAGAGACTTGATAGAGTTTTTTCCAAATCTGACAAGAATCCTCAATATTTATATAACAATGTCACTAACAAGTTGTGAAGCTGAAAGAATGTTATTCAACAATGATAAAACAACAAATTTTGAGCATCCATGCTCAAACAAAGGAAATATGCTGAAGGAAATATTATTTTTCATTTCTCCCAATAAAAAAAATATCACAAAAGCACCGTCGCAGGAAGAGGTGAACAAAGAATATGCAGACAAAAATGTAGGGAGAGAAGTATTTTAGAGGTGTGTTATGAAATCAATTAATTAAAATACATGAAAAATTTGGAGTTTGTCACGTGGTAATTATGGTGTTTTCAAATGTTGTAATTTGCTCTGATCTCCCATCTCATTATAAAATAATATTCACTTCCATATTCAATCTTTTCATAATTTTTATGATTTTTCTCAAAGAGGACCCCTCAAATTATACAAGCTGCAGGCCCCAGCAAATCTGGATTTACCTGTGCGGCCAAGGAACAGACTGCACGCTCCTGGGACTGAAGGCAGCTGGGCTGTACCACTTAACTTGTGGACACCTCATCCTTCCTGCCCTGCTCTCTAGTCCTGGTTTCCGTTTCCTGCCTACAGATCAGCCCTCCTCAACTCCGGTGTCATTCCAATAAGGCCCAGAAACCAGCCCGGTTGCCTGGACCCAGCCTTCCCTCTTCTCTGGTTCTACCCCTGTCAGTATTCACCCGTGCCAACTCATGCTCTTGGTCAGGACTAAAAGACCGTTCACAGTTTACTGTATGACAAGAAATTACCTGAATAAATACAAGACTATATACATTAACCATACAATCACATCATTAGTGAGTGTCCCAGACCTCTGAAGAAGTACATGTAAAAGCAAGAATACCAGTGTTTGGTGACTCTGGGACAGGAGATACTTTCTGCATCTCTCAGCAATGGAGGTTGCTTTTCTAGCTTGCTGGTGGTTAGCTGGACAACACTGCAGAATAACCTCTCATACTGCAGCCAGTGTGGAAGAATATCTAAAGACAACAACTCCCCACTTTGTTTCTATTGTTTAAACCTTTTCACAAGCTATTTCCAAGATGTTTGAATAATGCAGTCATCCCAGAGGACAAACTTAAGGGCTTTGGTTTACAAAATTTTGTAGACTTCCCATTCTACTCTGAGCCATAGCATGAAAACAACATCTGCCCTCATTTCCTACGGCCAAAATCCTTCCCTTAGAAGCCCCAGCCCAAGTTGGTGGTGTCCTCCTCACTCACTGCCAGGAGGACCACACACACCTGCCCAGTTTGGTCACCAGTCACCTTTCCAACCTCATTCTTGTACACACTGAGGTCCGTGTACCTCAGTGGTCCCCAAACCTGGCTGATGAGAGTTGAAGGCTGATGAGAGGCAAAGTCACATGAGAGCATGTGACTAGTACAGCTCCTAGCCTTCAGACACACTGAGTTGAATTTTGGGGATGTGGGGCTGAGAATATTTGACATGTCCCCGGATAATGACAATGATTTGTTCTTCATTCTCAGATATATTTTCCACCCCAGTTGCTGGCTAGTTTCCCTTGTGCTATTTTACCAGCTTCACTATTCAATTGTCTTTCTTCCATAAAGCTTCAATCTACCATCCTATCTGAAAGAGACTCTACTCCTCTGTGTTCAAGGACCAGAACATTCTCCATCAGGTTCCCATCATTTTTTTGTTTGGGGTTGACAGTACAAACCTGCAGACCAGCATCCATTCTCAGCCCACTTAGACCATTTTCCACAGAACAACCAAGCTGATCTTTGCAAAATCTAAATCCAAATTATACCACTTAGAGTCTGTCCTGGGCCTTGCACTATGCAGCCTTTCCCTGTGGCTCAGTCTCCTTTCGTATATCTTCCATCTCAGTCACACTGTGCTTCTCCAGCTTGCCCCTCCTCAGTTCTTGGAATGTCCCATGTTATTTTCCCTGCCCCATGATCTTTGCACATGCTGTTCCCCTAATGCTTATTGCCCAGTCGGAGACTAAGCATGTTCTAAAAGCTACTAAAGCCCAGGCAACCAAAAAATGAGCAAAAAACCTTCAGAGCATATTTGGAAATTGAAAAGAAAACATGAAAATAATTATCACAGGAAAAGATCACAATTTTACTGGTCTTCCTAGATTCTTTGAAATTTCGGTTTAGTTAAGTATTTATTTTTAAACACATGCAGCAGGGAGGGCACCATCATTTTGTTCTGGCCCCCACTCCCGGAGTCTCTCATTCAGAAGGTCTGGGATGCACCTGAGAATCCATGTTAACAATTTTCCAGGGGGAGCCTGGGTGGCTCAGTCATTAAGCATCTGCCTTCGGCTCAGGTCATGATCCCAGGGTCCCAGGATCGAGCCCCACGTCAGGCTCCCTGCTCAGCGGGAAGCCTGCTTCTCCCTCTCCCCGTCCCCCTGCTTGTGTTCCCTCTTTCACTGTGTCTCTCTCTGTCAAATAAATAAATAAAATCTTAAAAAAAAAAAAATTCCAGGTGTTGTTGGCGCTGCTGGCATTGATCAACCTGTATTTACAATTTTGAGTACACAACAGAGTCTATACAATTTGCTGAGCCCTTAAAAATACAGTTGCCTGGGCTTACCCATGACCAATTAAATAAGAGTCTCTGGGGACAGGGGCAGGAACCTTTATGTTAAGCTTCCCATGGATTTAATTATGCAGCCAGTGTGAAAAACCACTCGTTTAGGAATCGCACTGTGAAGCCACAATCTCTGCCCCTACCCCATCCCAAAACATTCTCCACCCTCAGGACTGTTAACTTTAATCCTATCCTTTATTTTTTTTTAAGATTTATTTATTTATTTGAGAGAGAGAGAGAGTACACACGAGGGTGGGGGATAGAGAGGAGCAGAGGGAGAGAGAGAGAATCTCAAGCAGACTCTGAGCTCAGCAAGGAACCCGACACGGGGCTCCATCCTACAACCCTGAGATCATGACCTGAGTCAAAACCAAGAGTCAGATGTTTAACCCAGGCACTCCTTTACCTATCCTTTAGATGCAACTTATGTCACTTCCTTTTTTATATTTCCTAATGTATCCGTGTCTCTTTCCTTCAGAGGTTATCTCAGACTATAAAAATAGATAATTGATATGATGATTTCCGGACTGTCTCTTTCTTTGCAAGGCTCTAAGTTCCATGTTCCTGTGTGGGGCTCCCTGCTCAGTGGGGAGCCTGCTTCTCCCTCTGCCTCTGCCCCTCCCCCCGGCTTGTGCATGTGTGCTCTCTCTCTCAAATAAATAAATAAAATCTTTAAAAAAAAACTAGATTGAGAGACTTAATGCAAAAGGACCAGCAATACCAGAGGCTAGGAGAACAATCAAATCAGTATGTTTAAAATAAATATGCTTAAGAATGATTAAAGATATAAATGAAAAAATAAAAACCTGGAAAAAAGCAACAAGATGTGAATAAAGGGATATTAAAGAGGCTACAGTGTTGAGAGCATCATAGGCACAAGAGCTGCCTTGGTAAACCAGGAAGGTCTCAGAGCATCCCAAGTATGCCTCCACACTCCCAAGGCGGCAGAGGACTGAGCAGAGAAGGGGACAGTCCTAAAAGGAGGCTTGAGCAAAAAAAGAAGAAAAGGAGCCTCCCTGCATGGACAGAGGTGCCCAGAGGCCAAGGAAGACCTGCTGTCTCCTCAGCCGATGTGCAGGAGCATCAGAGATCAGGGAGGCCAGGATAAGCGGTCTGACCGGAAGCTGTCTCCTTATTGCAGGGAAAGAAGAAAGTCATGCCAGGGAGAAAGGAAATTGAGGTCAGCTGAGGATTTACTTGAAGGGGCTAACTCAAAATCAGAAACAACTAACTATCCAGAATTGACAAGTTTGTTATCTGCCATCAAGGGGAATGGGGACTGAGTTAACAGAAATAAAGAAAGGTACTAAGCTGTCATGCCTAATTTTGCTTTTCATAACTCTGAAAGCCTGATCCTTTACACTACATAAGCAGGCCTTTGCTGTTTTGTAGTGAGAGGAATCTTCCTATTACATAAATAATTCCACTCTTAGATTTGTCTGCTTGCAAGTTAGATATGGGCACTCATTTTAAATATTGTGTTTCATGATTTAAAAGGCAGTCCTCTGCCAAGGACAGAGGCACAAATCTCTACAAAAGAGTTTCTCATTCCTAGCCCACATTCCCCCATCTGTTGGATGTGGAGGATATGTATGAACCCCAATTCTGTTATGGAAACAGGAGCTCAGACTCCAACAGGAGCACTTTCACTATAGATGAACTTACTAGTGTCCTGTTCATATAGTCAGTCTCATAATCCAGTGAATGCCAGGCTGCCTTTAAGAGATGGAGTTCTACTCTCTCTGTCTATGCTGAGCAATAAAGGTCATCAGAACCTGCAAAGCTGAAGGTCAAATTTTGCACATAGAAAATTCACACTAAAGAGTCCAGGGGACAGGTTATCCATGTTCTATCCATTGGAGGCCAGCATCATATATAGATGTTAGCACTTCCATCCCCTCTCTGCTTGCCCTCATTAGGGTTCTTGACCAGGCAAAATGATCTCCTCTCACTTTAATTCTTCCTGGTAGCCCATCTCCATTCACACTTGGACCCATAAAAGGAGCCAACTAAGAAGAGTAAGATTAACTCAGGGGCTTCTAGTCTCTATTAGTAACAGTTTCCCAAATAAGAACTTTTTAAAATATCATCACTGAAGCCTCAAAAGAGAGAGATTCCAGCTCTATTCTGATATGGATTTCATCAGAAAAATCCCCACCATCTATAAGAGCCAAAAGAGACACACAAAAAACATAAAGCACTTTAGAGTAAACCTAGCAAGATTGTGCAAAACATTTATGAGAATAACTTTAAAATTTGCCTGAATGACACACCAGTAGATTTGAACAAAGAGATATACCTTGTTCTCAGACAGGATGTATTAACATCATAAAAATGTCACTTCTGTCCAAGTAAATATATAAAGATACAGTGATAAAAATGCCACAGTGGGTTTTTTTTTTCCCCCCTGAAGACTGACAATTTGATTCTAAGGTTCTTACAGGAAATAAATATAGAAGAATTGGCCAGGGTAATCCTGAAGGGGATCAGCAACTACTGTGAAAAACTCCCAAAGTCCTCTTCCCTGCTTGCATTCTTCTCTCAAAAGCCTTAAGGCCCTAGGGAGAAGCCGCAAATTCTCCTACCCCAGAGCATAGGTAAAGACACATTGTTGTTGAGGAAAAGAAAAAGGGGGGAAATCCTCTTATCCTGTCAGAGTAGCAGGAAACAGTCCTGGGCCCCAGATCCTATATCAACAGTATAGTAGTCCTCTCTCCACGGAAGGACTAAGATACTCTCCCAGACAAGGCCTGATATAGATACAATGTGGTGTTTGACTGACTGCCATGGGGAGGAAGGGTAAAAAACTCCACACCAAAGGCCCAAGCAGACAGGCTTGACCAAAGACTGAGGCTGGACCAAGATGACAGAGAATTCCCCTGGCACTCAACTCCAGCCTAGCAAGGAATGATTAACAAGAAACAGCTACCTCTCAGTGAGTGGAGGCATGGGGGTGGGGGAAGCGAGACCATGGAAAGAGATCCCCTTTGTGGTTCAGGTCTGAAAACTGAGGCTGAAGCAAAATATTGAGAAAGAGACTCCATCACTCCAATCTGCACCCTAAGCACAAGGCATCACAATTGGAAACTGAAGGCAAGAAAAACAACAGAAAATGCAAACCTAGCTCAGGTCCTAACTAAATTGACTCAATTTTCTGATTTAACTGCCTGAGAGGAGGTATACCTATTTCCAGACATACATTCTATTTATTTTAGTATCTTGGTACCCAGTAAAAAATTATGAGGCACACGAACAAGCAAGGGAGGAAAAAAACAAACAAACAAAAAACACATCCTCAAGAGACAAAGCAATCAACATAAGCACACTCAGAGATGACCTGGATTTTGGAACTATCAAATAGACTTTAAATAACTATGACATATGTAAAAAGATCCAGTGGAAAATATGTACCACACGTACAAACAGATGGTAAATTTCAGCAGAGAGATGAAAACCAAAAAAAGGACTCAAGTAGAAATTGCTGTAAGTAAATACATGGCATCAAAGGTAAATATATATATAAATATATATAGAGATGAAGAATTCCATTGATGGAGCCATCAGTAGATTTGAACCAGCTGAGGAAATAACCAGTGAAGTTGGAGATACTTTAATAGAAATTACCCAAAATGAAACATAGGCTAGGATATTATAAGAAAAAACTATACTTCATAAACATATGGACAAAACTCCTCACCAAATTATCAGTAAGTCAAATTCAGCAATATATAAAAAAATAAGACATCATGACTAAGTGGAGATTTATCATAGAAATTCAAGGTTGGTTTGACATTTCAAAATCAATTAATGTATTTCATGTTATCACAGATTTTTTAAAAAGACAATAAGATTATCTCAATAGATGCAGGAAAAGCATTTGACAAAATTCAAAAATCCATTCATAATAAAAATTCTAAGAAAACTAGAAATTAAAGATAATTTCCCCAACCTGATAAAGAGCATCTATGAAAAATTTATAGCTAATATCATAATTCATAGTGAAAGACTTAATATTTTCCACCTTAAGATAAGGAGCAGGGCAAGAATATACTCTCTCATGACTTTTACTCAACATCATACTGTTAGGCCTAGCCAGTCATATAAGAAAGAAAAAGAAATAAAGAACATACAGATTTTAAAGTAATAAGTTAAAATGCTTTTTTTCATGGTTGCCATAATTGTCTACATAGAAAAACTCAGAGTCCAAATAAGCTATTAGAACCATGGCAAGCTTAGAAATATTAATATTAAAAAATCATTTGTATTTCTCTATTAGCTAGCTTATTTTTAGAATTGGAAATTGAAATTAGGAAAACAGTCCTGTTTACTATAGCATCAAAATATGAAATTTTTAAGTATATATCTAACAAAATATGTGGAATATTTTTATTGAAAACTAATATAACATTGATGAGAGAAATCAAAGATCTAATAAATGGAGACATTTATGAGATAGGAGACTTATTTTGTAAAGATGTCAAATCTCTTTCAAATGGATATACAGATTCGATCCATGCCAACAAAATTCAAAGTAAGGTTTTTTTTGGAAAAATTGACAAACTGAGTGTCAAATTATCAGGCAAAGAAGTAAATAACCAGAAAAGCAGATGTAGGGTACAAGTATAAACATTCTTATAAATTCTAAGAAAATCTGGGAGGAAATCCTTGCTACCATAGGATAGGCAAAGACTCATACAAGGCACAAAGGCACAATTCATTAAAAATTGATTAATTGGACTCAATTAAAATTTAAAACTATTTTCCTCAAAAAAGACTATTCAAAACATAAAACTTATACTTGGAGAAAATATTTGCAAAACACATAACTGATATAGGATGGATATCCAGAACATATAAATAATTCTCAAAACTCAATAGTAAGAAACCAAACAATCCAATTTTTATTTTTTTATTATTTTTTTAAAGATTTATTTATTTATTTGAGAGAGAGGAAGAGACTGGCATGTGTGCCAGTTGGGGGGAGGGGCAGAGGGAGAGAATCTTCAGGCAAACTCCCTGATGAGCACGAAGCCCAACATGGGGCTCCATCTCACAACCCATGAGACCGTGACCCTGAACCAAAACCAAGAGTCAGACACCTAACTGCCTGTGCCACCCAGGTTCCCCAAACAAACAATCCAATTTTTAAATAGTGGGCAAAATATTTTAACAGATTCTTTACAAAAAAAAAAAATACAGCTGGCAAATAAAAACATTAAAAGATGCTTAATATCATTAGTCTTTAGAGAAATGCAGGTTAAAAACCAGAATGAGATCAAAGGAAGGAAGGAAGGAAAAAGGGAAGGAAGGAAGGAAGAGTGGGAGGGAGGGAGGGAAACTTGGACAGTAATAAGTGTGGATAAGGATGTGTGGAGCAACTAGAACTAGGACTCTAATTCAGTGCTGGTATGAATACAAATTGATAAAGACACTTTGTAAAACAGTTTGGCAATCTCTTATAAAGGTAAAAATATACTTAAAATAAAAAAAATTCAATCATTCCACTTCTAGTTATTTACCGATGAGAAATGAAAAATCTATGCCCACAAAAATGTTTCCAGGGGTTTTATTTGAAATCATGTCAAGTGTCCAAATGTTGAATCGATTTTTAAAATTTGTGGTACATAAATACAAGGGACTGCTATGTATCAATAAACCTGCTGATATGCACAACATGGATTACACTGCATTATACTAATAAACTATACTAAGTGAAAGAAGCCAGACTCAAGATTCCATGATGTATGATTCCCTTTACAGGACGTTTTGGAAAAGGCTAAACCATAGGGACAGAAGACAGATTAGTGCCAGCCAGGGGCTGGGTTAGGGGAGGAGACTGAGCAGAAAAGAGAACAAGAAAATTAGTGGGGTGATGGAAATGCTCTATAGCTTGACTGTAGTATAGCTACATGATTTATACACTTGTAAAAACCTCATAGAACTCTATCAGGGTGAATTTTACTGTGCATACAATAAAGTCCACCTACAAATTGTAAACATAATTAAACATAGAAAATAATTAATTAAATTAACTTTAAAATACAATTCCTCTAATTGTACATCCTCTGTGGGATATATTGGGGTTTTTCTCCTTAAGGGATATATTCTAAGAACAAAAAGAACTGAAAAAAAAAAATTTAAACTTAGTTATTCTTAGTGTTTTTAAGTAAAATTTGTATTGTAATTATGAAACTATTTTGTATACAGTATAGGATAAAGCAAGCAAATAAATATATTAATATTATTAGGAACTAATATTTGAACTATAAGAGAAAAGAAGCATTATATGAAATTAAGGTAAGTAAAAATCTTATAATTCTTTATTTTTAATTAGAACTCATATGAAGTCATAATTTATATGCATTCTAACATTGTCCACATAAAGCAGTTAGAAATAGTAACAACTCAATAAGAAAGAGCAGAGTTAATATTTAACTACTGATTTCTAAACTATGATTTCTCCACATTCCACAGTATAAGATACCACAGCTTGTTACAGTAATAACTAATTCCAGGTTTAGAGCAAGGAAAACACAGAGACAGTATAGTCTAAGAAAACAGCAAAGTACTCAGATACTAATGGCACCATATCAAAGAAACACAGAAGCTTTCTTAGAGTAGCTTCCACTAACCAAATTGGGAACATTTGGGTGTCAAAAAGAACAAGGATGGCAGTGAATGATAACACATTGAATTTTTTAAAATGAATCCATAATGATTACAGAGAAGGACCAAGACCAAAAAATAAAAATCTCTTCTTTGTAGAAGAATACCAGTTAATAGATGAAGAACGAATAATAATATTAGAAAAATTACCATTTTGCAATCCCCAAGTAATAATTGTAGCAGGCAAGAATCACTGATGGATCATGAAAATATAAGATGAGAAGTTGGGGAACAGAAAGTCACACAGTCAAGTATTTCCCCATGGATTATTTATTAAAACCAGAGGGAGAAATGTACCTCACTCTAGAGAGACCACACTGGTCACTAATTTAACCAAGTGACCAGATTAGGATTACCAGTGGTGGAGCAATCTGACATCAAGCACTCCTGGTGTAAAACATTAAGGAATATACAAAACCAATGTAATACTTTTGCCAAAGCACCCGAATCTAACAATGAAAAATCAAGCAGGAAAATCCACAATATAGAAAATTCCATAAGAAGACTGGCCTGGATTCTTCAGAAAGGTCATTGTCATGAGAACAAAACCAAACAAACAGAAATGTGGGCGATTAAAAGAGAATGAAAGGGAAACAAAGGCAAAAAAACTATTGGGACTTCATCAAGATAAAAAGCTTTTGCACGGCAAAGGAAACAGTCAACAAAACCAAAAGACAACCGACAGAATGGGAGAAGATATTTGCAAATGACATATCAGATAAAGGGCTAGTATCCAAAATCTA
>NC_138370.1:62153223-62210004 GCF_054177405.1 Leptonychotes weddellii
GGATGGGTTAGCCTGGTGATGGGTATTAAAGAGGGCAAGTTCTGCATGGAGCACTGGGTGTTATGCACAAGCAATGAATCATGGAACACTACATCAAAAACTAATGATGTAATGTGTGGTGATTAACATAACAATAAAAAATTAAAATACATATACATATATAAATAGATAAATAAGAGGAAAAATGTGAATAAGCGATACATCTAGTTATGAGGTCTATGGATTTTTTTTATTATACTAGTCTTTACCTTTTATGTAATTTGGAAATTTTAACGATAAGAAGTTTGGAGAAAAACTAACTGCCTTGATCAGTGTAGCCCAGGCCGGAGAGATATCTCTGCCCCATACTGAACAATGCATCTTGTATTGTGGTTGGGAGGAAGGGGTGAGCTTCTGAGGCTGCTACCCAGGGAGGGCTCTGGAGCTGCCGGGAAAACCAAGGCACTGATCTCTATCCCTAGGATTCTACTGCCCAAGGCCAGGGTACAAACTGCATTTTCCTCAACTGAGAAGCTGGAAGATGCATACAATACTGAATAACCAAAGCCTGTGCTTCGCAGCAGTTTTGAGAAAAGGCACTGAGCCAAAAGGTTATTAGTTTTAATTTTAGCTAAACCACTGGCAAAAATGTATGGCTGCCCTCAAATTCCTTGGGAATGGATGGAAAGCACAGGCTTCACTGGAAACCTGCAGCAAGACTGCAGTGAGATCGCTTAGGGAAGTCATTTTTATCCATTAATCGGCTTCAACAAACAACCATTTATCATTACACATCTCTTCTTAATCTTTAGTATCACATCTAATCAAATTTAGATACAGAAAAGACAAGGACTTGGTATAAAATTCCATTGCTTTTTAAAAATCTCGTCAAAATTTGTGAAACTACGTTTTTTTTTTGTTGGTTTTGTTTGTTTTCTTTTTCTTCTTCACTAGATGTTTTATATAGGACTAGATGTTCCTCAAAGAATATTGTGGGGAGAGAGGGCCAGGGCTAGGCAGAGAGATGAAAACAGCAACTTTTCCAATGAAACAAATGGAGAAAGTTCTCCAAGCCACGTGTATACAAAGAGCCCATCCCAATCAAAGGACTCGATCTGATCCACTCCAATTAGAAGAGTATGCTTTGAATACACAATTTTTTTTTAAAGATTTTATTTATTTATTTGAGAGAGAAACTGAGAGAGAGAGAGCAGGAGAGGGGGGAGGGTCGGGAGGGTCAGAGGGAGAAGCAGACTCCCTGCCGAGCAGGGAGCCCCATGCGGGACTCGATCCAGGGACTCCAGGATCATGACCTGAGCCGAAGGCAGTCGCTTAACCAACTGAGCCACCCAGGCGCCCTGAATACTCAATTTTAATAAAATTGAAGCCAGGCCTTTGGTTGCTCAATCTTTTTAACCAGGTGCCAAAAATCTGGCCAAATGTATGGAAGCGGATTCCTCTTCTATGAACTGCTATGAGAACTTTGATGTTTATGCCTAGTAGAAGGAATCTAGGTTGATTACCCTCTCTTCCAAAAGAGCATCCCTTTCTTGGTAGAGAGCATTCCTCCTGATTTATCCAGCTTGGAAGGACACCATGAGCTTGGGGTTCCAAACCTACTTATTAAAGATCCCTTCCTTTTTTTTGGATCAATCTTAAAAATCAAAGACTGTCACACAACAAAGTAATTTGCAATTTTTTTCTCCTGAAAAAAAATTATTTTTAAGATAATCCAAACATACTCTATATTTGCATTTTCAGTTCATTATTATTATTATTTAAGATTTTATTCTTTGAGAAAGAGGTAGAGAGAGAGCCAGAGAGAGCATAAGCAGGGGGAGGAGCAGAGGGAGAGGGAGAAGCAGCCTCCCCGCTGAGCAGGGATCAGGATGCGGGACTCAATCCCAGAACCCTGGGATCATGACCTGAGCCGATGGCAGACGCTTAACCAACTGAGCCACCCAGGCGACCCTGCATTTTCAGTTCTTTATTATTCTTTTTAAAAAGCAACAAAATGAAAACTCCATCCCTTTGATACTAGGGTTTGTAATTCCAAAAATGAGTTTCCTTTGTGTTTCTCAACCGACCTGAGATTTCTCCTGACAAACTCTTTGTGCACAATGTACTTATGGCCTGTTGTTCTTAAGACTTCGTTGTAATAATTGAAAAAATATAACTAACTGGATATTCCAATGAAAATTCATGTAAATACCTCAGTACATAACATTTTTTAACAAGTTGCTGAATATAGCACCCCATTCCTGTTAGCACTCAGTACAAACATCTTGCCTTAATTCAACAGCTTGCATTTTCTTCAGACCTTGAGCACTCGATTAATTTCTGAATCTCAGCTGACACTGCCCTAAAAGGGTGAAAGAATTAATCACTCTGATGTCATTCCAGATAAGACAAGCACAGGTTTTAAAATGCTTGTCTTGCACGTGGGACTGGAATTTAAGACATCCTACATAGAAAATTCTTGCACAGCAACTGGGAAGTTAGTCGTGGACGTAGGCACTAGAAAAACATGTTTGTTTTTTGATACCTCTGCAAGGTAAATTTCATTATCCCCTCATTAAGGGCTATATTGGTAATTACACAGCACCCATCATCATCACTTGTAAAGAGAATGCTAGATGCATTGTTTATTTTATTCATAGATACAGCCAACCAAACATGCTAAACCACTTAACACAGTTTATTGACACTGGCAAGGAACAACAATTTAGAAAAGCAAATGACGTATATTGCGGAGTTTTCAAGGTTTCTCTCCCCCTTTCCCCACCCTGCCCTACTTTTCTTTAGAACAGCTTTCTACATTGAAAACATGTCAAAAATTTGGAAAGCAACAAGCAATCAGGTATTTTTTTTTCTCCTGAAGCTATGATTTGATTTTGTGCCAATCTCAAGCTGTGGACCTTTGAAATTTAACCAGTCTTACTCATCCAAAATATGAAGATCCCAACAATAAAAACCTGTATTTGTCAGGTGTTCAAGCCTGAACCAGTGAGCAAAAATCAAGCTAAAGCTTCATGAAGAGCAACTTTGTAACCACCAAATTTCAAGGCAAACAAAGAACATAATATCATTCACGTATTTAGTTTTAGTTTTGGCGAAATACTACAGTTAACTTTATGTTCTATATGAAAAAATAATACTAGCCTCAGTCCACAATCACCTATATGAATAGATTTCCTTTAAAAGACGATATATGAAATTTAGAGTATGTATTGTAGCACAATCTAGAACTATGTGATTTGATGATTATTTCATCATTGATCATTACTGCATCATCAGACGTCATCAGTTAACATTTTGGCATGGAGATAATGTTACATAGTGGATGAGAACACAACCAAACTGGATTTTGTCCAGTCATTCACCAGTTCTGTGACCATAGACAAGTTAACTGGCTTTCCTCTGCCTCAGTTTCCTTGTCTGCAAAATGGGGATGATAATATCTTCTCCTAAGTAGACTATATTAAGATTTCAATACGAAAATATCTGCAAAATCATTAGCACAGCTCCCAGCACATAACAAACAGTTATTGATAGCTATTTCTTTTAAACTCTAGATGCTGTCTTTCTAAAATAGTATTTGGTTTAGTTCACAGAACAAATACATTGTTCTAATGCACCAGCAGACATTTCCTTGAGAAACCTGATTTTTTTCTGACCTCATCTGATACCTGTCTAGCCTGCAAGGGCTTCTGTATTCCTATAGACTAGTAAGGTAGTACTTGCTTGCTAAGTGCATTACATTTGGTATCTCATGAGTCCTCACACTAATTGTATGAAGCAGGAATCAGGACTATTTCATTTTACAGATTAAGAAACAGAGGCTTAGAACCCTCAGGTTACATAAGCAGGTTAAGTGGTGGAGGCAGCATTCAAATCTGTGAAATCTGATGTTAAGTAATAATCACCACCTTAATATGTCAGGTCCTATATAAGGGGAAAACAATATTTAGAAGGTGCTGAGAGGGAACCAGATACCTGAGACTCACCTTATGGAGAGAGAGGAAGGTGAGCTCAGTGACGCTTGTAATCTGTGTTTTAGCATCTGCAGGACAACCGAAATATCTCTTGATTCAAGAGCACCAGTCTCCCAGCTGACGATCACATCAGTATGCGCCACACACATTTATTATTTTTTTTAATTTTATTATGTCATGATAGTCACCATACATTACATCATTGGTTTTTGATGTGGTGATCCACGATCCACTGTTTTCGTATAACACCCAGTGCTCCATGCAGTACGTGCCCTCCTTAACACCCATCACCGGGCCGACCAATCCCCCCTCCCCCCTCCCCTCTAGAACCCTGTTTGTTGCACCACACACATTTGAATCACATTCCAAGTCAGCTGTTGATTCTGCCTTCTGATCCTGGCACGTGAAAACAAAATCCAAATACACGCAGCTAATATATTACCCTCCAATTCAGAGATGGTTAGATTGTCACGGGGAGAGAGCAATGGGTCAAATGTCCATTTCTACATGGACAAGCTGAACTGCTCTGAGATTCTGGGCCAAATACCAGCAGCTGCCCTGGTTCTCATCCTTGTGCAGAGTTTGGACCCCACAGAGTGTGAGGCAGACCTAGCACTTTGTGTTTATTAACTTAGTTCACCCGCACATGAATCCTATCGCTGATCAACTGCACTTTGTAGAGGAGAAAACGGAGGCAGGGAACCTTCCAATAACTACCCGAGTCGCATTGCACAGTGGACACCTGGCATGCGGGGGCCAAAGCCAGCGGGCAGGACAGCACAAGCTCGGTCTCCCGGCCTGTGGAACACACGCCTGGGAAGGAAAACAGCCAGTGCCCAGCACTTTTGACTTAATGATGGTATCTCTCTCTCTCTCTCTTTCTCTCTCTCTCTCTCTCTCACACACACACACACTCGTGCCTTCACTTTTACCTCAAAGTCTTAAATACATTTAGATTAAAAAACAAAAAAGGAGGGCTCCTGGGTGGCTCAGTGGGTTAAGCGTCTGCCTTCGGCTCAGGTCATGATGCCAGGGTCCTGGGATCGAGCCCCGCATCGGGCTCCACATCGGGCTCCCTGCTCAGCGGGAAGCCTGCTTCTCCCTCTCCCACTCCCCCTGCTTGAGTTCCCTCTCTCGCTGTATCTCTCTCCATCAAATAAATAAATAAAATCCTTTAAAAAAAAAAAAAGATGAACAAGTTTTGGAGATGAGTAACTGTTATCCATCCACGATGGTTGCACGAGGTGAATGTACTCAACTTCATGCCACTGAACTATACACGTCAAAATGGTTAAAATAGTAAATTGTGTTATGTATAAATTCGGCCCCTACAATAATAATAAAAAAAAAAAAAACCAGCAGAAGCCAAAGGAGAAAACTTGCTTTGGGATTATCTGACCCAAAGTGCGGATCGTATGGAGAAGCCCTAGGTGACAGAATATGTGACAGATGAGGGACATCCTGTATTGCTTTGACTGGTTTTACTTTAACAATTTGAGTATTTGCTGTCTGCTCTTTCCCAGAGAGAGTACAGGACAGAGTTTGCTTAAGCTCCTGAGAGATTCAGCAGTTTCTAAAGGAAAGGTGCTTATTTCAGTAGGCACTCTGAATTTCCATGGCCTGGGATAAAGGTTTTATCAAATAATGATGGTCGTGGTGCAAGGCAGTTTCCAGGCTGAGATGGCCCTGTCATCTCTGTGTTTTGGAGGAAAAGTGATTTAGTTACAATATTACCTCTGCTAGTTCATTCAAAATTACAGAACAACATTCAAGTGAGAACAGATTTTCAGATTTAGAAGATAACTTTTGCCCATTAATCAGCAGCTGGAAAATAAGAACAAAAACCTTGGAAAAAGCTAAAACCCAAAACTGTCACATCCAGGACTTCTGTCCATAAGGATCCCATCTCTCAGTGAATCAAAACCTTACTCTTGAAGGTCGGGGTTTTCATACCAACCAAGATAAATAAAACTATTAATTTTTTTTCAGAATGTCTGCTAGAAATATAAGTCCACATACCTGCTGGTTTTTAAAAAATCTGGTCTTAAAAACGGAAAATAAAATTTAATACCATGTTATTACTTACAGTTGTCGTCGGCAGAGCTTCTAGCCGCCTTCTGAATTTTCAAGCACCACCCAGAGTTGTTTTTGTTTCAAAAAGGATTTTTCCCTCAAGATTTTATGAAGATCTCTAAATAGAATTGCATGCAATCCTATGAAGGGTATATTTTATTCATTTCACTTCCAGTTTGATTCTTACAATGTGAACTTTGTAATTTTCCAGAAAGAAAAAGCTGTATGTCGTGTGATACTGCCATTATGCTATGTAGACCTATAGGATTTACACTGTACAAATCTGCGTGGGCCTATGCCTGGAAATCGTCTCTAAACCCTTCATCCATACAGACCCCCGTGGGGACTTTACCTTTGGAACCAAAATGCTGGAAAATTGTTTGTAATATTTAAGCTTTTACTTCGTAAACCTGTTGATGGTGATAATAATAGAGATATGTGAGACGAAGTACAACAGTTTGTGTAACTTTTTTTGAAAGACCTAAATTATTTCTAGAAGTCTTAGCAAACCTTCCTTTCAACCTATTTCACAAATACATATCGAGCACCCTGCATGTGCTAGACACTGTTTTAGGCAATGGAAATACAAAGGTGAACAAAGACAGACTTGGTTCTATGTTTGCAAAACTGACTTTTTTAGTAGGCGGGGTTAGACCTTATACTGCTAATTAAACATAACTCATTAAACTGTGAATCGTTTAATTATCACTGTAAGTGCTACAGAGAGAACTGGAGGGTGCTATGAAAGTTTACCTGGAGAATCTCGCCTTGTCTGAAGGTCAGGGTCGACTTCTTCAGAAAGGGATGCCTGAGCTCAGCATCCCCCATAGACCTATCCAAGAGTCCCCAGCCCTACACTTTAAATAAGCCCATATTTCCCATTGTAGACCATGCTCAGGGTGCCCCCAACCTCTAAATCCCCATCTGAAGGACCTCATCTGGGTCTAACATCCCAAAGGGGCAAAGTATGAATACCCTAGATTTCAGGGGGCTGCTTGCATTGGTGTGAGCATGAACAGACTTTGATGTGCACACTGGGATGCTCACAGTCCTTTCACAATGTGCAAAGGAACCAAGGGTGGGGAAAGGAGGGAGATGAGGCTTTGGCCACTAGCAAAGAACCATGAGTTGTTGTCCTTATATCCCAACATTCTCATGTGGAACTCCAGGGGGTCTGAGAAGTCTACATTCTGTCTGTAGCATGTGAACCTCCATTTGCACTCTTGCTTTAAGTCCTAAAAATGTTATGGGTGGTCCCCGTTGATCTGGGCTTTGCAAGATGAGTTGGCATTGACTGGGCAGGGAGAGAAGGAGCATTCTGAGCAGAGGGGCCCACACAGGTGATGGCTTTGAGGTGGAGAGGAGGAATGATGTGTTTAAGAACTGAGAGGAAGCCACTGCCTCTGGGATACAGAGAGAGACTCACCGTAGACTGGCTAAAGAATTGCCCAGAACAACAGAAGAATGTCTTTGAAGGAACATACTACGTGACCCTAAATGAAAGCTCTCTGCAGCATATTTTATTTTATTTTATTATTTTTTTATTTTTTTTAAAGATTTTATTTATTTATTTGACAGAGAGAGACACAGCGAGAGAGGGAACACAAGCAGGGGGAGTGGGAGAGGGAGAAGCAGGCTTCCCGCTGAGCAGGGAGCCCGATGCGGGGCTCAATCCCAGGACCCCGGGATCATGACCTGAGCCGAAGGCAGACGCTTAATGACTGAGCCACCCAGGCGCCCCTCTCTGCAGCATATTTTTGAATAGCTATTTAAAAAGCATGAAATAATTCATATTGCTAAACTAGAATTTCTATAGAATGTATACAAAAACATTGAAACAGATGTTTGAAAATAATTTTCTTTCAAATACTGAATTATCAGTGCTCCATTATCATCATAATCCCATGACATATAGACAATCATCTCCCATGTCCCTCAAGTCTCAAGCCTAGGAAGTGTGTCTGTTCCCATTGTTACTCCACCTCAATTTTTACATCCAATAAGTATTCATAATATTCATTCATCTCTTTACTAATTTAACTCACCTGTAGTTTCCTCAGCAGCAGTATAGGAATAATATTATAACAGAGATGTTCAGAGGATGAAACAAGCTGATATATAAAAAGTACTCAGAACAGCACCAGGAAACCACTAGGCTCATAACAGAATGATATGGTCCCTGGACCCATAGGAGCTTCCAATCACAGAAAAGCAAACATGTAAGTAATTCTGTGATTAGTATAGAAGAGCAGCAAGATTCTAAAACCACAGAGAAGGAACTGATTCATTCTACCTGTACAACAGAGTAAGGTTTCACAGGGAGGAGATATTTGGTCATAAGCCCAGAGGGAAAAGGACAGCTACCTTCCTTGGCAAAAGGGATGACATGACAGCATGGGGTAGAAGAATGTGTTGGGAAAGATTGGCTCATCAGGGTGACAGAGAATGGAAGGGTCTAGTGTTGAGAGTTGAGCATGCTGGGACTCAGAGTTGAGCCAGAGGAAGGGAATTGTAGAAGCTGGACCTTTATTTGGTAGGGCAGTGTTTCTCAAAGGGTGGCCATTGGATATTAGAATCCCCTGGGGCAGCTTGTTAAGAATAAGGCTCCCTGGGTCCACTCCAGACATCATGAATTGGAATATGGGGCCTGGGGCACTTTAACAAGTTTTCCAGGTGATTCTTGTTTTTCCTCATGGTTGCAATACCATGAGGAGTTAAAGGAAGTTTTTCAAGCATATAATTTATACAATGAGCTTTGTCTTACAAAGTGGCTAGCTAGGGGCAACCCGGTGGCTTATTTGGTTAAGTGGCAGACTCTTGATTTTGGCTCAAGTCATGAGCTCAGGGTCCTGGGATGGAGCTATGTATCAGACTCCATGCTCAGCAGGGAGTCTGCTTCAGGATTCTCTCCCACTTTCTCTTCCTCTGCCCCTTCCACCACTCTCTCTCTCTCTCTCTCCCTCCCTCCCTCAATTAAATAAATGAATCTTAAAAAAAAAATCAAGTGGCTAGCTATATCCATACTATTGAGAAAACCAAGAAGTTCCCCTTTCAGAAGAAAAATACCTATTCAGGAATGTGGGTTTCCCTCCCAGAAAATAAACTGGTGTCAGATGCTTATTGGATAGATATGGGGGGAAAATCTCAAAGCAAATATATTTTTGCTTATATTATTCTCACTGTTCCCTGGGACGCTGACATCCAATGGGGAAATGATACAAATTCTCCTAAAAATTAGACTTGTTAGTTTTTCCCTATTATGGAACACCTATTAAAGACCCCTAACCTAAAATAGCCTTGGGGTTTGTGAAACGCTACTGAGAAGACAACATAAGTCAACAAAGAAATGGCTAATGTGAAAATTGGTAACGTTTCAGATTTCTAGGAATTAATGTCAATGAATTGCAGCACTCTCAAGCCTTCTTCCTTAAGATGCATTATCCTAAAACATTATGTATTACTCAGTGCAAGCTCCTTATGCTTAAGATTTTTAGTTTTACAACTCTCTTTCCAACGAGCCTGAGTATTTAATAAAGAGAATAAAGAGTTTGTGGAAACCTAAACACATCACAAAGTTCTATTTTTTGATTATTACCCTTTATTTTATGGAACATAACATTTTCAAAGCAAGTTTAAAATGGGAAAATTCTTGTAATATGATAAAAGGAGAGGAAAATATACAAAATAAAAATGTTTGTACATATACTATATATATACATATATGTGTACAAGTGTATATAAGTATGTGTATATATACAGTTATTATTAAAACTAGATCCCTAAGTATAGAGTAAAGATTAGAAGAACATAAAGTATCGGTTAACTTTTTGATTCCAGGGATGCTGACATTATCAGTGATTTCTGGTTCCTTCTTTGTGCTTTTCTATAATTTTGGAAATTTCAAAAATGAACTCACCTTAGTTTTATCATTTAAAAAAGCCCCCAGACTTGTGCATGGTGACGGGAGGGTGGGAGGTGCAAGAAGCAAGAAGGAGTCCCTGGCAGTCCGTAGGGAGTACCTTGGGCCCGGAGAAAGACGAAACCTCCCCAAGACCCAAAGCAGAACCAACTTCTCCTTCCTCTGTGCTCCCCTCTCTGTCAGGATCTGCCTGGTCGCTCAAGAGTGAGTTCTTGGAGGTTGGGAACTGCATGTAACTCCTACCTGCCAGTTCGGGCAGAGCCTGGCCCAGAGATGTTCCAACGTGGCTTCGATGAGTGACTGCTCTTTGGTTCCTTGGAAGCGGGAGCTGACATCTCATCCCGTGGAGCCAGGCTCTGGATCCTGAGGTTCCCACTTCACCTTGGGAGCTGATCTCCAGCCCAGGCAGGGTGAAGAGAAATGCTGATTTCGTGCTCCACTCCGGAGAGCTGTAGGCAGGGTTAGTTTTCCAGTGTTAGGATCTAAGGAGAGAGCTCCCTGCTCTAAAATACCCACGCTGGCTCCCAGAATTTTACCATCATAGCTTCATTCCTTCGGGATCTGAATTCTTATAACAGTTCCCTATTAAAATGAAAATGCCTCTGGGAGGCATTAAGCTCTTGTCAGCAAACACCTTGCTTATTAACCAACACCTGAGCTGCCAGCCATTTGAAAGCAAGTGCCTGTTGGGAAGGTGGGGAAATGGTGGAGGGTGGGGGCAGCTGGAAGACCTGAGACCTTAGAGTGACTGGGCTCAGAATGTCGCAAGATGTCTAGGCCTGGCGGTCAAGGGGAAGACCCGGGTCGGACACATGGCGGGTAGGAGTGCTCTGGGCCTCAGTTCTCCAGCCTTCTGGGTAGTTTTGCTTTCTCGTCAAATGCACAAGACTAGGAATAGAAAACTAATTGGTAAGGAGTTGGGTTGTGTTTTTTGTTTGTTTGTTGTTGCTGTTGTTTGGTTTGTTTGTTTGCTTGGTTGGTTGGTTGGTTTTAGGTTTGTTTTGGTTTGGGTTTTTTTGTTTTGGGGGGGTTGGAAATAAAATTGGTTGTGATTTTTTGAGTCACAAGCTTTCACATTCAGTGTTTGGGCCCCAACTATGCATCTCAGCATTTAAATTAATAATTCTTTGTCTTACATTAATTAATCAACACATATTTAACACCTCTCATTTCTCTACAAAATTCAAAGCCTTCATTTCCTAAGCATTTTTAAAAATGTTCTCTGAAAGTCTTTCTGTTGGTCTGTGTCTTTTTGGAAATGCCAGACTAGAGAAATATGCTGGATTTTCCCACTTTTGTGTGTATTATTAGTCATCATGGGAGAGCTAAACAGCACTCTGGATTGAGTAAGATTGCCTGAACAGCTTTCAAATATTTGGGGTTCAAAAAAACCCAAAATGCGTTTTGCCAAAGCATTTGCTTTTCTCTTCATTTTCTTTAAACCCATGTTTATTTCAAGGAGCATTTATTCCATGTGTTTTTAATGCATTTACACTCAGTTCATTAAAATGCTACTCTATAATAGTTCCTTGGCGTCCAAGAGACCCGTGGAGCCCTTCTGCTTTGAAGGGGTAGGTGTGCTGTACCCACCCCACCCCATAGTCTGGAATGGCTCAGCTCCTTCCTGGAGCCCAGGGAGTCTAGGACATGGAGGGCCTGGCACGCGGAACACTTGTGCCCCGGGCCCTGTTGCCATGTTGTCCCGTCTACCTCTGCTGTGCACACGGGCCAGTTAGTAGTCAGGAAGGTCCCTCACAGTTTAGGGCTTGGTCAGAATCTAAGTGTTTCAGAATTCCATCCCTGCCTTGTGAATCCTGGTGACGCTGAGGACTTAAGGGCCAGGCTGCAGGCCACATGGCCTTATTAACTATCAATACCGAGATGGAGGGTGTGATTAGGCGCTGAGAATGTCCCCACTGTCTCCATTACTGTGGTGGCTGGGAGTGACTCTACTTTCTAGGGGAGTTAATATGAACCTGATGGGTAGAAATTGCTCAGTAAGTCACAAAAGACATGCTTGACAGGCCATCGCCCCATTGTGTTCTAGATGCATGGCCCCACCCTGAATGCAACCGCATAGAAAGGAGTGAGATGCAGATAAAATAAATGGTCAGAAGAAGGATGTTTGCAGCCTGATGTTTATGGGTCAGTGGATTAGCTCAGGGTAGTCTGTTCCCCAAATAAAATGTCTCCAGGCATGCTTGTGGTGGTTCTCCATTGACACGGTCATACCACATGTCAAGAACTGGGCTAAATTCTCTACAATGTTACCCCACTTAGTTGTCATCACAGTCCCCTGAGGTAGACATTATTATCCCCACCTTGCCAATGAGCAAAATGAGGTGCAGGACAAAGCCACTTGCCTCGGGTCCTGTGGTGGAGCTGTGGTCAGCGGTGGGCAGGGTTTTCTTTGACTCAGAACTGCCAGGTTGGCGTTTCCCAGGCCAGTCCAGGCCTGAAGCTGGGCCTTCCTTCACTGGAATGCCCCAAGTATCACCTCTTTACTGGAGACCGGTCCTGGAGGAAAAGTAATTATTTTGATAGGTCTTAGTGAGATAGGGAAACTGAAGGACTCCATAAACATCTGCTTTTTGCTCCTTTTCCTCCTTCTATTCTTGTTAGGACCTGCACCCCCACCCCACTTGGCACATGCCTCAGAATGCAAATAGTGTATGTCCTCCTCGTAAGGGACAGGGAGTTAATGATTTCTTTAGACTAGATAACATCTAGGGAAGGACCAGGTGAGAATGACCAGAGGAAGTCATCTTGCGCATATTCCAGACCAGCAGTGCTAGACATCTTGATGCCAAGACCCACTAGCTCCAAAGAATAACACCTGGGCTCTTGTCTTTGTTCTAACCAGTTCCCGCATGCTTGAGGGGACACATCCACCTGACTACTGTCCTCAATAAAAACCCTAGGCCCCAACAAAGTCAAGACTCATGCTCATTTCCTTTCCAAGTCTCCCAGACACTCTGTCTGTATCTGCATTCTCTCTATATCTTCAGTAATCTCTGCTTTCACTTCCTGCTGGCTCACCTTTGATTTCCATCCTTTAGGAAGCCAAAGACCCTCTTGGCTGGTCCTGTGAGATCCTCTCTGGGTCCTCAGACCCAACCTGCTGGCATCATCTAGAAAAGGGCAGTGCTGAGGCTGGGGAGGAAATTTCCAAGGGCCAATCTCAGCATTAGAAGTGACTCAGATTCTTCTGTCCATCTTCCCTAAACTCTTTCTCTATCAAGACAAAAACATGTGCTCCAGTTACTCATTGTCCCCCTTCAAGTGTAGGTCACAGCATGGAAGACAATCCTCCAGATGTGGTCTGGCCAGCACCAAAGGGTGGGGCTGCCTGTGCCTGCTTTCAACACTCAAGGTCTGTTAACAAAACCCCAATAGCTCTGCTTCCCCAGCCCACCCATTATGTGGCTGATTCGTGTCACTGTGGCCTCACACTCAGCTACCAGTTAACAAACACTTTAACCTCTTACTCATTTACTTACTTCTTTCTTATTTTCTCATTCCCCACCAGCACCCATCCCTGTTAGGTTCCAGGTAGTCTAAACACATCTTCCTGTTCCTGAGCTGCCTGGGTCAAGTTTCTCATGCTCTCAGCTCCACTGGAGCTGGCTGCCCATTTCATTCAAAGTTCTTTCTCATTTGCAGCAAATACGGACATGGGCTGGTGAGAAGTGCTTTTTCTGGCACCTGTCTGTGTACTTCTCTACTGTCTCAGTTAAAATCCCTAAACTTTCTTGTTCTTCCCACTCCATGAATACTTTAAGAAATATCCCTTTTTAATGTCTCCAGTATTTTTAGAAAATTCAGCTCATTCTGACACTGTGTGTACCTGAGATTTTTGTCACAGCCCAGCCCATGATTTTGGTATCCTCCTTAATTTGAGGGGCCTCCTTCCACCTTGAGAATGAGTCCTTCCCTAGCTGCAAGAGCATCCTGGGAAGGCATGATGATTTCTTGAACCTTTCCTTCTTTTTCACTCAGTTTTAGGGTCAGAATTTTGTCTATTTGGAGACTTCTCTATCTTTTGTGCAATCTTTCCTTTAGAATCTCTGGCTATAGAATTATCCAAACTTCCCCTGAATTTTTTGAAACCTGCTTTTCCAAATCCCAAGTTATGTCTAATGCCCAACACATTCATTTCTTAACAGAATCATTCAATGATAAATGGTCATATTTTTTTATAGTTCTTATTATTTCCAGACTCCGCCTTGACCTGCATTACTGTTCAGAATTAAGACCAAGTAGTAATTCTGTGTATTGCTTCCTCCCCTGTGTGCTGAGGCAAACAACAAATTAAATGAAGGCACTACCTTTAGTGAAAGGAGCCATTAAGCAGATATCCAAATAGATGAAATCCTCCATCTCTACCAGGAGGTGCTTTAATGATGGTTTTGTAATCTACAAAAGGAAAGAGTTACCAACTCTTGGAGGTAGCGGGGTTGCTTGACTTTACTTCCTCAGTAGTGTTTTTCTGACCCACTTTCTTTTTATTGTTTTTCAAGGTCTCTCCAAAATTCTTCCATGTAAAATGTCATAGACTCATGGATTTCTGTGTCTTTGTGAAAATGGCCCAGAATATGAAGTAGAAGATGTTGGTGTATAACCACCGTTGCCTCTTTTATATATTGGGGGTGGGAATACTTTCCTCGGAGGGATGTTGGGAGAGTTAAGCAAGACAGTGTTTGGGCAAGGGGCCATGCACACTGGAAAGTATGGTACAAATGTTTATAATTATTTTTACTGAGTTATTATCACTTTATCTCTTCAGTGAAACATGTCTGTGGAAGGGGTATACCTCTCATTTACAACACTCCAGACTTGAGTTTTACTCTACAACCCTTTGTAAAACCATCTACAAATTTACCTTCCCCTATTAAATTATCCAGGTCCCGTTGCTGATTAGATCTAATCAATGTACTAGGTAATAAATAAACTTCTTGAAGACAGGGAGCCTCTTTTATTTTGGAACACCAGACACTAAGCACATACTAGGATCAGGCTTTAGCTGTCTGAAGAATATAGCTTTTTCTGCTTTACACTGTTGGTCTGGATTTTGCCTAAACACAGTCAAGTTCTGCATGAGAAAGGGAAGTAAACATACAAGGTTGGCAGCCTATAGGTAGAAAAAATAATACATTTGTTTTACTATCAAACAGAGAGAAACAGGAAGGGAAAATAAATTATTACATAGTGCACAACTGAGATTTCCAAACTTAAAACCATAGTATTTATTTTTAAATACCTTTCATTAAGATGTAATTCACATACTGTAGAATTTGCCCATTTAAAGTATACAAACACTTCAATAATTTTGATATATTCACAGACATGTGCACCATCACCACAATCTCAGTTTAGAATATTTTTATCACCCCCAAAGAAACCCTGTACCCACTGGCATTAGCAATCACTCCCCATTTCTCCCCAACTCCACACCTGCACAGCTCTAGGCAACTGTTAATCTTTCTCTAGATATACATTTACCTATTCTAGACATTTCATATTAATGTAATCATTATGTGAATTTTTCTTATGACTGGCTTCTTTCTCTTAATATAATGTCTTTAAGTTTCATCCATATCATTAGCATGTGAACATGTGCCAGTCAGTATTTCATTCCTTTTTATTACAAAATAATACCCATTTTATGGATATATCCCATTTTTTTTATCCTTTTGTCAGTTTGAGGTGGTCTGCAGTTTTGGGTTGTTATGGATAATGCCTCTATGAACACTCATGTGCAAGGTTTTGTAGAGATGTAGAAATTTTCATTTCCAGGAGTACGTTTAACACTTTGAGGAATTTGCCAAAGTGTTTTTCAGAATTGCTGTACCATGTTACATTCCACCGGCAAATTTATGAGGGTCCATATTTCTCTATATCCTTGCCAACTTTGTTATTGTCTCTTTTTCATTATAGCCACCTTAGTGAGTGTCAAGTGGTATCTCACTGTGGTTTTGATTTGTACTTACCAAATGACAAAGGATATTGAACAATTTTTCATGCACTTGTTGTCCACTTCTACATTTTCCTTGGAGAAATCTACTCAAATCCTTTGCCCACTTGTTGAGTTGTCTTTTTATTATTGAATTTTAGAATTCTTTATATATTTTGGGTATCAGTCCCTTATCAGATATAGGATTTTTAATTTTTTTTCTCATTCTGTGGGTTGTGTTTTCACTTTCTTTTTTTTTTTTTTAAAGATTTTATTTATTTATTTGACAGAGAGAGACACAGCAAGAGAGGGAACACAAGCAGGGGAAGTGGGAGAGGGAGAAGCAGGCTTCCCACCGAGCAGGGAGCCCGATGCTGGGCTCGATCCCAGGACCCTGGGACCATGACCTGAGCCGAAGGCAGACGCTTAACGACTGAGCCACCCAGGCGCCCCTCACTTTCTTGACTGTACCATTTTCAGCACAATTTTCTTTCCTTCATTCATTTGTTTATTCATTCAACAAACATCAAACTCCTCTATACATTAGCAATGTGCAATTTGTAAAAGAAATTAAGAGCACAATTCCATTTAAAATAGTATCAAGAAGAATAATATATTTAGGAATAATATATTTAGGACTCCTCTAATTGCATCTCCATCTCTCTACCAGAGAGATAAATGGGAGAGGGATGGACTAGAACAGCACAGCATTGGCACTGGAACTGGGAGTTTCTTCAAGTCTCTGGGCTCTGGTTTGCTTTTGTTCAGATCCCAAACTCTGTGGTGTTGACTTTCTTGACCAATAACACATCATTATTCAGATAATATAAAGAATATGCAGAGACAGTATGAGTAAATCCTATTAAAATCCTTTCACATCTGAAAGAATTTAGGTTCCAAATGAGCCACTGTGATGCATGTTCAGGTCTGCATGTGAGAGAGGCATAAAATTACAGAGACTTTTCTCACCTCAGAACAGATCATTAACTTGCTTTTACCTCCTGTGTCAGGGGTGGAACCCTGGACACCTACACAAAATCAGAGTCCTGTTACTGGAGACCAGAGGGATGGGAGGCAACCAAAAGCATCTACTGTAGACATTTACCATGAATTCCTTTTGCCTATTGACTTTGGTCATGGTGCGGGACCTGAGAGGGAAGAAGACTCTCTTTGGAAGACTGGCTTTCAGGGATCACCTCAGGCATCCAATCACACAGTGGACAAAAAGCTACTGAGCAAATCTGTCTTCAAAGGATAACCCAGAGTTCATTATACTATAAAAGAATTAACTCAGGAACAGCCAGATGAAAGAGATGTACAGAGCATGATGTACGGGAGAGGGTGTGGATCTTCCTTATTCTCTCCAAACTCCATTCTCCCCAAAACTCCACATGTTCACCAACCCAGAAGCTCTCAGAACAATTTTTTTTAATGAAAAAGTTCAATTTACCTATTTCTTCTTTAACTGCTTATGCTTTTTGTGTTATATCTAAGAAACCATTGTCGAATCCTAGGTCATCAAGATTTATTTCTATGTTTCCTTCTAAGAGTTTTATAGTTTCACCTCTTAAATATTGATCTATGTGTGGCATAAGGAAGTAATTGAAGTTCATTCTTTTGCATGGGGATGTACAGTTGTCCCAGCAGCATTTGTTGAAAAAATTATTTTTGCCCCATTGACTTGTCATGGCAAACTTGTTGAAATCAATTGACCATAAATGTAATGGTTTATTTCTGGACTCTAAATTCTATTCCATTGATTGTATATCTATCCTATGTCAGCACCACACTGTCTTGAATACTGTAGATTTGTAGTCAGTTTTGAAATTGGGAGGTGAGTCCTCTAATTTTGTTCTTCTTTCTCAAGATTGCTTTGACTATTGTGGATCCCTTGAATTTCCATATGAATTTTATGATTAGCTTTTCCATTTCTGCAAAAAAGACTTTTTGGATTTTGATAGGGATCACATTGAATCTGTAGGCCAATTTGAAAAGTATTGTTTCCTTAATAATTTGAAGTCTCTGGTCCATGTACATGAGAGTCAGTTTCAGTAATTTGTATTTTTCTAGGAATTTTTCTATTTCTTCTAAGTTATCTAATTTGTTGCCATTTAATATTTATTTATTTTTTTTTAAAAGATTTTATTTATTTATTTGCCAGAGGGAGAGAGAGAGAGAGAGTACAAGCAGGGGGAGTGGCAGGCAGAGGGAGAAGCAGACTCCCCGCTGAGCAGGGAGCCCAATGTGGGACTTGATCCCAGGACCCTGGGATCATGACCTGAGCCGAAGGCAGACGCTTAACCATCTGAGCCATCCAGGCGCCCCGCCATTTAATATTTATTTAATTCACTACTATTGTTCTTATTTTTCTTGATATTTTGGGTCCTTTCAACATAAATTTTGGCTACAAACCTATATAAATTTTTTACCATATGCCACAAAAACACACATGCTTTTGTGTACATGTGTCATTATAACTTTACTGTTTAATCAGTTCTGTTTTTGCCCCTTAGAAGGCTGGTGTGACTTAGCTATGTAGCTCAATGTAGAGCACATGGTCCAAATTATTATAATTCTTGTCTCATGGTGATATGAGTACAGCCAATACTTATTTAGACAAGACTGCTTTAAAGCTGTGAGCTAGTCTGTCTTTTAAAATTCATTTCCATGTTCATTCTTTGCTACCTTTTGTGGAAGGTGGAAATTCACATAAACAGTGTAGATAGCAAAAAGGAAAACCACAAATTCAAAAACTAATTTTCTTTCTTTTTATTTATTTTTATTTTTACTATTATTGAGACACCCAGAAGCAACAAGAAAGGAAGATAATTTGGTTTCTGGAATTGTAGCTCACCACTTGGACATTTTGAGAACTCTCCTACTTGAAGTCAGACCTCTTAATATAGCTTTTATGTGACAATAATCATAGTGTTTTAAAGGCTAAGCACACACAAGATTGACAAACGTGGCATAAATTTAAACAACTCATATTGATTTGTATTAAGTTAGCTTAAAGAAGAATCTATGTTCCTTCTAGACTTGTCTAATTCAATAGTCACGAGATTTCTTCCAGGGTTATAAACAATGAGAGTAAAAGAATGACATTCTTGTCTTTGCTTTTCATTCAAAGAACAAAGTGCATACTTAACGTTTACTAGAATAGAAAAAGCAAAGAAGCTTCCTTGTTTTTAAACATAGCACTAATGTACATGCTCTCTATACTATGACCATAAATCCAACTACAGTACATAGCAATTCTGTTCCCACATTTGCTCAGGAAGTCAGATATCCTCAATACCTCTCCTTCAGTCATTCACTCAGATGCAGTAAGTCTCCTAACTGTTGCCACTAGGGTTAATTCTGAACCATCTCATCTTATTTATTTTCCTATTCAACTGTAAAGAAAATCTCCTGGCCAAAAAGAAAATATGATGCGGATTTGGATTTTGCCTAGAAATCTCTCCAGTTTGCTTCACTCTTACTCATTTTCAGTATAGCATTAACAAGCAACAAATTGATCAGAAATTGAAGTAAAGGGGCCTTATTCTGGCTACCCGTTTCCACCTTAAACCCTTTCCTGTCTAATTAAATCTATTAGGTAAGCATTTGTGGAATTCACAAGCTGATTTTCCTCTAACATTTTTTTTCCAGGAAAGAAACACAGCCCAGAGAACAAGAATGAAGCTTCCATTGAAAGCCCCAGAAGGAATTCAAGTGGAAATACCCTGAGGTCCCTGACCACAAGACCTGGCCTAGCGAACAATCCCAAAGGTGATTGCCCTCAACTCTACTACCCATTGACTCAACCTTTCTTCTGTGTGGTAAGTACCCTGCCCTCAGGGGAAAGCAAGGTCTGACTTGCAGCCCTGCCCTTGTCACCTCATGAGACACTCCCAGAGGACATTGCACGTAGCTGTTATGCCTTCCTCTTGCATAGAAAAGCATCCCACACTGCCCCTGGGATACAATCCATGGATACTTTGCTTTGTCCTGATCACAGGCTCTCAATATATACTTTCTGTGGTTCAACAACATCAGCATCTCCTAGGGGCTTATCAGAAATACAGACTCAGCTTCAATCCAGACCCCCAACTCCAAATTTGCATTTTTATTTAACAAGATCACCTGATCATTCCCAAGCATCTTAAAATCCGAAAAGGACTGCTCTAGAGCCATGGTTTCCAAACTTCAGTGTGTACCAAAATCCTCTGGTGGGCTTGTGGAAATATATTATGGGCCCCACTCCCAGGGTTTCTTATTCAGTAGGTCTAGAGTAGAACTTGAGAATTCGTTTTTAAAGGTTCCTAAGTGATGTTGATTAGGCTGATCTGGAGACTATACTTCGAGAAACCCTTCCCTAGAGGTATACCATCCCACAATGACTAGGAAATGTCGAGGAATCTTCAGAATCTAAAATGATGTGATCTGCAAGTTATTATAAATAACTCATCATGTGACTGAAGCTACCTCCTTTTTTTCCCCCCACTTTGCCACATCCTCCTGCTACCTGCTGAAAGTCTGTAAGTCTGGTGTCCTCTAACACCTCCTGGTTCATAGCGCTCCACCCTCCCAACATGCCCTTCCCTACTCCCAAGCTGGAACACACCAGGGTTTGCCACATTCTGGCTGCCATTGCTGGGAGATGTCTCCCCTGCCCTGCCATGGGCAACCTCCGGGCGAGTCAGCCCCAGGGCTGTCCCCAGCTGCCCTCCTGCCCCAGGCCCTCCTGTTCGCCACTTCCGTCTGTGCACAGACATTTGACTATTCTCCTGAGGAGAAGGTCAGCTCAGGCTCTGCCCTTCCATACCTCTAAACCTCGTGTGCCTCTCTCCCCATTTTCCTCCTTAGCAGAGTCAGTTGTACTGTTTTCAAGAGATTTCTATCTCTGCCCCCAGACAAGAGTTCTAACACAATTTTGGCAACGGACAGATTTGCCAGGAAAGACCCAGAGCCAGAGTGGGACATTACAGGAAATGCTGAGCAGCAGGGCTCCAGCCTGGGGCTGAGCAGGCTTGGGGAGGCAGTGCGGTCCTGCTCCCTGCAGGCAACCAGCTCAGAAAGTGTGCCCATTTCCCTGAAGAAGCATCTCACACCCCCGGGTCCTCTGGAAAAGCGGTCTTGTCATGTGCATGTGTTCAAGCCAGTTTTTCAAGCCATGGTTGAAATCCATCTAAAATGTTTAGCTAAAAAAAGTTCAAAGTGTGGTTTATAGGAGGCCTACTTGAACGTGAATCCGCAATGGACTAAGACTACAGAGAGACTACAGAGCACTCCCAAGTCTACTTTTTAGAGCAATTTCTACTTCCAAGGCAAGGGTGACTATTTCCTTTATATAAAAGCACTACCCCCTCACCCGTGCCCCCAAAAGCTGCTTCATGTAAAATTCTCCCATTTGCCTGAATGAGAAAAACATCTTTAATACAGTTATACAAATGTGATTTCCTCACTGGTGAATATCACATTTTTGTGGGTTCACAAAAAATAAAACTCCTCTTCCTTTTGGCTGAAAATTGCTTCTGAAAAGGAAAGGCGGTCTTGGGTTTTGGTGCTTTCTTTCCCAAGCAGGACATGTTTTTTTGTGTTTTTTTTTGTTGTTGTTGGTTTTTTTTTTCGGTGGTGAGAAACTGCCTGTGATACACACAGTCAATTTTCACCTGCAAATAAATTGGTTTCACACTAAATTTCCCATTTGGACCAGGAAAGCCATGCTTTACCTGGTGAACTGGTAAAATGTTATCCGGACCACATTCGCCAGAGCCTATAAAACTGTCAGTCATGGAGGAACTTTCCCTATGAGGCAGGAACCACAAGGACATTAACCCTTTTGCAGTGAAAATAGGGGAAAAAAAATCCAAATTCTCAAACAGAAGGCAAACCATGTCCTCTTGGGACCCGACTGTATCTGGTGGCCAGGTGCGATCTCAGAGATTTGTCCCTCAGCTGAGCAACCAAGACATTTTGCAGACACTTTTCTCCCCACAAGATAGCACTCAACCTCTTGCACCCCAACACTTAAGAAACCCTCAGGTTAGATACAAGGCAATGAGGTAAACTCCTATTCGGGACAAATGATTCTTGCCAGATCCTGATTTACCAGACATTTTGGTTTTCTCACACTGAATTTTTATTGTCTGGATTTTGGTAAATTCCTTTCTCCTGGGTTCCTTCACTCACGGGGGTGCTGAGGAGGAAGAGGGACCCTGACATCAGTGAGATGGTATGGTTTATGATCTTCCGGAGCCCCCTCTGGTGAGAATGAGGAGTCTTCGTGCATTCTGCCAATTTGCAGTGAAGTGGAACCTGAAGTCAGCGAGGTGGTCCTGAGTGGTTATTCCCAAGCTGTGCTGCCTCAGAGGACTGGCAGTCCCTCACGAGTCCGTCTTCTCCTCTATAAAATGAACACAACTTAGTAGAGTTGCTTCTAAGAAAGGTAGTGAGGAAGGTAGGTTCCAAAGTCTATACATCAGGCAAAACGCATGTAAAATCAATACCGCTTTCGAAAATCTCCAGTGTGGAACAAATCTGTTTCCTTGATTGAGCCTATATTCAGGGGCCACATTAAAGGGGGCTGTGTATCTCTCTTTCCTCAGGATGAAGCCATCAGCCTATGAGGAGCACTGAGGAAATAAGATCCCAAGGAAACAGCTGATTCACAGCTCAGGCTGAGGCAGGGACTTACTCAGGGGGACAAGGCTACAGTCCCTCCTCCTCCCTACCTGCCTACTCGCTGGTAGAGATTGTTTATGGAATTCAACTAAGTAAACACATACTTACATAAAATATGATCGTGTTGTATGAACGTGAGGATAGCAATGATGGCGATGAGGACATATTTGCCTAACTGTTCTAGGGGTAAGACACTTTTATATATCTACCTTCCTTCCATCTTATTTTCGTAACAACCCTATGAGGTGATTTTTGTTAATTTGATTTCACAGGTCGGTAGTGAAGTTCAGAGAGACAGGGTTGAGACAGGGACCTGCGCTGCCTCCCTAGCTCAGGATGCTTCCATAGGAGCACACCTGACCTCAGGCTAGGCACAGAGAAAATGATGGGATTCCAAATCAGCCAATATTGAACAGCCAAACCACCAGGTATAGGGCAAGGCTCTCAGGCATCCACTCTATTTAAAGGTTTCGTTCTTAGGATTGAAAACATTGGATTCATCAGGTGTAACCATTGTAACCACCGTTGTAGTCTCCGATGCATTTACAAAATGTAAACATAACAAAATGTCCCTAACTTTTTGGTTTCTTAGTTAATATATCTCATCAATATAGGATGAGTTTCCATGCCTACCCTGTGGGGAATCAATAACCCTTACAATGGTTTGGCACAGTTAGGCACCTTAATTTACTACTTCACTCTAGCCTAAACTGAATATTTTTAAGTGCTTTCAATTTTGGTGTTATTTATAATTACAAAAAAACAAAAACAAAGCTTGTAAATAAGCTAAATCCATGGAAGATCCTACTAGGATCCATTTTTACTCCAACACCACTTCTGACACCAAAGGAGGGGGGCTTGGGGTTTGTTTTTTTTTATTCCCTACACTGACCAATTTTCTGATGCAAACTCAGTGTCCTACAATTTAATTCAATTTAATTCTGACACTTAATAGAGTGGCAGTGAGTGGCAGATCCCACAAGTTAAGGACTCATTCCCATAAGTCTGCTCTCACTTCAGATACCAGTCATAAGTCCAGGCCACCTACTTCTCACCTACTGGCTATAAGTTGGGGGTTCCCACATTCCACTCCTTGGGTTTGACAATTTTCTAGAACAGCGCACAGAACTCCAGAAAATTATTTACTTACTATTACCAGTTTGTTATAAAGGATACAATCCAGGAATAGCCTGAAGGAAGATAGGCATAGGGTAAAGTGTGGGAGAGGGACAGGAGCAGGGCCACGGGAAGTTTCCATGTGACCATGCCCTCTCCAGGTGCACTACCCACCAAGGATCTCCATGTGCTCACCAACCCAGAAACTCACTGAACCCCACAGTTTAGGGGGGGTTTATAGAGGTTCCATCTTGTAAGCAAGATGGATTAAATCACTGTCCATTGACAATGAAGCCCAGCCCTTCTTTTCCCCCCAGAGGTTGGAGGGGAGGAGAGGGTGAGGAGAGGCTGAAAGTTCCAGCTCTCTAAACCTGACTTGGTCTTTTTGGTAACCATCTCCCATCCTGAAGGTAACTAGGAGCTGCCAGGTACCAGTCATCTCATAGCATGCAAAACACTCTCATCATTCCAGAGATACCTTAGAAGCTCTCCCATCAGGAACTGCGGATGAAAACCAAATACATATCACAATATCACAGGATATTTACACACTAATTAGGATGGGAACATACAATGGGATACAAGTACCAGTATTAAAAATTCATATTGTAGAAGACTACCTATTGGCAAGGGAAAATGGTTATGACTACTAAATAAACAGTATGCTATCACGGCTATAAAATTTGTAAAAGTCTATGTGGTATGTGCGCATGCCAGAAAACAAGGTCCAGAAAGATACATAACCAGAGGTTACCGCAAGTAACAATTTTTGTTTGCTTTTCCAAATATTTGTCCTTTTCCATGTTTCTCAAGTTTTCTACATCGAAGATGTCTGAGTTTTGAATCAGGGGGAGACCCATTATTAAACAACAAAACCAAAACTTTAAATTGCACACATCCTTAGGTATGTTTGTAAAGATCTCCCTTCGGGTGCCAAGCAGGTCACATTGTCAAAGGCGGCCTGACAGCAGATGGGAACATGCTGACACCATAGAACAGCGCCCAGATTTCCTCCTGACCAGCACCCCCAACATGCCACCACCACACTGAAGGATTCTCCTCCCGGCAACTTCTTTATCTAACATTGGAATTCTCCTCCTGCAAAAGAACATACTAAGACAAGTTAAAGCTCCCATATAGCTAATATATCTAGTTCCATTTTCTATCTTCCTTCTGTGGTAAGATGAACTATGCATGAGAAAATGAAGGATTAAAGCATTTTAAAAGTATACGAGGAATGTAAAATTACATACTAGTTGTGCTTGTGTGTGTGTTGTGAGAGAGTGGTTGGGAAGGGGTTGACTTGAATTATCCACAGAATTATCCCAGTGTCTCCTCACGTGAAAGGGTCAGTTACCATGTAATAGTGAGCTAAGTTTAGTTTAAAAAGTCATGGCTTTTGTAATTATATGAATGAAGGAAGTGCAACAAAATCCTCTAAGCTCTTTAAAATGTAACTCATGGGGCACCTGGGTGGCTCAGTCAGTTAAGCGTCTGCCTTCGGCTCGGGTCATGATCCCAGGGTCCTGGGATCGAGCCCCACATTGGGCTCCCTGCCCAGTTGAGAGCCTGCTTCTCCTTCTGCCTCTGCAGGTCCCCCTGCTTGTGTGAATTCTCTCTTTCTTTCTCTCGCTTTCTGTCAAATAAGTAAATAAAATTAAAAAAAAAATAGAATAAGATGTAACTCATAATATCTGTTGCTTGAACCTAAAATTTAAACAGTTTTATCAAAATAAGATTGATTCTCATGGTCTATGAAACCTACATAGAAAGACTTCTACAGATTTGAAAAGATAGTGTCTTTTTAGAAATCATCACCGTCCATACCTCTAGGGAAGAAAATCTGTGGTACGGACTTCTGGATGATTTTTTTATTTGTTTGTTTGTTTTATGAGGTTGCAGAATTTTCATACTAAATTCATATTTCATTTTGCCCAGGTCCTTAGATGATAGAAAGAAATGCTTCTGTTGTGGAATTCTGTCTCTATCAAGACTTTACAATGTTCATTGCTCAAGTGATTAAAAAATATACACTGCCCCTTTAAAAGAAACATTTTGATCTTTTAAATCCACACCAAGTTTCTTTTTGCCTCTATCAAAAGCTGGTTAGCCTCCAAGGAATAACAATTTCATTCTGGCAGAATATTGTAAAGATCTTTCACAAAGCTTATTGCAAATATTTTCATCCATTTTTGCCGTTCAAAGCTCCACAGAACTCAGAGGTGGCTACAAGCCCCCATCCTGGGGAGGACCGTGATGGATCCCAGAGATGGGCTGAGAACCAACCAGCAAATCCAAAGCAGCAGGAGCCTAGAATTCCACCACCAGCACAAGGTTAAACCTTTCCAAGTAAAACACATCTGTCTTTCCCATTGTTCAGACTGATTCCACTCGGACTTCGAGAAGACTGTGTTCAGTGTAAATGTGATTTAAACTTCCATCTGCGAAAGCAATTAAACAACGCATTCAGGTTTTAAATTCTTGTGCTGAAACAAAAGCAAGTCCCCATCCCACCAGTGAGCTTATCAGTTCTTTTCCTCTTCACTACAGTGCCAAACAAGGACTGCTGAAGACGGCAAAGGGAATGAGCAGAGCTATCAGCTGTTGCTCTTCATGTGTGAGTTACAGGGAGCTCTAAACTGTCCCAAACCAAAAATACCTTCTGAGCTGGAGGGGCTTCATCTGGGTTAGATGCAGTCAGACTCCAGTGTTCTGTCAGACCCTTATTTGGGAAGGTGAGTGCAGAGAGTGAGAGAATAAAACGTCTTTTGGGGAGGACAATGGTTCATTTTTTCCTTTTTACAGAAAATGCAGAAATATTTTTTATATTTATATATTTTACATTACACAAATACTAAATGCTAATTGCATATTTAAGCAAAAGAATTATTGAGAAGGAGTAAAAGATTATGCAAAATCTTACCACCCAGAGAGAAGCAAAATGAATATTTTGGTATATTTCTTTCACATTATTCTATAACAATCTGCCCATCTATGCATCTACTGGTTGGATTCAGTTTGCTTCACCAACTTCAGGTGTGAACACAATTGTGTCTGTTTTGGTTTTTTTTAATTATTCTTAGATAGGAAAAAAAATAAGCATCTCCCTCCTGAACTAACCAACAACTCTGGCATTCCCTCCGTCCAAAGAGTTTAGACTTTCCCTGCAATCTGATCTGTGTAGGAGGACCAAGTGGGTGTCAGTCACTGACACACAGGGTCACAACTGAACACTATCCCCTCTTCCTCCAGTCCGCTGGACCCATGACAAGCCATGCTGCTGCCATGCCCTTAATGGCTTAGGTCTCCACACAGCCAGCTGTGGTCACCCTCAACAGGCTCCATGGTTTCCATTCTTTCAGGTCTTACAGGTTCAGCCTCTGTGCCCTGTTCCAGGATGATGGGATCTGGCATTTTCTGAGCCAGATTCAGCTTTTACTCTGAATCCTTAGGCTCTGATTTGAGCCTTATATATTGAGTAACTGCTGAATATTATATTATACACATATAATGATTTATTTAGCCTCTCTCCTCTTACTGGATATTTAGAGCTTTTATTTCTATTTTCCCTAATATTATAAATAATCATAATGAGCATTTTTATTCACACATCTTTGAACACATCTCTGATTGCTTTCTAAAAGCAGAATTACTGGGTCAAAGTGTGTGAACATTTTAAAGCTCTTTTTTTATATATTGTAAAACTGCACAGTAGACTCTTCCAATTAAACTCATAATGAGGTATCACCTCACACCTGACGGAATGGCTTTCTTCACCAAGACAAGCGATGACAAGTGTTGGCAAGGATGTGGCAAAAAGGGAACCCTCGTGCACTGTTGGTGGGATTATAAATTGGTGCAGCCACTGTGGAAAACAGTATGGAGCTTCCTCAAAAATATTGAAAACAGAACTTCCACGTGATCCAGCAATTCTACTTCTGGGTATGTATCCAAAGGAAATAGAATCATTGTCTTTAAAAGATAATCTGCACTCCCATGTTCATGACAGCATTATTTACAAGAGTCAAGACATAGAAACAAACTTAGTTTCTTAGTGAAATTATGATTTTTTATATATAATGGAATATTATTTAGCCATAAAAAGAAGAAAATCGTGCCATTTTCAACAACATGGATTAACCTTGAAGATGTTATGCTAAGTGAAATAAGTCACTCAGAGAAAGACAAATGCCGTACGATTTCACTTATATGTGGAGTCTTAAAAAAACTCATAGATACAGAAAACAGATCAGTGGTTGTCAGAGGCATGGGGGCACAGGGGATAGGTAAAATGGATAGAGGTGGTCAAAAGGTACAAACTTGCAGTTATAAAATGAATAAGCCCTAGGGATGTAATGTACAGTGTGGTGAGTAGAGTTAACAATATGGTATTGTGGATTTGAAAGTGGCTAACAGAGTAGATCTTAAAAGTTCTCATCACAAGAAAAAAAAAAAAAACTATGTGTGTGGTGATGGATGTTAACTAAACTTATTATTGTGATCATCTCACAATATATACATATATCAAATCATTATGTTATACACCTAAAACTAACACAATATTATATGCTAATTATATCTCAATTAAATAGTATGAGATAATATGATACCAAATGAACAATATTAGAATAATGGTATCATTAGCAACAAAGGAAATGGGAAGTAAAATAAAATTTTTAGAAGAGAATGAATGAATAGGAGAAAGAGCACACTCGTGGAAGCACAAAAATCAAACACAGAAACAGCGGTGTCTACTTCCCCATGGGCAGGGTTGATGTGACCAAAATGAGTTGATGAAAGAAATGCTATCACATTTATATTTACATTGCTTTATATTTTGTGTAGGTACTCATCTCATTGCGAAAGGCAATTTAACAGGGATTTGACTAATCTCAAAAAAAAAAAAAAAAAAAGAATCTTCCAGACAATGATGTGTAAGAGTGCCCATCTCACTCAACCTCTTATTACTGTCCACTGTTGTCATAATCAACAAACCTTGCCAAGTGTATATTTGAAAATTGGTGTCTTTACTGTCTCAATTTGCTTTCTTTAATTTCAAACTAAAAAAAAAAATTGTCAGTATTTTTAGTATGGACTATAGGATGTCTTTTTTCTATGACTTCTGTGTCCCTGCATAAAGGCAGAGTTCTCTCATGCTCAATATCATCAGGGATAGACAGTTTATCTGAGCACCCCCATCAGCACTCTGAAAGATGAAGACACCAACTGCCTGGGGGAAGAAGAATTGACACCTATTTTACATTTCCTCTATTTGCTAACTGAGCTATTTGTTCTGAGTTGCAAAAGGAAGGTATTTTTGACATTTTTAGCTGGGAATTCTGGTTTATCAATTTTTTTTTACCTATTATTGTATTTTCTTCCTACTTTTGTCTTCCAACAGAAAGAAATATATGGCTAAGAGTTACTCCCAGTACAAGATAATGAAGTTATATCAATTCACACAGGGAATCAGAAAATTCAGCCTTTTCCATTGGTTGCAATTTATGCCATTTCACCAAGTGCTATGACCTGAGAAACTAAAACTTTGCCTGGCGCCATGAAGATCATCACAGTCAACCTGTGAATATTTTGATCCTGGCCTTTCTGTAAATGATTATGTAAAACCGTTCAGAGACATAAACTCTTCTGGGGTCTTACTCTGGTGTAACTCATTGACCATCTTTGTGGTATTTTTTATTAGAAAAAAAAAATGACAGAGGCCAGTGAAGAGAATTTTAAAAGTAATTAAGAACCCGTTTTGTAATAAAAGAAGATTCCCAAACGCTGGGGAATTTTCCTAGATATCGCCAGGTCCAACTGAAAAGTCAATATTCCAGTAAAAAAATTGTTCCAACTTTAGAAGGGTGTTTTAAATCTTGAGCCTAAGTTTTAGTTCATTGTTTTGCTTTTTTGAGGTTTAAACCTTTCTGAAAGTTAAAATGAAGAGAGAAATCTTCAGAACCCTGAGAAGCTCACACACCCAAAGATGGTCGCTTTTTTACTGGAGAGATTCATTACTTGGATTTTTCATTTTTGGTTCAACTTGACCTTCCATTTATAGACTTCAAACTTCTAATAGTTTGTTGTTGTTATTTATTGTCACTGTCTCTTCATCTGCCACAAACATTATACATGACCCAATTCCAAGCACCCCCTTGTAAAAGGCACTTAATTAGATGAACAAACAAACCAAAGGATTAAGAATTATAGGGAACCTCTCTAAGAAACATAGGGTCCCAGCATTAGAAACAACATGGAAATAGATCATAGAATCCTGTCAACTATTCCAAATCTAATTTATGTGGTCAATAATATAATTCTTTCCATCTCTGCAGGAAACTTATCTGCCACACTCTTGCGACTATATAGTTTGAATACAATTTCTCCTCTAACCATGGTCCCATTAAAATGTAACACATGTCTATAGCAAGCATTAAATCAAAAGACAAAGTACAGGAAATCATTTTCATGTGTTGCCTGTGCTTGAAAAGGATGGAAAAGAGGAACGTTTGCAATTAATGCTGTCTTAATACTTCATGGCTCAGTATGAAGGATCATGCCTATTCTTGACCTCTTCTCTACTCTTCTTGAGAAACGATACCATCTCAATTTATTCCTCCTCTCAGGTAAACCATGAGGTTTGTGTTTGGCGAATGTTATCTAAATAGATTTTCTCATATGAAAGTAAAGATGAAGAATATTTATGTGTGTGGTCTTCCCATCAACGTAATTATAAGCAGAAACAAAATCTGGGAAGTGCTACTACAAGTTTTAACCGCCTCTACCAATTTCTCAGTAAAAGCAGGAATCTCCTAGAAGAGGAAATATATTCTGGAAGCACTGAATGTGCTCTCAGATGGAAGGAAAACACAATTGCTTGTAAAACCAGCATGAATGTCAACTTCGTCCTCTCGAGCATGGTGTGTCAGAGCCCCTGAAGCAGACAAGGGCCAGGTGGTTGGTAGGTGAGGGCAGCTCCTCAGCATGGCCCTGCCATGAAACACAACCTGTCACTGGTGACATCAGGGTCAAGTTCTTTGTCTCACGGGGTTGGGACAACCTAAGATACTTAACATCATCTCCATTTGGTAGGTCAGCATCCAACTTACCTAAATGGAAGCTCAGAGGCATTGAGTCTGCAGCAACCTTCTTGAGAAGAGGTGTAGAGGCATTTCCAGTTTGGGGGTTCTAATGTTCATTTGTGAAAAAAGCAAAACTTCCACTTCCTGAGACTGTCCGTGAACTGAAAAAAGATTGTTTTCTGTTCCTCTCATGTATGTAATGCAGTTAGATATACTCCTCTCATGAGATAAATATATATCAATAATTTAAATGACCCAGAAGCTCCTTTACTTACAAACTGGCTAGTCTCTGGAAATGTATTCTCAAATTCAGTTGTTTATAAGACCAAAGTGATTTTATAACAGCAACTGTTATCCATTTGTTGGCAGTGAACAGAGTCAGAATTCTTATGCTCGGGCTCATACCTTTTTTTAATAAGCATGAAAATGTGCAAGTTGAAAGTTTATAAGAGGTAGGCATCAATACTATAAATAAATGTATAACCCATGTGCTAGCTTCCTAGGACTGCTGTTACAAACTACCACAAACTGGGTGGCTTAAAACAACAGAAATTTATTCTCTCACAGCTCTGGAGGCTAGAAGTCTAAAATTCAGGTATTGGCAGGGTTGTTTATTTCTGGAGGTTCTGAGAACCTGTTCCATGCCTCTCTCCTAGTTTCTGGTGGTTGCTGGCAACCCTTGGTGTTCCTTGGCTTGTATGACTCCAGTCTCTTCTCATGGTGTCCTCCCTACGTGCCTGGGTCATGCTGTATGCAAATATCCTCTGCTTATAAGGACATTAATCATTGGATTAGGGTCCACGCTAATTCAGAATGACTTTATCTTAACCTGATTATATCTGCAAAGACTGCACTTCCAAATAAGGTCACCGTCACAGATACAGGGGTTAGGATTTGATATATCTTTGGTGGTGACACAATTCCACCCATAACATCTCCCAAACAGGTGTTTCTATTCAACAAATTACCTTTGTGCAGATGAATGAAGACATTTTGAAAATGTCTTACTTAGGACGCCTGGGTGGCTCAGTCAGTTGGGTGGCTGACTCTTGGTTTCGGCTCAGGTCTGGATCTCAGGGTCAGAGCATCGAGCCCCACATCAGGCTCTGCACTTAGCGTGGAGTCTGCCTAGGACTTTCTCTTCCTTTCCCCCTCTCTCAAATAAATCAATCTTTAAAAAAATAATAAAGAATGTATTATTTGTATCTTACTGGGAACTTTAAAATATATATCCACTTAATTTGAGAAACATGCGTATTCTACTATTGACATAATAACAACCATTTGTGTACATGTGTACTATTTATGGAGATACATATGCACCCATTCAGCACACACACACACAATCTTTTTATATTACAATACTTCTGTCTGAGAATGTAATGAAGCTTTACTGTGATGCTTCTCTTGCTAGGCGTATTTACACCTGTACAAGCTGAACGTATCGAAAAATGCCCAATCATCTTTGAACACATTCCACAAATTGGTAACTGTCCCTGGAGAAAGACACCCTTCCATTAATGAGATTCAGCATGCCTGTTTCTTAAAAAGTGGAGGTCATCAAATAATACATTTCAACTAGCACCCTGTTCCCCCTCTCCTTTTTGTTTCTTGAATCCAATGTTCATGGGTGTTATGACTGACTGTTCATAAAACCTATTCTTTCTTCATCCTGTACATGCACCTAGATGACATTCTGAAGCCAGATAAATGTGGCCACAAACCGGACTTCTAGTCAATGGAGCACGAGCAGAAGGGATGTGTGCCATTCAAGGCCTAGCTCATGAAACTCTCCTATACATGTTTCCTCCTTCCTTTGGCTTGAATCAGACAAGCAAAACATCCTGCGAAGCCCTGTGTGGACGATGAAAGCAGCTTGGGTTTCAGAATCACTGCTGGGTGATCAGGAGCACCCATCTTGAACCGTGTGAGGTTTGAGTCATTGTCATCATCATTCAACTTGGGAAATGTCTGTTACAACTCCTAATGCTACAGTTCACACATCTGCTACAAGTGGGGACTTGAGTCCCCCTGCCTCAGGATAGAGGTGGGTGAGAATGACTGAAAAGGAGTGTCATTATTGCTTGGTTGCTGTGCTTCCCCACCCCCCCAGTGCCATGAAGGCTGTGCAGCTGATCACTCACTCCCATGACTTCAATCAAATTGCTGAATTCCGTATATGCAATACTCTGCCATGCAAATTTCTCTCTTATTTCAGGTCATAGTCTTGTCTCCCTCACTAAATATGCTTAGACTTTTGCTTTGTCTCTTACAGCTCTTAAAGACTTTTGCTTTGTTAAAGCAAGAGAAGACTTTTGCTTTGTCTCTTACAGCTCTTAGTTCAGAGTCCAGAACTATTGAAATGCTCAGTATATGTTTATTGATCTTTGGGTGGACTGATTCTTAACAAAACCAAGGGCAAGTTGTACCAGCTAAATAAGTTTTGATGCACTCAATGACTTTTAAAATCTAGTTTCAAAGCTATAAATGAATAAAAAATGTAAAGCATATGTATATTAATAAATATACTTAAAGTATAAACATTTAGATCCATAAATACTACGAAAATCAATTGAAATGTGTGTTGCTTTCTTCACTCAAGGAGATGAAAGAGGTTTTATTGGATTTTTCTTGTAGCATTCTGAGAGAAGGCAGGACATTTTTAGAAGCATATTTACTTTGAACTGATAATTTCAATGTGCTTGCTGCCTCACGTCTTCTAGCTCTGTTTTTTCAAACAGTTTTCCAACAAGACCTTAGAGTGTGTACCTTATGTCACATATGCATGATAAATGTTCTGGAAGATTAAGGATAATATATGTTCATATTGTAGAAATCACATAAATGTTTTTGTATAATCTACCTAAAACTCTGGACTTTGTACTTCATGGTACCTCATCTCACAACTCATTCCATTTAACAAGCTAGGAAATGGCTTGCAAAGTAGACTCGGCGGAGTAGTAGGCTACTCCAGGAGACAGCTTCATTGTTTTAGTAAAAGAGCATTGGTTGGCACATAAAACAACTTCTATTCTTCTTGCAAGCATCCTGTAAAGACTGGGATTCTGGGAAAGTAGTATAATAGGAATAACAAAAATAGCATTTTCCAGGATTCATTTTCTAAATCTCTGTAACTCTATAAAGAGTTTGAGAAGAACCAATAGTGAGCGTAGCATAAAAATACTTATTAATCAACTCTCCATTAATAATATTAGTCCCCACCAAAACATTCCACCCGGCTTTACACTGGGTCTTCTTCTTCTTCTGTTCCCAGTATCTTTCCAGTTGCAACATGACATTGCAAATCTTGCAAACGATGTAGGGCTTTACAAAGATGAGGAAAATTTTTTTGGAGAAATACTGGAATCACATGGGAAGTTATTAAAAATGAGAAGCTAGCAGGTTTAAATACATTAGCAATTGAAGATAAAAATCAATAAATATAGGGATGCAAGAATAAAATGATTTGGATATCAAAATAAAATGACATTGGTCCTTGGAAAAACTTATGAAACCCTTGAATATTTTTGAAAAATAATCCCTGTATGATAGTACCTTCCTGTCATAATGCCATTTGTCACCAAAAATGGTGTTTTTTTGATCCCATCTTTCTATGTTCTTAGAACTGCAACATAGGTAAAGTTAGATAATAATCCAAGTTTTGTTTAATAAATGAAAATCATATTTTTAATTTAATTTATTTATTTATTTATTTATTTTTAGATTTTATTTTTATTTATTTGAGAGAGAGAGAATGAGAGACAGAGAGCATGAGAGGGAGGAGGGTCAGAGGGAGAAGCAGACTCCCTGCCGAGCAGGGAGCCCGATGCGGGACTCGATCCTGGGACTCCAGGATCATGACCTGAGCCGAAGGCAGTCGCTTAACCAACTGAGCCACCCAGGCGCCCCCATATTTTTAATTTTAAAGACTAATTCTCAAACAAATCTTAGCTTTCCAATTTACTTGGAAAAGTTGGTATCCATTGTATTTTTTTATTTATTTATTTTTTTGAGAGAGAGAGAGCGTGCATTGTGGGAGTGGGGGAGGAGGGCCGAGGGAGAGGAAGACAGAGAATCTTAAGCTCCATGCTCGGCACAGAGCCCACATGGGGCTTGATCTCACAATCCTTGAGATCATGACCCTGACATCACGACCTGAGCCAAAATCAAGTTGGACACTTAACCAACTGAGCCACCCAGTTGCCCCATTTTAAATGTATTCATTTTAAGTAGACTTTTCTTGGTTCCAATTCTCTTTTGGTAATAAAGACCTCTGTACCTCTCTGACAGCTCTCAGTAAACTTTTGGTATTTATATGTTTCTAGTGCCAAAATGTGAAATGTTTAAAGATAGGTAACTTCTTTAATTATGTTTGATTCCTCTAATGCCTAGCTGAGCACTTTCTCATAATGTCGGGGGAATAAATGAATGGGGGAGTGGATGAATATAATAGGCATTCAGCACCTACCTTGTCAAAGGCCCTGCAATTTCCCCTTAAGATGGTTGTCCTGGGTCCTGGCAGTTTAAGTAGTCTATTTCTAGAGGCAGGGACCTGGACCAGGTGATCTCTTAAAGTCCTTAAAATGTAGCAATTCCTAAACTATTTTGCATTTGCCTTCCTTTGAAAATAGAACCTTTAGGTGTATTTTAAATATAGATACTCATCAATTCATATTAAAAAAATAGGTTCCCAAGATATCCAGAGGAATTGATCACTCACAAAACTCTATCTTGTCACTAACAAGGACCAATTTTTGGATGGGAAATCAACCAGCGCAACTTCCAAGAATTAAAATACATGCTTGAGAATGGCCTAGTGTAGATTCTAGGAGCCAGAGGCATGATAAACTGCTGCCAAAAAGGTCTTGGGACAGTCCAGAAAGTGGCTAGGAAGCTGGCTGGACTTGAAATGAGGTTGGCACCAGCAGCGTTTGCACACTCAGCCCGTAGCTGCCAACAGGCCTCTTTGATTCACTTCATGGAAAGTCACCCTACGTGGGGCCCTCTCTGGCTGGCCTGGAACTATATGGCTCAGACTAAACATATTAAATTCATTACAGCAAATTTGTCTTTGACCCCTGGTGGCTGCAGGGCTACAAGGAGGACAAAAAGCCCTGCTGCTGTCAGGATGTTGGAAATCTGCCGCTGGAGATACAGATGGAGGTGGGAGGATTTTCCACAGATTCAAAAATGGGAGTTATTATCCAATTAAAATGGATTGATTTAATGGCTTAGAGGATGATATAATGTGCCGGAGGGGGGACCCACAAAGAGCTTTTGTGAGTTTGAACAAGCACTCTGCAAAAGCATCCCTGGAGGTCCGTACAGGAGTATATAGTTCTGCATGCAGAGCTCTGCATGTGCTACACTCAGGCCAGTATTAAAAGGATTCTCTTATATCACCTCTCTGCCCTAAAGAGAGGGCAGTGAGAAACAACATAATGCAATTCAAGTTGTTGATCACCTACTATGTGTCAGGTGCCCTGCGAGGCACAGGACTATGGACATGTCTTAAAAGTGCTCCAAGATTTGGCTCAGGTTTCCGAAAAGAGTCAAGGGAGGAAGACTGGAGTGTCTGGATATCTCTGGTTCAGGCAACTCTTAATCCATCGATCCAATGCAAACATTTCTTTGGAGGAAGATAGGGAGGCAGTGAACAGAGAAGCTGAGTAACAGACATGGGCACAGTAGAAAAAAGCAAAGCATATTCACAAAGTTGCGCAACCACCACAGCTATCAATTTCAGATCATTTTCATTGCCCCCAAAAGAAACCCCATGTTGGAGAGGTGATGTCATCCAGATGGCAATATAGGTTGTTCCTGACTTCAGTCCCCCTCACAAGAAGACCAACTAACAACTATCCACAGACAATACACCATTGTGAAAATCTCAGAACCTGGTGGGTGATCCTGAAGCAGCTCCTTGGACCACAGGGACAAGAAGGACCACACTGGAAGGGTAAGAAGGCAGTTTCACTTTTGCTCTTCCCCCAGAATTAGGCAGGGCTATATGCTGGGATCTGCTGCTGAGTAGCATTGTAGGCTGCATTGTAGGCTATGTCCCAGACTGGCACAGCACCAGCTGAGAGGGCCCTCCTGGCCTATGGTTTCTCCAGGAGGAAAAGAGAACCCAAGATGGACATCCAGCTCTCCCAGCATTGTGAGATGCTTCCCAGGAGGCCCACTCAGGGTCTTGCTTTGCAGGAATCACTAGGGGAATCTGCAGGGCTTGACCACCGGAGATCAAAAAGAGGTGGAGAAGAAAAGCCAGGCTGACAGCAACCAGTGCTCAGATCCTGGCAGACCATGTTACTGCTGGCAGCAGTGCCTAAGCAGGAATCCCAGCCAGTGGCTCTGCCCATCTATAGAGCTGAATCAGTGGCTCCATCTGTCCGGAGAGCTTAGTTGGCAGTTTTGCCTGACTTGGGTTCCCAGTCAATGGACAATGTCAGCCATGAAGTTAGTGTTATGGTTTTGCCTAGACAGAGAAGCAGGTATGAAGCATGATCCAATGGCTGAGTGTAACCTCCAGGCCCTCCCCACAAGAAAGCTGGCCAGAGAACCCAGGTGGCTGTGGAGCCCATTCTACAGCCCCCCTTGAGCAGTGAACCAAGACAGCAGCCTTGCCATCTGTTGAGTATAGCCTCTGGCTCCACATAACGAAGGAGCCTTAATGGTGACCCCGGGCAGCTTCAGAGACTAGCTTATGGTCCTGACTAGCCATGGAACATAGCCTACAATGCTACTCAGCAGCAGATCCCAGCATATAGCCCTGCCTAATTACTAAAAACAGCCTATGGTCCCCCTCTGGCAAGGAGCCCAGCCAGTGATCTCACTTAATCTCGATGCATTGCCTGCAGCCCCACCTTACTGGAGCTCAGACAGAGACTGTGCCCAACTGTGGAGCACAGTCCCCAGTCTCACCCAACTATGGGATACAGCTGGAAGCATTGCCTGGCCAGAAAGCCCAGCCACTGACCTTGCCCAACAACAGGGCAGAGCCAGTGGCCTACCTGATCAGAAAGCCCAACTTTCAGCCCTACACAATCACAGAGCACAGCTTAAGGCCCCACCCAACCAGAAGCCATTGCAGGACTCAGCCTATAGCCCTGGTCACTCATGGAGTCCAACCAGTGTCATTGTCCTGCCAGGGAACAAAGCCTGCAAACTCACTCAACCAGAGGTAATTACAGAGCCCAGCTAGTGGTCCCTCCTAACCAGAGAGCATAGCCTGCAGCCTTGCCCAACCAAGGAGCCAAGCCAGTAGCCCCCTTGAAAGCAAAGCCCAGCCAGCAGGCCCACCCAACCTTTGGAAGCCAGACAGCAGCACCTCCCCACAACCTCAGATCTTAGGCAGTGGCTCTGTCCAACTAGGGACCCCAATAGCAAGTCCTTCTTGCCTGAAGACACTACCAGATGACCCATCTAGTACTCCAAATCAGCTGACTGGTGAAGGTCTTTCCCTGCCAAGGTAAACCCATAAAATATGGAAAAGGAGACCACTTACCAACACAAGGACACAAAGATCATGAAGAAGAAAGTGAGCATGACAAAACCAAAAGAAACCAATAAAGCTCCAATAACTGATCCTAAAGAAATAGATCTATGAACTGCCTGACAGAGAATTTAGAATAATCCTCTTAAAGAAGAAATGCTGAAAAAGTTCCTCCAGTTGAAATAGACACTAAATAATAACAAGAAAATGTATGAAAATATTAAAAACACTGATAAAGGTGAATCAAATTCAGAATATTCTAATATTGTAATATGGTGATGTGTTAATCACTCAACTCTAGTATAAAGGTTTAAAGGACAGAAGTATTAAGAATAATGATAACTACATGGGGCACCTGGGTGGCTCAGTCATTAAGCATCTGCCTTCGGCTCAGGTCATGATCCCAGGGTCCTGGGATGGAGCCCCACATCAGGCTCCCTGCTTCTCCCTCTCCCTCTGCCTGCTGCTCCCACTGCTTGTGCTCACTCTCTCTGTGAAATAAATAAATAAAATCTTAAAAAAAAAAAGAATAATGATAGCTACAATAATTTGTTAATGGTTATATAATATAAAAGGAGGTATATTATGACATCAAAACATAAATAATGGGGGTTGGGGAGTAAAAGGGTTGAGTGTTTATATGCAAGTGAAGTTCTTATCAATGTAACATAGACTCTTCTATCTATAAGATATTTTATGTAAGCCTTATGGTAATGACAAAGAAAAAAAACCTACAGTAAAAACACAAAAAATAAGAGAAGGGCATCAAAGCATTCCACCATGGAAGATCATCAGCCCACAAAGAAAGACAGCAAAAGAGGCAGAATAGAACAAAGGAACTACAAAACAGCTAGAAAACAGTAACGAGGCAATAGTAAGTCCTTACCTATCAATAATTACTTTAAATGTAAATGGATTAAATTTTCCAATCAAAAGACATACAATGGCTAAATAGATTTTTTTTTTTTGCTAAATAGACTTTTAAAACTCTGACAGTATGATGCTTACAAGAGATTCACTTTAGTTTTAAGGGCACACATAGGCTGAAAATGAAAGAATGGAAAAAGATATTTCAAGTAAATGGTAACCAAAAGAAAGCAAGATAGTTATACTTATATCAAGCAAAGGAGACTTTAAGTTAAAAATGGTCATAGGTAACAAAGAAAGTTGTTATGTAATGACAAGTGGTCAAATCATCAAGAAAATATAGTAATTATAAATATTTATGTACCCAATATTGGAGCACTTAAATGTATAAAATGTATATTAGCAGAATTTAGTAATAGCAATAAAATAATAGTTGGGGACTTTAATACCCTACTCTCAACAAAGGATAGATCATCCAGATAATCAATAAGGAAACAGCATATTTGAGCAACACCATCAATCAAATGGACCTAACAGACATATACAGAACATTCTATTGAACAGTAGCAGAATACACACTCTTCTCAAGCACACAGAAAACATTTCCTAGGATAGATCATAGGTTAGGCCACAAAACAAGTCTCAACAGACTCAAGAAGATAGAAATTGTATCAAGTATCTTTTCTGACCATAAATGGTATGAAACCAGAAATCAGTAACAGGAGGAAATCTGGAAAAATCACAAATACATGGAAATTAAACACTACACTTTTTAACAACCAAGGGATCAAAGAAGATATCAAGAGAGAAATAAAATAATATCCTGAGACAAATGAAAATGTAAACAACATACCAAAACTTATGGTATGCAGGAAAAGCAGTTTTAAGAGAAAAGTTTATAGCTATAAATGCACACATTAAAAAAAAAGACCTTAAATAAACAACCTAACATTATACCTCAAGAAACTAAGAAAAAGAAAGGATTCAAATAAACAAAATTAGAAACAAAAGAGGAGACATTACAACTGATACCACAGAAATACAAAGGATCATAAAAGATTACTATGAACAATTATATGCCAAAGAATTGGACAACTAGAAGAAATGGATAAATGTCGAGAAACATACTATTTGCTAAGAGTGAATCATGATAAAATAGAAAATCTGAACAAACCAGTAACGAGTAAGGAGAGTGATCAGTAATCAAACCTTCCTAACACAGAAAAGCCCAGGACTAAATGGTTTCACTGGTGAATTCTACCAAACATTTCAAGAAGAATTAACACCAATCCTTCTCAAACCCCCACCAAAAAAATTGAAGAGGAAGGTAACACTTCCCAACTTAGTTAACAAGGCCAGTATTACCCTGAAAGCAAAACTAGATAAGGCACTACAGAGAGAAAACTACAGGACGGTACCTCTGAAAAAAATAGATGCTAAAATTCTCCACAAAATACTAGCAAAATAAATTCAGCAATACATTCAAAGGATCAAACACCATAATCAAGTGAGTTTCATCCCTGAGATTCCAGAATGGTTCAAAATCAACATACAAAAACCAGCAGCATTTCAAAACACTAACAATGAACTATCTAAAAAAGAAAAAAATGATCCCATTTACAATAGTACCAAAAAACAACAAAATACTTACCAATAAATTTAACCAAGGGGATGAAAGATCTGTACACTGAAAACCATCAAACATTAAATGAAAGAAATTAAAGAAGACACAAAAATTGGAAAGATATGTTCATGGATTGGAAGAATCATTAAAATGTCCATACTATCCAAAGCCATCTACAGATTCAATGTAATGGCATTCCAATGGCATGTTTTTAAAAAAATAGAAAAAATAATCCTATGGAATCACAAAGACCCAGAGTAGCCAAAGCAATCTTTTTTTAAGTTTTATTTTAATTCCAGATAGTTAACATACAGTTTTATATTAGTTTCGGGTGTACAATATAATAATTCAGCAGTTCCATATATCACCCTCTGTTCACCACAAGTGTACTCCTTAATCCCCATCACCTGTTTAACCCATCCCCCCACTCCCTAGCCAAAGTAATCTTGAGAAAGGAGAATAAAGCTGGAGGCATTACACTTCCTGATTTCAATCTATATATAAGGCTATAGTAAACAAACCAATATAGTACTGGCATAAAAAGAGACATACAGAGCAATAGAACAGAATCAAGAGCCCAGAAATAAACCCATGCATATATGGTCAACTAATATTTGACAAGGAAGCCAAGAATACCTATTGGGGAAAAGATAGTTTCTTCAATAAATGATGCTGGGAAAATTGAATAGTCATATGCAGAAGTATGAAACTGAACCCTTACCTTATACCACTCACAAAAATTAACTCAGTGGATTAAAGAATTACATGTAAGACCTGAAACAACAAAACTACTAGAAGAAAACATAGGAAAAATCCTTGATATTGGTCTTGGCAATGATTTTTTGGATATGACACCAAAAGCACAAGCAACAAAAGCAAAATAGCCAAGTGGGGCTATATCAAACTAAAAGCCTTCTGCATAGCAAAAGAAATAATCAATAAAATAAAAAAGCAACCTACAGAATGGGAGAAAATATTTGCAAACTATATATCTGATAATGGGTTAATATCCAAAATATATAAGGAACTCACACAACTCAACAGTAAAAAAAAAAAGAAAGAAAGAAAAGAAAAGAAAAAACAATTTAAAAATGGGCAATGGTTCTGAAAAGACACTTTTCCAGAAAAGATACACAAATGACCAACAGGTACATAAAAAGTGCTCAACATCACTAATCATCTAGAGAATAGAAATCAAAACCTCAATGAGATACCACTTTACTCCATTAGAAAATCTGTTATCAAAAAGATAAGAGATAACAAGTGTTGATGAGAATATGGGGGAAAAAGATGCCTTGTAGATTTTTGGTGGGAATGTAAATTGATACAGCCACTGTGGAAAACGGTATGGAGTTTCCTCTAAAAGTTAAAAATAAAAATAAAACACTCATATGATCCAGCAATTCAACTTCTGGGTATAGATCAGAAGGAAATGAAATTACTATCTCAAAGATATATCTGCACCTCCATGTTCTTTGCAGCATTATTTATAATAGTCAAGGCATGGAAAACACCTAAGTGTCCATGGAAGATGAATGGATAAAGAAAATGTGGAATATTATTCAGCCATAAAAAAGAAGGATATCCTGCCATTTTGCAACACATGCATGAAACTTGAGGGTATTATGCTAAGTGAAATAAGCCAGGCAGAGAAAGACACATACTGTATGATCTCACTTACACCTCGATTCTAAAGAAACTAAACTCATAAAAACAGAGTAGATTGGTAGTTGCCAGTGGCAGGTTGGGAGGCTGATGGTCAAAGGATAGAAACTTCTAGTTATAAGATGAATAAGTTCTGGGCATATGATGTATAGCATGGTGACTACAGTTGCAATATTGTATTGTACACTTGAGAGTTGCTAAGAGAGTAGAACTTCGAAGCTCTTACCAGACACACAAAAAAATGGTAACTATGCGAGGTGATAGATTTGTTAACTAACTTTATTGTGGTAATCATTGCACAATATATAGGTATTTTAAATCATCACATTGTATACCTTAAACTTACACAGTGTTATATGTCAATTATATAACAATAAAGCTGGGGGAAATGGAAAGCTCCAAGAGTTATCAAACAGGATATATGGATTAGAATGCCATCTAGATGTGTCCTGAACACAAAGAAATTCTATTGAAATGGAGCATAAGAATTTAGGTAAAACAAACTCGTTGTCTTTAAGAGTGTTGGGAACAGGCCACCATCGAGGTGTCTAAAACCTCACATGTACATGTTGTTGGACAAGTCCATCTTGAATAATTTGAGTCTAGAGTTAGAAGCTACTCATCAAGCTTCCTGGAGTCTTTCTCAGGCTTTTAAGGGTAGTTCTGTTCTGGAGTAAAATTCAATGAAGATTTCAGGGCTTTATGTGTAGCTTTTATTAAATTATGGATAAGTTGCGATCTCAGACAAGGCATTACACCTAGAATGGGGGATGAGTAAGTCCCAAACTCAAGGGCTGCTGCAAACCTTGGACATGGAAGCTACTTAACACCACATCTATTAAGGTGAATAAACTTATCCATAATTTTCCTCTAAAAAGAAATTTTGAATTGTTTTACAGAAAAGCCAATTATCCAAAATATTAGTAAAATAGAAATATAAATTCATAAACAAAAAGCAAGACTGCACATACACTTCTTCAACAGTATAAGCTAAAAATTTGCCTATAAATTTCCTTGCAGTCAAGGCAAAAAGGGCAACACAATTGGTTACATCATTCTCATGTTGGAAAGGAGGAGTCAAATCAGGTTTTTAAAGAAAAAAAGGATCTTCTACATATCTCTCATGTGGAACTTTGTGCAGAAAGCATTAAGTGATGTAATGAAAAATGCTCCTATCTTTTTTGTATGGGAAATTAAAAAGTGAATGCTATTTGTTTCTTATAACAACTTTTGCTACAGGCTGAAAAAAAATTTTAAAGCAAAACTTAGGGTAGATGAAGTATTTTGCATTCCAATAGTTTAATTTGAGCCAAGGTTAGAAGTGAATAGATCCTTAGAAAAGTAATGGACAGCTTGACTCTTCCTTTTAGAGATCTCACGTTTTTTCCTCTCTTCCCACAGCATTTATAATTCCATAAATAACACCTATAACGCAGAGTGATTTTCAAATAGGTGGGGTAAGGGCAATGGAAAGTCACTATCACATATTCTGAAAGACTGCTCTTCAAGGGGTAGTTCTGCCCCTGTGACTTGAGAATTTCTGGTAGGTAACTTCCCTAGATACAGTTTCTCCCATCTTGGGTTTTTTCGGTTTGTTTGTTTTTTTAAGATTTTATTTATTTATTTGAGAGAAAGAGAGAGAGCACAAGCAGGGAGTGAGAGGCAGAAGGAGAGGGAGATAAAGACTCCCTGCTGAGCAAGGAGCTGGATGCGGAGCTCGATCCCAGGACCCTGGGATCATGACCTGAGCCAAAGGCAGACATTTAACTGACTGAACCATCCAGGTGCACCCTGCCCCCCATCTTGGTTTTTGATGGGAGCATAGTAGAAGACTTTTTTCAAGCTGTTTTCTTGGATGAGAGTCTGAGTACCACCCACAAGCACATCCCAAGGGGAAGATCTCATTGCCAGGAGAACACTGACAGTTTTGCCAGGGTTCTCCCCAAGAGACAGGTTGCAAGAGTGGCTGGGGACAAAGTCAGGAGTTCCCTAACGAATAGAGTTATATATTCACTCTGGTATTAAAAAAAAAAAAAATCTGAGTCACTCTCCAAAATCTCTTATGCTAGAAGAGCAGAAATGATATTGGCCTTAATGTTCTTTAAATTGTGGAACTGCTATGGTCACAGAAAATCCCCAGTAATTCTCCTGCAGAGGCTGCCAGGAAAACACCATTTCTATAAAGGAGGAGACTTCATTCTTCATCATTGTGCTGGGAACCTGAGCTCCATAGGAGCAGGACTGGAACCTTTGAATCAGGTAAGTGCCAGGTGTTTATAAACTACTGTTTAATAAACATGGTGTCCTTGACATTGAATGGGCAGTAATTAAAGAAATGACAACTTCTTTTGAGTCCAGCGTATTAAACAAACCAACTGATTAAATAAAATATAGTAACCAGTCCCTGCAGTGTAGCATTAATGTAGAACCAGTTTCCTTTATTGATCAGCCCACAGGGTTGCAATGACACTGGTTTACGTATTAGGGTTACATTCTCCAGTAACTCTGCAATCTTTATGGCTACAGGATCCTCTGAAACTGGAACAAGCCCTTCTTTGACTTTAATCTGCTTTTCAGAGACCAGGGGAGATGTGGCAGGAGGGGAATACTTAGTTTCCACAGAAGCCCAACACTTGTAAATTTGTGAAAATGAATTTTATCTTTCCTTAAAAAAATAAATTTTTTAATTCATCACACTTTCCTTCCCACCCTTTAGTTTTTGATAAACGATAAAAATGAGCCAGTTATCAGAGAAGAAATAGTTCTTACTTCAAAAGAAACGTAAATACAAAAAATAAGTTGGTGGTTCCTAACAGGAAAAATACATTTTAATAACTGTGCGATGAGAAGCTGCTTACGTACACAATGCAGATCAGATATTTGGAGTTAAGATGTTAGTCCACATAGATGGGTGATTGTAAACTTTATTGCTATTAAAAGATTTCAAATTGCATTCATGCTTCTTGTGTACACGTAATGAACAATGGGCAAAATAATGAAGATTGATATTTCCCTAAGTCGTTCTGTTTAATTCTGCTGTCTGCTCTTCTATAACGCTGCGTCTCTAATTGTACACAGTTTAGTGATCTCTAGGAGTACAGAAGTTGTAGCCCATCAATAAAAATCACGAAGTTGGTTTAAAAAAATAAATAAATACAAGTATAGTAAAGGTATGTCCTTTGTCATCACTAGGAAAGAATATAAGGGACAATTTTTAATGATCTTTTTTATGAGCTCAATCAATGAAACTGATGATGTGGAGGAACGGAGGGAAAGGAGCAGAAACTTTAGTCATGGGCAATTGTACTTAGCCATAATTTATGCAAAAGTTTGGGCGATAAAACCTCTATTTGGCTCAAGAGATCTGCCATCTTCCTACTAATTGGTTCCCTCTTATAGTTCTCCTTATGTGCATGAAGCTAAAAATATAAGTTTCTTACTGCAGAGGACATAATACTGAGCAGCCACAAGCACTGAGATGCTCAGGACATCTGGTGGAAACGGATGCAGGGCAGGGGCATTTCACTTGCATTCTTTCCCTCAACTCCTGCTTCAACTCAACGTCAAGTCCAGTTGACTTGGCCTCATCTCTTTCAAATCTTTCTATTTAACACACCGGCTCTGGCCTTAGCCACTGTCATCTCTTCCCTGGCTAATGCCCTCCCAACTGATCTTCTGGCTTCCTCTCCAAGGTCTCCTTTCCACTATCAACCCAGACTGGACTCACAAATATGAGCATGACATTCACCTGGTTAAAAATCTTCAATGGCTCTCTATTACATTTAGGGTAACACACACACACATACACACACACATACTAACAAACATAAAAGCAGAGCCTTGGGGCTTGGGGACCTCATCCCACCCCCTCCCCCTCATGTTCTCTCCTGCAGACACACTGAGTTTCTTTTGGGTCTTCATGCACTCTACCTCTTCCTGCCCCAGATGATTCACCATGTTGTTTCTTCCACCTGCCAACTCCTTTAGCCTAAATAACCCCCTCCTCCAGGTCTCAGCTGCAATGCTATTTCCTCCATGACTCTAGCCTGTGCAGAATGCCCACACAAGTTAGGTTGTGCTTTATCTTTATTCCTGTAGTGCTTCTCCATCATGCCTCAGAGCACTCTGAGCTACTTACTCAATACCTGTCTTTTCTAGTAACTGAAAGCTTCATGAAAGGAGAAGCAAGGCCCTTTTGTTCAAATTTGTAACTATAGATTGTAATATAGTAACAAATATTATCATTTCATTTTAGAGATAAAAATGTTGAGGCTTTGAGAGTTAAAATTATTTTTCCATGGTCCTTAAATGAATAGACAAAGCTGAGCTAATCTTTGTCCATTAGACTCAAAAGTCTAAGATTATTATTTGCTTGCCTCCTTATCTAGGATTCATGGACAAAGTAGAAATGTGAGAAATAAATACTGAATATCTATTATATTCTAGGAGATTTGTTGTTTCAATTAATCCTCATTACCTTCTGTACTATTCTAATTTGTCTCTGACTATATGTAAATCTCTGGAGGTTGGGGATGGGCTTTTATGTGTTTGCATATTTGGGATATAGCATTTGTTCCTGAACAGAAATGAAGAATGGTATGCTAAGTGATAATGAGTATTCACTGACTGCTTGGAGAGTGGCAGCTTTGTAAGAAAGGGCTTGGGAGGGTCTGTGGGAGAGGAGTTGGGTCAGGATGACACAGTAAATTCAGGCCCAAACACACATACGTACCTACAGACACCCTCTAGGTCAAAAAACAGAGCAACAACCGATAAAGTATATAAACAGAAAGCCATAAAACCTTGGTTGGGCTGAAAAAATGAAACATCTCCATTGGCCAAAAATTGATCATAAATGCAAACTGGTGAGTGGGGCAAAAAATGGGCCTCCTAGGCCAAGGACTAGAAGGTGGGAAGCAAGGGTGGGGTGGTTAACAGAAAATTGGCTCCTACAGAATGACTGAAACTCAAAATGTTTGGGTAAGATGAAGCTAAGGAAGAGAAATCAATGACTAGGGTATGAATTTACCCCAGATGAAGCTAACTTTATGGAATAGTCTGATAAAACATGAACAGAAAGATGTTTCAAAACTCAAAGAGGTAAGAAATAAGAAAAAATAAGTCAACAACAAACATAAGTAAATGCAGAAATCTTAAAAATAAAAAAGACATATATATGAAATAAAAATGTAATACACTGTCTGTATGCTAGAGAAGAAATGGTTGAAGAGTGCTAGAGAGAACTGTAAGATAGAAGTAAAGAATTTACCCAGAACACAGAGGCACTGAAATCAAGACTATAAAAGAAAAATCCACAATCATAGCAGGAGATTTTGAGATATCTTAATAAGATAATAAATAGATTAAGCAGAGAAAAAAATTAGCAAGGACTTAAAATCTGAAGAAAAATAATAAGCTTTAGCTAATAGATGCATTGGCAGTATTGACCATGTTCTAGGTCACAAAAGATTTCTTAACAAATTTCAAAGATTCAGCATCATAAGGCTATATTCTCTAATCAGAAATTGATTAAACTACAAATCAAATAAAAATATAGTTTAAAAATCTCATGTTAGGAAATTGAAAATCCAAATCTTAACTTACTTGTGAGATAGAGGAATCACAATGTAAATTATTTAGAACAAGTTGCTAATGAAATTAGTTCACATAAAAATTTATAGGAAGCAGCTAAAGTGGTACTTGTATAAATTTTTTTAAATAAGAAAAACTGAAAATGAATGCATGAAACCCAAGCACCTAGAAAATGAAAATAAAAATAAGCCTATAGAAAATAGATAAAAGAAAAAAATAAAGATGAGAACAAATAATAATAAATAAGAAAAAAAAGAAACAGAAAGAATTAAGAACATAAAAAGCTGGCTTTTGGAAAAATCCAATAAAACACACAAATCTCTAGCAAGGTCAATGAGAAAAATAATGTGAATATGCACAAATAAATATTATCAGGAAAAAGAGAGAGGAAATGTAGCTATGGGAACAGTAGAAAACTTTAAAACTCATAAGAATATATCAAATGCAATATACATTCTAATTCATTTTTTAAAACTTAGACAATATCTCATAAAAATATCTATTACTAAAATTGTCTCAAGAAGAAATGGCTGGGTGATAGACACTGGGGAGGGTATGTGCTATGGTGAGCTCTGTGAATTGTGTAAGACTGTTGAATCACAGACCTGTACCTCTGAAACAAATAATACATTATATGTTAAAAAAAAAAGAAGAAGATAGCAGGAAGGGAAAAATGAAGGGGCTGAAATCGGAGGGGGAGACAAACCATGAGAGACTATGGACTCTGAGAAACAAACTGAGGGTTCTAGAGGGGAGAGGGTTAGGGGGAGGGGCTAGCCTGGTGATGGGTATTAAAGAGGGCACGTTCTGCATGGAGCACTGGGTGTTTTAGGCAAACAATGAATCATGGAACACTACATCAAAAACTAATGATGTAATGTGTGGTGATGAACATAACATAATAAAAAATTTTAAAAAAAATTTAAAAAAAGAAGAAATAGAAAACCTGATAAAATCATAACCATTAAAGAAATTGACTACGTAATCAATTCTCCCATTAGTGGGAATGACAGTGAGTTGGGAAAGTGGGAGGAAATTGTTCTAGAAGTAAGTTCTAACAAATCTGCAGGAACAGATTAATATGCATTTTACAAATTTATTTCAAAGAAAGAAAGAAAGCTGTCCAATCTTTCTCAAAGGCTAGTTGGTCCCAAAATGAGAAAGGACAATGCAATTATAGTCCAAGTTTATTTACAAATACAGATGCAAAAATTAGTCAACTGAATTTAGTAGAGTTTCATCATGACCAAGTATAGTTTATTTTATTTATTTATTTATTTATTTATTTTTAAAGATTTTATTTATTTGTTTGATGGAGAGAGAGAGAGAGAAAGCAGAAGCAGGGGGAGTGGCAGGCAGAGGCAGAGGGAGAAGCAGGCTTCCCGCTGAACAGGGAGCCCGATGTGGTACTCGATCCCAGGATCCTGGGATCATGACCTGAGCTGAAGGCAGTCACTTAACCAACTGAGCCACCCAGGCGCCCCTGACCAACTATAGTTTAGTTCAAGGGTGTAAGAATGGTTGAATATTAGACGACCTACTAATTTCTTACATTGCATTAACTGATGAATGGAAAAAGGTTTGATGCAAAAAAATTCAATAAATTTCAACATTTACTCATTCATATGGAAATTCTTGGTAAGTTGGGCATAAAAGGAAATGCCTTTAACCTGGAAAAAGGATTTCTATCAAACACTTGCATTAGCCAGCATAATCAGTTGTAAAACTATAAATCCAGTTCCATTAAATAAGGAACAAGATGCTTTTAATCACCACTTGCTATTCAGTTTTATACTGAGGATACCATCCAATACAACTCACCAATAGGAAGTTCTAAGTGAGGAAGAAAAAAGTAGCCCCTGACAGCTATCAGCTGGGAGCTATACTGGCTTTAATAACTGAACCACGGCATTCTCCTGAGGAGCGTAAACAATTTCACACCTTCATCTGGGACTGTGGTACTGTACAACAAACATGAGACCATTCTGTAAACACATCTAAGCACAGACAAAAACTAAATCACTGTGCAAACCACAGCCAGCCAGACATGAGCGACTGCAGCTTCTCTGCCAATTACAGCATTAGCCCCCTTTTCTTCCTTCTTCTAGATAAAAACTATTAAGATACCCAATCAAAGAATTTCCATTCTCCGGCTTCCTGACAGCACCCATTCCAGAGCAAAAGCACATGCCATCACATCATCTGACCCAAGCTTCATCCTGTAACAAGCCCTCAAAGCACAGCCATGCTACAGTGATTCTCAGTTGCCTGCCTTGCTGCAGTAAAACCAGTAAATCTAACTTCATTGTACTGTAGGGTCTGATCCTGGGGGTCTCTGGCCAAAGATGGTCAGTAACAGAAGATGGATGCATGAAGCATGCATTATTTTGTAATGAAAGAGAAAGCAATTTAAAAATTGAAATTAGGGGCACCTGAGTGGCTCAGTCGTTGGGCGTCTGCCTTTGGCTCCAGTCATGGTTCCAGGGTCCTGGGATCGAGCCCCGCATTGGGGTCCCTGCTCAGTGGGAAGCCTGCTTCTCCCTCTCCCACTCGCCCTGCTTGTGTTCTGTCTCTCTCTGTCAAATAAATAAAATCTTTAAAAAAAAAATTGAAATGAAATAATCTTCATACATTCGTATTTCAAATGACTTTCAACCTCCAGGAAAGAGGCAGATCCTCAGCTGCCACTGGGTTCTTGCATTTCCAACCAGCCAGCCCTCCAGCTGAGCACAACTGAGCTTACTTAGCTTCTCAGGTATCGTTACCTTTGGGAACCACTGGAGATATCTCCGGCACATGTTAAGCACAGTTTCTCAACAGCAACACTATTGACATTTGGGCCAGATCATTCTTATAAGAGGTTGTCTTATGCATTGTAGGGTGTTTGGCAGCATTCCTGGCCTCTATCCCCTAGATGCAGCTAGTATTCTCTCTATTGTTACAACCAAAAATGTCTCTGGATAATTTCCTCTGAGAGGCAAAGGGAGGGGCAAGATTGCTCAGGGATGTAGAAGAAGGACGATGGAAAGCAGAAAGGCCCTGGGTGAGTTACTAGAAGGCCTGGGGTTGATTCTCTGCCTCTGTGGGTCATGGATTCCTCATCCTTGAGAGTGGAGATTGTCATTCTTGCCCTACCTACTTCATGAGGAGAGTGTGAAGAAGTGAGAGAAAAGATATAAACAGGCTTGAAAGTAGTGAACCAGATAACTACTTAGTCAACAAAGATTTATCAAGTGTCTTCTGAATGATTATATACATATATATAGAGAGAGAGATAATCATTATATATATATCTTTATAGATATAGTATTAGTACTAAGAGATAGATAGATAGATAGATAGATAGATAGATAGATAGATAGATAGATATAGTGTTCTAGTACTAACAAAGAGTTCCAACCTAAAACTTAGGTACTGAACCCCAAGTCTGACTGAATGAACACAGGGAAATGGCATTATTAAGGATAACCTAAAATAATACAGAACAGCAACAATGATGGATTTACTGAGTCAGAAGGAGGGAAGAAAATAAGCAAGGAGAAACAACACAGTATGTGTGTTAATGTGTACTTAGATGCCAGTAACAATCATTTCAGGAGCTTCTAAATGAATAAGAATTATAGAGCAATGATCAAAAATGAAGAAACATGGGGTCACAAAATAATAATTTGAATAGTTTTAAGTAAGAACAGCATAAGCCAAAAGTAATAGACCTCAGTGATACAGGCAGGCTGAGTCCAAGGACTCACAGGAGGTCCCGAAGGACCAGCCAAGAGGGTCCTTGGCTTCTTGAAGAATAGATATCAAACTTGAGCAGAGAAAGCAAAAACAGAATTTCCTGAGTAGTGTGAATAGCAGAAAGAGTATAGCAGACAGAGTGTCTAGGAGCCTCGGAAAGGAAAGCAGAATGAGTCTCTTCATCCCTTAGGGTTACAAGGTTCTATTGGAAAGGGGTCCAGGATACCTGTTCTTTCAGGAATCGAGGGTAGGGTTCAATCAAAGGTGAGTGGCAGGTGAATAATAGGTTATTTTATAGGTCACTGAAGGTAGCGGGTATTGATGCCAGCATCAGTGGAGGCTTCTTTTGAAGCTAATGTCCTGGAACATGCTCAGGATCTGGCTCTCCTTAGATGTTATCAGGTGTTTGGGACCTAGGCCGAAACTCAGAGAAAGATTAACATTCTTGCTACCCCCTCGAATGGGACCATGGTTTCTCTGGGTTTTTCTCGGGCCTAGCAGAAAAACAGCGGAAATGGGGCCTTTCTAAAATGGAGTCCCTTCAGATTCCCTATCTCACCAAGATGACTATTCAGGAAGTAGTATAGTTTACTCTGCGAGCCCCTTATAACATTTTTAAAAGATATTCCAAATAATGAGGTGAGCTTTGGAGTCTTAATGAAATTAAGGATTTCTCATAATGTTTTCTTTCTCTTTTTTTTCAGATTTATTTATTTATCAGAGAGACAGAGAGCTCACGCACTCGAGGGAGCAAGGGAGGGGCAGAGGGAGAGAATCTGAAGCAGATTCCCTACTGAGTGTGGAGCCTGACGAGGGGCTCAATCTCACAGCCCAGAGATCACGACCTGAGCTGAAACCAAGAGTCATTCTAACTGACTGAGCTGCCCAGGTGCCCCTCATAATGTTTTCTTTCTAAACATAAAGATTTTTCTTTTTCTTTTCTGTTTTCTGAAAAATAGAAATCAGCTGTTTTCATTTAGAAATATTTTATTGAAAATGCCTTCTGAGGGACCCTTTAAAACCAGCTCTTAAACAGTCAAATGGAATACTTGCCCTGCTTTGCAAAAGATCAGATGTTTCTTATCTCACTTTTTAAAATGTAAAAAAACGGGAACTGGTCTGGGGATATAAATCAAGTCTCACAGAACTGGATGCCAAGATTAAGATCTTTTTCCTACATGGTTATTTAATGCAGTAATGATGAAGAGAAAATAAGACCGTTCAAAAATGGATTCAAAGAGTTGAAAGATGTTACATGGAAGCTGGGTGAGCATCTCCAAGGAGGTCCCAGCAGGTCCACATGGTCCCAGCAGGTCATTGTGGGAGCTTCCCATTTCCTGTTGATGTTGCAGTTAACTTAGCAAAACAAGTTTTGGTGAGAAGACACACAGCCAGGAGCCCACCTGGTGCAGCCCACTCAACAGACGTTTGCTTTTCCCAGTTAGGCCACAGGTCCCCCCACCTACCTCAGTTACCCCCTTGCAGAAACTTCTTCCCAGTACGGGACTTGTTTTGTTATCACTTTCCTTCTTTTACACTCCCTGGTGAAGTTTCACATTTTCCCCTATAGAAGTATCTGGCAAAGTTTGCAAAATAAATGAAATAAAGAGAATTTCAAGATACCAAATGGTATATGGGGGGGAATCTCAATATTTGATATTTGTAGCTAAATAGAAAACTTGACACAACCATTTGACCTAGGTTTACCATCTTTCCTGTGCTGTTTTGTTTTCTGGTTTGTTTTTTTTTTTAAGAAAACATTGTTGTCTGCAAACGAGTCTTTTTGGTCAGTATCATAGACAATAGGCTGGGCCTATCTTCCTGCATTAAGTTTGCACTTGACACCTTGGACTCCAGGAGACTTGAATCTGGGATTGTTTTCAGAGCTGCTACACTTTACTGTTTACCTCTACTCCAAATCACAGATACCAAAATGTAAGGCAATGTGCTGTTACAGTTGCATCCTTGCGTTCATACTGCGCTTAGGTTTATCTTCATGTTTAGATCCTCATGCAGGATGGGCATTTCCTGTTGCTCATGTCATCACACTGAGGCAGGAGGGATTAGGGTGCCTCTAAAGGACGGACTCCCATCGTGACGATGATTAATTATGGGAGAGACAGAGACAATGCTTTCTCCTTACAAGATGGCAAAAATAGGAGAGATTCTTACCTATCTGGAAAGGTTACCATGTGTCTACCTGGCCACTGGAGATGCCACTTCTCACTCCCTTAGCACTTGCTATAGCTGAAGCAAGGGAGATCCACGCCTCCACTTCCTCTTAAGAGGAAGGTGATTGAGACTTTTTAGCAGCTTGTAATTTTAACCACCCCCAGTGGCATGGACTTTACTAGACTGTTCATTATCTACCTGTCTATACATTAGAATACCCAGGGGAGCTCTTTAAAAATACCTCATGCCTCTGCCTCAGAAATTCTGATTTAATTAGTCCGGAATGGGCCTGGGGTATCTGCATTTTGCAGGAGCTTCCCACATGACTCTCATGTTCAATTAGGATTGAGAACCGCTGAATTAGACTCTCGGTCCATTTCTCATCTACAGAATCCAAAGTTGTTGAGGGAAGTCCCTCGTGATCTGTGTTTGCCAAGCACAGCCAGAGCTCTGATGAGAGCAAAGAATTTGCAGATTCAGTATTTATAGGTTCTCACTATGACCCTGCTTGATGGCAGTGGGCCATGAAGATGTTTTCTCCCTTTCGCAGATGATGAAACTGTGGTTTAGAGAAATTAAATGATTCACCCATATCCATCTACCAGAAGTGAGAGCTTGGGCTGGGCCTTTGGCCTCAGAACCCTATGCCCTACTGTTGCCTAATACATAGATTGTCGACTACATAGATGGATGGTAGGTCTAGTTCTTGGCTAGGTTCTTCATAAGTACTTCACTCCTTCATTGTATTTCCATATCTTCTTTGTGGATAGATGCCAGAGATTTTCCTGAAATTGTGTACCCCCTCAGTGTCCCTAGTTCCCTTCTGAATGCTGAACCCCCTCTGGAAGAAGCCCACTCAGTGCTGCTCAGCATCCCAATCCTGGCAAGCTGGGCTGCCCTGGGACAGCACTCACAGGCCCCCTAGCTGTACTCATTTTGTTCCTGGTGGAATTCTCTGAGATTCAGGGATAGAAATACCACAGAGTCTCTACCCTTGAAAGTTGTGGAGGCACTATCCAGAGTCCATGGAACATCAGGTAGAAGGAGCATCACATCAACTCAAAAGGATAAATTAGAAAGTCCAACTGAAATCATAGCAGCTGAGCAAATTGCAGGGTGCAGATGGGAACAGTCATGCGAGGATGACTCAGAAAGACTGGCTAGATTTTGGGCCAGATTTGTGGTGAGAACATTCAACCAGGTAGCTTGGAAAATATTTTAGAAAGCAATCAGTCAATGTCAAGTATTGTCCTTAGAAATGTGGGTCTCCGGGTCCTGTGAGGATGCTTTACTGCTGGTGGAATAAAAATGATTATGTCAGGGTGTGTTCAAAGTTCAGTGTGGATGCTTTGTATTTTATTTTTCTTAGCTTGGCAACCTCCACAAATAATGGTGCGCAACAGAATTAAAGGGATTGGAAATTCTCTTCCTGGAACTCAGATCATACATACTGTTTGGGTATTTGCACCCGATTCCTATTTATTCATTTGCTGTTTCTGCTGGTAAGCCCATGGTGTGTCCAGCACGTTGGAGGAATCTTTGATCCCATCTCAAATAAAATAGACTAATGCACATTTATTTTTGCCATTTTCATTATCACTAAATGACGTGCCAAAAAAAATTTCAATATAACCTCTGGAGAAAATAAGCCAATTTCCTAACTAACATCAGTCTGTCTCTTCATAAAATGGAACCACACATTTGGAATGCTCCAGCTCCACGAGGCCAAAGGCACAGCTCCTCTCCTCAAGCTGCTTCCGAGCTGTGGTACCTGAAGTGCCTGTCCCGGGGCTCCTTCTGGAAGAAGCTGGCCTCCAGAGCCCCACAAACAATAGGAAAAATGAAGCCCAGCATAAATACGTATCGAGGAAGGTCTTACAGTTTCATATTTTTTTCCTGTGGGTATAGTCTTGGTGCTCTTTCATTGAGGGAAACAACAAAAGACGGTTCCCAGCCATTTCTGTATGAATCATGAAACTGAAAAACTAACTCAATAGCAGGAGATAAATGTGGTTCACAAATCATAACAAAGGCAAAACAGGGCTAGACACTGGGCCAGATTGGCCACTGGGTAGTTTAAGAAATGTCATGGGGCTGGCACCTTGAAGAACCGAGAAAACTCAACATAGCCTGCTCTCCGGAGGTGAGGGAACGTCCAGCGTTTCAGCCATTTGTTCATTCGAAAACTATTTGCAGAGGACCTCCTGTAGGTGCTGGGAATAGAGTGGTAAACAACACATAAAAATCCCCTAGTGCTAAAGACAGAAGATAAACAAGACAAGTAAGGGAGGGACTCGCCTGTCTTCCCATTCCTAAGTCCCATAATACTCTGCATACAGTAGCAACATAATGAGTGCAGTCAGAGGGCTTGTGGCTGCTCTCCCAGGGCAGCCCAGCTTGCTGGGGCTAGAACCTGTGCTGCCCTGAGTGGGCTTTTCCCCATGGAGCTTCCCTGGGCCTTGAAGTTCAAAGAAATTCAAGCTGCCCCCTCAGCATTGTGTGGCCACCACAGGTGGCAGGAAAGGCATTTTGCAGAACGTGGAGGCCAATGAGACAGTCAATAAGAAAGATTCTTCTGTGTAGACTCCCATGAGATGGCGGCTTGGGCCTCAGTTCTTCCAGGTTGTTTTGCTTTTACCCTGATAGAGCCCAATTCTAGAGAATTGCGTTGGGTCTTCATTGCTGCTTTATGCCACCTTTCCACCATCCTTCCACCTGCCCGTGTATTTTCCCTTTTGCCCTTTCTCCTTTCCTGACCCTTCTTTCCACCCACTCCCACCCTTCATCCTTTCCTGCCTTCACCGTCCCCGTAGAGTTTTCCACAGGCTTCATGTTCAGTGCTATG
>NC_138370.1:62210504-62242273 GCF_054177405.1 Leptonychotes weddellii
GCTAACACCTTGATCTTGGACTTCTGGCCTCCAGGGCAAGGAGACAATAAATTTTAGTTGTTTGAGCCACCAGGTTTGCGGCATTTTGTTATGGCAGCCCTAGCAAATTAATGCAATTTGAAACCTGGTGCTCTAGATATAACCAGACCAGATATAACCAGGTATCTTGGCTGCAGAGCCATCCTGAGCCTAACACAGGAGGAGTCTCCTCACTAGGAAAGTGAGCACCATTCACAGGCAAGTTTCCAGGCTCACCAGCATTTATGCATGGCTACTTTTCCAGAAAGCTGCACAGAAAGGAAATTTCCAGATTTGAGCAGCCCCTTTGCAGAGATGCCAGGGTCTGGGATGTTGAATCCTGTTACAGTTCTCCACAGTGGTGATTATCACCAGGATTTGCTTATAATCCCCACTAACAAGTATGGGTGTCCCAGAGATATTCGGGACGGGGCTTTCTAAGATATCTCACTCCTCATCACCAGGCAAGTAGGAGGGTCGTTACTAATATTAATGAGGCTATGTTTGTACTTAACAGAGATAAAACCCGAAAAACTCAGATAACTTAAAATCTGTAATGTTATTTTAAATTGCACCCACTGGTGTTCATGAATAGACACGCATAATGCAAATCACATCTAGAAGTCAGACTCTAACGTAACTCTTGGCAACCTAAATGACTGACGTTTTCTGGTGCCTAAAATAACAGGGAGAAGTCCCCTAATCTAACACTTTTTGCTGTCTTCTCTTGGCCTGGAATCTTTATGCCAAGTCGATTGTCCCGGACTTCCAGATTCAGAGGTTCTAACTTTAATGACCCTTACCAAATAATGCCCTGCATTTCTAAATACTTACACAAGTAGGCTTTTTTTAAAAAGCTATAGCCTCACATTGACCTATGTAAGTTAAAGAGAGGAGTTGGTATATATATCTTGATGGCAAAGAAAGGGGAGGCAGATAGAAACCAGAGAATATAGGAAATCCAACGAACAGAGTGCAGGGAAGCCCAGAGCAGAAACAGACAATAACTTACAAGTAGAAACAAATTAATAGCAAGAAATCAAAAGAGATGAGACAAGATAGGTTGTAAGAAGCCCTCCAGGAATGCTTTTTGATTTCATGGCAAACATCACTTATATCTCCCAAGAAACTCATCTATACAATGGTTCGTGTCAACTACATTTGGGTATGACCAGCGTGGGAACAATAAAAGGCACACAAATCAAAATTACACTATTTCCTAAACGTGCTATATTGTAAATTTTATATTTAATTACATGGAACTTTGACACATGCAAAATTCCATCAAAATGTCTTTGTATAATTTCCTGGGAGGTACATTTACCATCAACTATGTTTGGCAAACTTTGAAGAAACCCTTCTCTGAGTCTGTTTGCTTTAGCCCTCAGATCAGAGCCGCTGCCTGGAACACAGCAGGGGGCTGGGATGAAATCAGTGATAGTGTTGGCAGGTGATCAGCCAGACTTGTACAGAATATTTCAAATAACCGCCTGCATATTGCTTTATAAGCTTCAGCACTTTTGACTTTAATGGATTTTAATATTTTAAACACATTTAAAGTTTGCTCGCCTTTAGTTTTTACACAAGAGCTCAAACTGGATCCAAGGGTTGTTTTATTTTGGTTGTTTTTTGTTGTTGTTGTTTTGTTTTGTTTTTTGTCCTGCTATTGCTATGAGAAGCCACAGGATTTATTTCCAGCTCCATCATCACCACTGAATAGCAGTGCCTGGGACCCATCTCCCTGGCCCCTGGCCAGATGTGCACGGTGGCATGACTCCGATGTTAGCCACGTCTAGTCATTTGACTGTGAACAGCCCCAGGGACTCCAATGCATTGCTAACTTCTGAGCCATCCCGGAGCCCTCAGCCCCGGCTTCTTTGCGGATAGGAGGGCTGGACATCAGAAAGGAGCTGGTCCAGGCCACAGAATCACTTCTAGAACTCAAATTCTGAGCTGTTCCCTATTAATAGACAGACCACACTGACACTTGAAACATACCACTAGTTAAATGCCCAGATGTGGAGAATATTGTCTTGGTGCCTACCAAAAGAAAAGAGTGCATAGTTTAACAAGTCTTCAAATATTTTACAGGAAGACATAGGAGGGAAAAAATGTGGCCAATATGATTGATTTTCTGCTATTTATTAGCAACATACTAACCAGAAGTCATTTTTTCTGTTGTGCCACAATGGAGTTAGTGATGTTTCAGTTTACATTTCTTAATAGCAGGGGTGGCTTAAGTTTGAGATTTAAGGGCTGAAGGATTTTGTAGGTTTTGAGAGATTTTTTTTTCCTCTCACTTCCCCCAGCTCATTTTTATCTCTCTGTTTCCACTTCATTAATCCACCCCCTGCGGCTTGAACGTCCATGGGAATGAGATGAACCTGCGGGCGTGGAGGTGGGGGGTGCTAAGCAATGTGCAAAGTTGGGACGGTGGCTTGAAAGCCCAGTGACCCACACCCAGGTATTTAACGGCAGAGCGAGGCTCCTCATTCCCAATTGCTTGCTCATTCAATTTGTCACTCTGAATTGATGATCTGGAATCATCATAATAATGATAGTAATTACTTTATAATTTAAAGTGTTCCTATACACAGCATCTTCTTTAAGACTCTCAACCTCATGAGTGAGGCATTGTAGCCATAAGCGTTTCAAAAGCGGTCTGAACTGAAGATGTGCAAACAGAATAAGGGTGCCTAAGGGCACAGAGTTGGCCCCCAGCAGCCCAGGGCTGACGTACAGCTGCAGCTCTGAGGGTAGAGAACTGCCTGTTGGTTCATTTACTGACCTTGCGTGCAGCAGACTCTACTTGAGAGCTGCCCTCTCAGTGTCTGGGACACCTTTGCTTACGAATGCCCATGACATTGCTTCTTAAGGCACAGGTTTCTCCCCCTGCCACCCCCACCCCACCCAGACCCATGAATATTCTTCTTCTTGTTCCTTCAAAGGGCTACTTACTCTGCACAGGAGTGCTAGACCTCTGCTATCACTGCTATCACACTTGTGGCTTTCATCCCCTTCTGCGTCCTTTTCTTTCTTTTCTCTCAGTGCCTCTTGCTTCTCTGAGTCATTCTGCTTCCTGCTTATGTGACCATGGGTAAGTTATTTCATTTCTCTGTGCCTTAGTTTCCACAGATGTAGAAGGGGATATGAATACAACCAACTTCCTAGGATAGTTACAAGGTTCGAAAGAGTTACTATTTTAAAACATGCATTTACGGGATGCCTGGGTGGCTCTGTTGGTTGAGTGTCTGCCTTCGGTTCAGGTCATGGTCCCGGGGTCTTGGATGGAGCCCCGTATCGGGCTCCCAGCTCTGCGGGGAGCCTGCTTCTCCCTCTGCCTGCCCTTCCCCCTGCACGTGCTCTCTCAATCTCTCTCTCTCTGACAAATAAATAAATAAATAAATAAATAAATAAATAAATAAATAAATAAAATCTTTAGAAGACTAAAACATGTATTTACTATGTACTAAACATTGAATAAGTATTAGTTATTGTTGTTGCACTTTGTATACCCTATAGAGACATTTCTACATCCTACAGCTTCTAACGTGTTAGCTAGCACTGCTTTTTGTTATTGTTTCTTTCTCTGCTAAATCCCTTCCTCATTTTGCTGGTATTAACTGGAGCTTTGTTTGGGTTGCCAAGAGTCTGGTTTCTGAATAAAGATTTCCTGAAGTAATAGAAAAAGAAATTTATTCTCATGACGGTCCATTACTTGGACCCTAAAGAGTCCCATGCACTTTGAATGATGAACAGAGAATGTGTCCTAGCTGGAGAAAACTTGATAAAGAAGCCCCAACATGATTAAAAGTTTGGGAAATAAAATTTGCGAATGCACCCCAGGTTCTAGGCCTTGAGAAGAGGAAATTGAAGGGAGGTTTGATGACTGCCTCTGAATACTTCTGTATTTATTGAGAATACTTCTGTATTCAATGCTAATTGGCTTCTCTGTTGAGGCTCAGAGAAGAAACGTGATTTTTTGAAAAAGATTTTATTTATTTAGAAAGCGTGCACAAGCGATCATGAGCAGGGGGCGGAGCAGTAGAGGGAGAGGGAGAAGCAGACTCCCCGCTGAGCAGGGAGCCCGACTCGGGGCTCAATGCCAGGACCCTGGGATCCGACCAAGCAGATGCTTGCAGATGCTTAACAGACTGAGCCTCTCAGGCGCCCCGAGACCACGTGATTTTTGAAGGTATTCTCAGTTCTGGGATTCCATGAAGAAGAGTCATGATTACATTTACATTCCCACCTAATCGTTCCAACTGTCGCTCTAATTTTGCCTCCTGATTAAAGGCTCTTAAACCCTTATCAATTTCTAGGAGATTTTGGATTATTCCTTTAACAGTTTGCCGCCTCCATTAGGTGGTCAGCTTTACAACTGGGTCTAATTCATTGATGAAACCTAACAATTCACAGTTTTTTGAACTGGTGAATGCTAAGTACAAATGTGTTCAATTAACCCACAGTTACAACCTGGATGCACCCAGGCCTCGCCAGCCTAAGTACCTGTATTATTTTCTGTGCAGGAAAGGGTTAACTCGGTAGGCCTGGACTGCCCAAATTCTGCACATTTCTAAGAAAAGCCTGTCTTCAGGACTAGCCTTTGGCCAACTCCTGGGAGATAACCTCTGAGCCCTTGGAATATTCTTCCTAGTAAGAGTGTTTTTGTATGCCTGAAGACCTGGGCCTTGCTGTACCAGTTTTATCTAATACATATGACGTATGGTAAATGCTCCATGTGCCTTTTCACTTTGCTGATTTTAATCTGTATTCTTTTACTGTAATAAACCATAACCATGAATGTAACAGCTTTTCTTAGTCCTGTGAGTCCTAGTTAATCATTAGCCTGAAAGGTGGTTTCTGGGGACCACCCCCAACACAGGTTCCTATTACTGCTATAAGAAATTACCACAACTTAATGGCTTTAAACAACACAAATTTATTCTCTTGTAGTTTTGGAGGTCATGAAACCAAATTGGGTCAGTAGGGCTGTCTTCCTTCTGAAGGCTGGAGGGAGAATCTATTTCCTTCCCTGTTCTAGCTTCTACCCAGATACCAGGACAATTTCCCCAACTCAAGATCCTTAATCAAACATATCTGCAAAGTCCTTTTTATCATGTAAGGTAACATATTCACTGTTTCCAGGGATTAGGATGTAGACATATTTGGGGGTGGCATTATTCATCCTACCATAACACTAATGGGTCATACCACACAAATACCAACATTACAGTGGCTCTCCATTTCCCTACTTCCTGGACAACTGGAAGACCTAACTGCCCTCCCTTCCCCCTACCCAAAGAGCTGGCCCAGATATTACTTGGAAATATTTCTTGGAATCCACAGGGATATCTTTCATATTTTTGCCCCCAGTATCTCTTCTTGGGCTGGGGAGCAAAGGGAAAGTGCAGAGAGTTCCTCTTTAAGGATAGTGGAGCTGGTGTCTTCTTGGAGAACACTGATTTCCAGCTACTCTCATGGACTGGTTCAGAAGAGAAGGCATTTAAAGCAGTTTTCCTCAAGTTGCAGTGCTAAGGATGACCGCTACCAGATTCATCTAGCAAATTTGATAAGGTGAACAATCCTGGCTGCGTTTCCAATCCATAAAATGAGATCGTGTGTGTGTGTGTGTGTGTGTCATTTGCTTTTAAAAGTCTGTTTAAAAATAAGCTCATTCCTGGGATGCCTGGGTGGCTCACTCAGTTAAGCATCTGCCTTCGGCTCAGGTCATGATCCCAGGGTCCTGGGATCGAGCCCCACATCTGGCTCCCTGCTCCGCGGGGAGCCTGCTTCTCCCTCTCCCTCTGTGCACTCTCTCTCTCTCAAATAAATAAATAGGGGTGCCTGGGTGGCTCAGTCTGTTAAGCGTCTGCCTTCGGCTCTGGTCATGGTCCCAAGGTCCTGGGATCGAGTCCCACATCGGGCTCCCTGCTCAGCGGGGAGCCTGCTTTTCCCTCTCCCACTCCCCCTGCTTGTGCTCTCTCTCTCTCTCTCTGTGTCAAATAAATAAATAAAATCTTTAAAAAAGAAAGAAACATGGTGTGCCTGGGTGGCTCAGTTGTTAAGCGTCTGCCTTCGATTCAGGTCATGATCCCAGGATCCTGGGATCGAGCCCTGCATCGGGCTCCCTGCTCTGCGGGGAGCCTGCTTCTCCCTCTCCTCCTCCCTCTGCTTGTGCTCTCGTTCTCTCTCTCTCAGATAGATGATAGATAGATAGATAGATAGATAGATAGATAGATAGATAGATAGATAAACTCATTCCTGAGGTAATAACTCACAAGAAAACTAAGGAGTTTTTATAAGATTTGAGATTATATGACTGAAAAAATAGCACTAGCATCATGGAGAAAAGCAAAACATCTATTTTCTTTTGTCTTCTGGAAAGAATGTTTCACCCTCACCTTCCTAAGCATGTTTTTTTGGGGGTCTCCTTTTCCCCCAGAGCACCCTCTGAAGCCTCAGTTAACATAAAGCTCTAAATCTGGTCATCACTGCCATCATAGATTTATGCCAGATTTCTCCTAAACTATGAATATTGGCTTGAAAAATCATCCTTCCTTAAAGCACTCTAGGGGTTGTACTTATTCTTTCAATAAGTCAAATAGGGGTACCTGGCTGGCTTAGTCGGTTGAGTGTCTGCCTTTGGCTCAGGCCATGATCCTGGAGCCCCTGGATCAAGCCCTGCATTGGGCTCCCTGCTCAGCGGGGAGTCGGCTTCCCCCTTTGCCCCTCATCCTGCTCTGGTGCTCTCCCTCTCTCTCTCTCTCAAATAAATAAAATTTTTTAAAAAAATAAGTCAAATAAAAATATTTCAAAAATGTGTAACTGTGAGGTAACTGGTGACAGCCCAGAATGTTACAAAACTAAGGCAGGCAATCACCAGCTCAAGTAATATGTTAAGAATGAAGATAAGCTGGTATAAAGATAAATAAAGAGTCAACAGTAGCATTGCGAACCAGATTAATCACTGCCTTGACACTGAGTTTACTAGGTTGTGGGCACATTGGAAAAGGCCATAGGCAGTCTTCGAATTGGTCCTGATTTATCTGCTTATTTATCTGTATCACAGCAAAAGAAACTTGGGAATTGTGGTCCTGCTGCTCAAAACCCTTGAAGACAATCAGTCTTTGGGGAAAGGGCCAAAGAAGATTTGAATCCTTTTTGCTGGTATAATCCCGGCTAAGTCTACCTCCACATGGTATGCCCAAGGCACAATTGATTCAGTGTTTTGGGTCATTTAAATTGTGCAGCTGGGTCAGCAGGCACTTAATCCTGGGGAAAGGGGAAGCAAACATGTGTTAATATAGCCCAAGATATAAGTGGCCCACAGCCAATATTTTGAACTACTAAAGACATGGCCATGATTTGATCTCCATGTTAAAACATACAAACAAAAAAAACCTACTTATGCTTCTTTTATTTGTTCTACTTTCCCAGAAATCAAGCTTTTGTGTTCCTGGTAGGTGGGTTTTGAGATGGCCTCAAGTTTGACTTTTGTGAGCCACTCTCCCTTCACAGAGTTCCTGTGAGGGAGCCCCGCCTCCAAATTGCCAGGCTATCATGTGGGACAATTTTGCTGTGTTTTTTAAAGAGCTTACAAATGAAAATTATGCTTGTCAGTACATAAAGCCTTGCTATAAGGGAGAGGCTTTGTGAATTGAAAGCCTTGCCTTCAAAATTTTCAAAATGATGGCAAATTTAGCCAAATTGGGCAAAAGTGAATCAGGTTTCACAAATTTAGGAACGTTTATTTAAATCTTTAAAACATATGTTGCCACAGCTGTGTTTAGCATAAAATTATGATGTAAATAATCCTAATGAAAATGACGGCATATTTGTATAATGCCTTCCATCCAACAAGCGCCAACCCCGCTACACAACTGATCTCATTAGGCCTGACTACATCCCTTTGAGCTACAACGTAAATATTAGCTCCAATTTGCAGATGAAGAAATTGGGACACGGGCAAGATTATTTACAGCTAAGTAGATTAAGTTATAACCAGCCCGACTCTCCCATCTGTGGAATAAGGTGCAATTTAATCAGAGACCCCAAAAAGGGGATAGTTGAGGGAAAGGCAACTCTTCTTCCAAGTTCCCCACATGGGTCACTTGTTCTAGCACTGGGGGAAGGAGGTAATGAAGAGCATAATGCCAGAGATTTTTTTATGCAATATTCTTTCTAGGAATTCACTGTGTGGCTCTATGGGCAGATACTATCTTTTCCAAACATACCAGTAAGGCTGAGTTGGGAAGGCGGCAGAAAGTTTTATATCTTGGGTTTCGTTGATGGGAAACACAAGACATAGGAAGGAAGAAGCTAATTCGGAACCCCACATGGCAAGGGCCAACAGTCACCATTACCATTCAATTCTCTGTCTTCTGGAAATGTTAAGATATGGTAAGAACTTTTTACAAAATGCCCATGGCAGGCTCAAATACTTCAGCTTGGCCTACAGAATGCCGTCCCTTCCTAAATCCAGATTCCCTTTGCGTGATAGAGTTAACCCAAGCATTCAAGCAGATTGCAGTTCAGTTCCTAAAACAGTCCCCCTGGGTTTCTGCCAGCTAATGGCTAATTCCTGCATGTCTCCTCCTCCTTCTATAAGGAGCTGTGAGATCATTACCTTACAATGTGTGATTCAAATGCCTAATTTCAGAACCTGCATAGCACCTGAACACTAGTGATTTTACCAAGTGTTCATTTTGACTCTGCTTTCAGCAACACATTTTGAATTATAGTTTTAAAGTGGAAAAGAAAGCTTTGCTTAATCTCTGCCAGTCAGTATCGATGTTAAGTATGTGCTTTCCAAATTCAATAAAAAAAAAAAAAAAACTGCCTTCCTTCTACTCAGAAAAAAATTCCATGAAGCCATTTTTGCCAAAACCTGAATTTAAGTCTGCCCAGGAAAAGGCATTCTCTAGAAATAGAGGAGAAAAATAAACCCTTTTGAATGTCTTATAGACTTTATCTAAATTTGAAGTCTCAAAGTGCCACACTATATTGAATTTTAGTAAAAATGTATTTCCCCATTCGTGGAGTGAGGCTCTTATTTCCACACTCCTTTCCCAAGGAGTGGGCTGGGGATAATCTAGGCTTTTGCTGCAGATAGGTCCAGGTTCCTACACTGTCTTGATAATTGATTCACTAGGGATGTGACCTAGGAAAAGCCACTCAAACCTGAATGTCAGGTTTCTCATATGTAACATGGAGATAAAATTATAGTGAAAATTAAACTTAAGGCAGAGCTTACCCAAAGTCAGCCTAGAATGAATGATTTCCTTAAGTATCATCTTTCCAGCCACCACCCCTCCTCAAAATCTATAGTTTCCAAAATCAGTGTATATTTTAATATGGGGTGTGTGTGTGTGTATGTGTGTGTGTGTGTACACATGTGTGTGTCTGGACTAGGTACACCAAAATATCCATAGCAGTTATCCCTGAGAAGTAGAAGAAAAAACAATTTTCATTTTCTCCTTTATACTTTTCTGATTTTCTAAATTCGCCATCATTTTATAATGAATATGTACATTTTTAGAAATTTTAGAAAGCTAATTTTTAGAAGATCACTTTGTAGACCTATCTTCTTTGGGAAAAACAGTATCAAGTTATATATATTTAGAGCTGTTAAAAAAAAACCCAGAAATGGCTAACCCAAGTGTTTCCAATTTTATATGAAAGCAAATTAAGGTCCCAAGAGATAATTACATTCAAAGTCTCCAAGTTAACTGAGGCTGGATCCGACTTCCTAGTGTAACTGGACACCCTAGAGCTCTCCAGCCCATGAGCATAAATGAGGTGGCAGTTTGACCTTAAGTGTTCTCTTTAATACCTCTCTCTGACACTTAGAAGGTTGCAGCCCTCCCTCTCGCTTTCTTTTTATGGCTCTAACTATTATTGTGTACCCTGCTCCTTGAGTCCACTGATCTGCACAGATTTGTCTAGTTAAGGCTAACTGATCTCTATATAATAGTGGTCATGAAATTATTTGACACGTGTACAGCTTATATTAGGAGCCTTGCCATCACCACTTTTCTCAGGGTCCCAAAGATGGGTGGCTGAGAAGCATGGCTGGGTCTAGAGTGAGATGAATAAGGCACTTACCCAAGGCACCAAATGTAAGGGGATGCCAAAAAGCTCACTAAACAAAATAAATAATATTTTGGTGGGACATTTTTAAAAATCAGAATGAATAAAAAAATAATAATAAATACTAAAATTTTAAATAAAGATAGGGTGGTGTAATAAGTTATACATGTTGGTCTTTGTCTCAGATTCCTGGCAACGAGTTCTTAAAACCCTCGGAATTTCCTGAGTAACAGGAGCATTATTTGTTATTCATAATGAGCCTATTTCAACCCGTACCTAATTTTACCCTAATGAGGTGACTCTTGGCTGGGCCCTAAATAGTTTCAGGATGAGGCTAGTCAAAAGAGGGACCAATATGAGACTAGAGGGCTGGAACTTTCAGCTCTACCCCCCAACTCCCAGGGAGGGTAGAGGGTGAAAACTGAATCCAATTGCCAATGGTCGGTGATTAATCAATCAATCATGCCTACCTAATGAAGACTCCATAAAGATTCCTAAAAGATGGAGTTGAGGAAGCTTTCAGGTAGACGAACACATGGAGGTGCTGGTGTGCCCTGAGAAGGCATAGAAGCTTTGCATACCTCCCTCCCCAATACCCTATGCATCTCTTCCATCTGGCTGGTTTTGAGTTGTGTCTTTTAGAACAAACCAGTAATAGTAAATAAAGCACTTTCCTGAGTTCTGCAAGTAATTCTTATGAATTATCGAACCTCAGGAGGGAGTCGTGGGAACCCCTGAATTGGTAGTCAGCAGGCAGAAGTGTGGGTCACTTGGTCACCCCATTTGCAGCTGGCATCTCAAGTGGGGCAGTCTTGTGGGTCTGAGCTCTTGACCTGTGGGGTCTGCACTAACTCCAGGAGTTAGTGTCAGAATGGAATGGAATGGAATGGAATGGAATGGAATGGAATGGAATGGAATGGAATGGAATGGAGTGGAATTGAATTGTCAGACACCCAATTGGTGTTGGAGAATTGGAGAATTGGTATGTGAAAATGACAAGCATTTGGTGTCAGAGGACAAAACCCCACATTCGGTGTCAGAAGTGATGTAAAAAAACCCCGCACAGATAAGATCAGTAACAATGCTGTGCCAGGCCATACTGGAGCCAAAGGCAAGAGGAAGGACAGTAATACTGATCCCACCTTAATTTAAAATGTTGATATTATGAGTTGTTGGCATTAATTTTCATTTTTTTTAGAAATAATGTACTAAAATATTTATCTTGATTGCTGAGTTTCTTGGCTAATTAAATGAATCAATCACAAATGAATAAAATATGGTTAGAGTAATCAAGGAGTCTATAATGGGAGCAAAGATTAGGCTCTGGATTTCTTATCTGAGTGAGCAGCCACGGAGAATGAGCTGCTTCACAATTAACTAAATGCCCTCTTCTGAGATAAAATCCCAGAGCAATAAGGCTTTTCTCATTTGTAGACTGTCCCACCTTCTCAAAATCCAGAATCAAGAAAGTAGCAATCTAACAAAGAGCCCCACTAAAATGCAAAGGACTTGAGTGCCCGCAAGCTCTTCACTGGATATGGTCACAGCTCAGCCTGGCCCCTGAGCAGGCCGTGGGTCCTGGAGCTCACTGAAGGGTGACCAGCAAGCAGCCACATGGGGGCAGCAAGACCAGAAAGGGAGTCCAGAGCAGGACCCAGAGGCAAGGGACCAGATAACCCCAGGTCCCTGCTACAAGAGGCAGACATCAACCCATGGTGACGCAGGTGATGGTGGCCCTGGTTAAGTCCTTGTGAGGGTCTTGAAGGAATCAGCTTAGAAAAGAGCAATTCATAGGGCGCCTGGGTGGCTCAGTTGGTTAGGCGACTGCCTTCGGCTCAGGTCATGATCCTGGAGTCCCGGGATCGAGTCCCGCATCGGGCTCCCTGCTCGGCGGGGAGTCTGCTTCTCCCTCTGACCCTCCATCTCATGCTCTCTCTCTCTGTCTCATTCTGTCTCTCAAATAAATAAATAAAATATTTAAAAAAAATAAAATAAGGGGCGCCTGGGTGGCTCAGTCGGTTAAGCGACTGCCTTTGGCTCAGGTCATGATCCTGGAGTCCCGGGATCGAGTCCCGCGTCGGGCTCCCTGCTCGGCGGGGAGTCTGCTTCTCCCTCTGACCCTCCATCTCATGCTCTCTCTCTCTGTCTCATTCTGTCTCTCAAATAAATAAATAAAATCTTTAAAAAAAATAAATAAATAAATAAAATAAAATAAAATAAAATAAAATAAATAATAAAAAAGAAAAGAGCAATTCAGAGTCCACCATATACATGGTTTTAGCATCAACCTTTGGTGAAAAAAAAATTAAAAGGCATGTTTCTTCCCTGTGCTTCACATAATACTCACACAGCTCTCGATTTCTGGAACTCTTGATATAAGCTTCAAATCTCTTATCGGCAATATTGGAACCGCCACAGCTTTTCTAACACCCAGAGCACCTGAAGTGCTAGCAGCTCAAGTGGGCTGTGTGCGACCACGGTCTGCAGGCAGCTTGGAGCAATGGCCAACGGGATTGAGAGCGAGGGAATTCTACAAGCCAGAAGCAGAGGCTCTACAAAGAGGATCACATTTTCGACTTGAGACCAATTGTTTTTCCAAACTATGCACTTTGGATTTTGCCACTTGAAAGATATTTTTTTTCCATACCCCACTTGAAAGGATCCGTTAAAATAGCTTACTTGGGCTCCACAGTCACTCTGGATACTTGTGGAGCATCGGAAGTAATAAAATTCACCAGATTTTATGAGACGTGGTGACAACTTTATTTGATAGATTCTCATTTTTTCTAAACTGTCCTTACATGATTTTTTTTCCTTCCTATATTTTATGGTGCCTTTAGGATGACTCTGAAACTTTTAACCATTTTATCTTTTCTTTTTTCAGATTGTGAAGTTGTTGCTATTTGGTGGTTTGACTTGGTTTTGCTTTAGGCTGGGGTTGCTTAGGAGTGAAGGGATACAACAGTAGTTTTCCACTCAGCTCAAATTGGCAATTACGAAGGCTTATGTCTCGGTCCCTCCACTGACAGAGGTGGGGAAATGAGGCCCTTAGAAGCAAGGACCCAACCGATGTCATCCAGGTGGTTGGTGGCAGAGGCGGGGAAGGGACTCAGCTGCCCAGCCCTGCTCTCATGAAACCACACAAAGTTACAACTGCCTGGAAGCATCCACTACAAGAGCCAGAGTTGTTGCAGGTGTTACAAGCCCCCCCTCCCTAGCAGGCTATGAGATTCCCAAAAGCTTACATGGAGCCTGGAATAGGGGCAAAAGGTGTGGACCTTAAGCCATTGCTACCTACCTCTCCAGGAAGCAGCTGGTGAGATCCAGTCCTCTTCTGTCTGTTGGGCATTACCGCTCCAGTGACTTTTGAGAACTTCTTCCGCCAAGTCTACTCCACGGGCCAATGAGGGTCCCCTCAGCATCCTCTAACGGTATCCAGTGTCCCTCTCTACCAGTATCCTTTGGCTCCAAAGCACTGCCCACAGGCGCTACACCCCACACCCATCCCCTTCCTTGTCCCTAGGAAGACGCTCTTCTCCCTGCCTCCATACCAGCTGCTGCCTTCAGGTCAACACACTGGCCTCCATCTCCTACCAACGCGGAGGTGATCTCACTTCATCTCCATCACAGGGCCAAAAATGCGACAGCTGTTTGTTTCCTGGAAGTCACCTAAAGCAAGGCCAGCAGTGTTGGGCTGGTTGTAAAAAGACACACTGATCTTTTATTTCTTATAAATCACTGTTCTCGAAGGTCTTGCTTTCTCCTGAGGTACTTTCACGGAGGAGACTGCACTCTTGGTGGGGGGGGGGGGGATCTCTCTCACAGCTCTCTCTTGTTCAGTCTGCAGTAATCTCCCTCCCTAGGTGGGCATCTCCAGAAGCCTTCCCAGCCACGACTCCCTTCCACTCACCCTCTCCACAAACCTCTGGTGTACCCTCTTCAGTAGGTGTCTATAGCCCTGGGCTTTAGTGATCTCCATTGAGTACCATAAAAATCCCTCTGAGCAGAAGCACCTGCCATCCCGATCGGCTCCAAGAAATGGGAGCATAAGAGAAAACATTGGAAGGATAAGCAACTGAAATTTTCCAGTCATATTTGGCTGATGCTCATGGGGAGAACAGATTCTTGTGCATTATAGAGAAAATATGTGAAAACATTACTCAAGAGCTTTAAATTTCTTTGTACTAACTAATATTTTAAGGGTATCATATCCAAGGCAATAAATTACACTTCGGAAGAGTTTGATGATGGGCATTCTTTTTCTACTTGCCTTAAAAATAAGGTCAATTTGTTTTTTAAAGTTCTTACTTTATGAAATAAAAGACTACGCTGGATCTTCTCCCCTCCCTCCTGTACTAGTTTCCTTTGGCTTCTGTACCAAATTACCACAAACTTAGTGGCTTAAAACAACACAAATTTCTTGTTTTACAGCTCTGGAGTTCAGAACTCATAAAATCAAGGTGTCAGCAGGGCTGCATTCCTTCTGGAGGCTCTAAGGGAGAATCTGTTTCCTTGCTTTCTCCAGCTTCTAGAAGCTGCCTGCATTCCTTGGCTCTTGGCCTCTTCCTGACATCACTCCTCTTGCCAGCTCTGCTTTCATCTTCCCAACTCCTTCTTTGACTCTGACTCTCCTGCCTCCCTCTTTCACTTATAAGGATCCTTGTGACTATATTGGGTCCACCTGGATAATTCTAGAATAATCTCCCCATCTCAAGATCCTTAGCTTCATCACATCTGCAAAGCCCCTTTGCCACATAAGGTAACATCAAGTTCTGGGGACTAGGATGTGGATATCTTTGGAGGCCATTATTCAGCTGACCATGAGCCCTTGGCCCCTCTGACTTCCTTGACTTCCTTGACCTCACACTCAGGGCTCTTCTGCCACCCTGGCCTCTGACCCTTCTGACACCATGCCAGACACCAGAACCATCCATGGTCCTGGGCAGCCCTTCCCCTGTGAAGTCCCAGGCCCACTCCCTCCGCAACTCCAGTCCTTTACTTGGTCGTCCCCTCCTCAATGAGCCCTCCTCTGACTGTGTTGTTTATAGTCATCTCCAGACATTTGCTGTCCCCTTTCCCTAATTTATTTTTCTCCATGGTAATTAGCATCATCTAACATACTATATATTTTACTCATTTACTTTTTTTTAAATAAAATTTTTTAATTCTTTTAAAAGATTTTATTTTATTTGACAGAGAGAGAGAGGGGGAACACAAACAGGGGGAGTGGGAGAGGGAGAAGCAGGCTCCCGGCTGAGCAAGGAGCCTGATGCGGGGCTCGATCCCAGGACCCTGGGATCATGACCTGAGTTGAAAGCAGACGCTTAACGACTGAGCCACCCAGGCGCCCCTCATTTACTTTTTTTTTTATTGTCTCTTTCAATTCTCTCAAATTTGGGCTTTATGAAGGCAAGGATTCCTTTCTTATTTTTTTTTTCTCTGCTGAATCTTTGGGCTTAGAAAAGTGTCTGGCACATAATAGATCTTCAGTATATAGTGGTTAAACGAATATGGCTGGGTCATTTATTAAGAACCTCCCAAGTCTGTATCTTTAAGTTTTATGTCTTGGGCTGGTTAGACTCTGGATAAAACACTTATCCTAACTCCTGCAAAGTGGCCAGGATCTGGCTGCCCAGTAAATTCTGAGAGCCTGTTGGAGGAAGAGGGCTGGGTCCTTGCTCTCCAGCACACATAGATTCACTTAATCCTCCATTGTGCCAGATACCCTCTGTCTTCCCTCCTCGGGGATCTCCATTCATAGGTGGGGTAAGAGGGCAGTGTCCAGGCTGAGTGCAATGGGAGAAGAGACTTGGGGGCCAATTGCTATTCAAATAGATCTTCCACCAATCCTCCTTATCTTAGATGCATTTCACCCTTGCTTCCAGGGGTATCAGGAGCTGTCAGGTCCTAAGGCTCTGGAGAACTCTGAAGCAGGGGTTTTGTGGGTTCCCTTGTTACCTACTATTACTCACTTTTTAAAAAAATTCCTTACCACTCATTCAACTGCTTTCCAACCTCATAAGTTGGGTTGTTGTCATAAGGGCTGTTGTCCCTTCTTCAGGTGTTTATGCCTTTAGCAAATCCTTTCACTATTGTTTTATTTGGGTTTTAAGAGGAATAAAATTAGATGTAGTTCTTTCCATCATCTTTACGAGAACTGCCGCATATTTTCCTACCGTTTTGGGGCTTGGGAATTGATACATTGATCTATTGTGTGCTTTGTGCATGTTTATTATTGAGTACTTAACTTGAATTTTAGAAGAAATGTGTTTCAAATTATAGCACAGTTGGGATTAGGCACACTTCCATTTATGAATGACACCTCACCATTGAATATTCCTTTAAGTTACACAGGGCATTTTTTTTTTAAGATTTTATTTATTTATTTGAGACAGAGAGAATGAGAGAGACAGAGAGCACACGAGAGGGGGGAGGGTCAGAGGGAGAAGCAGGCTCCCCGCCGAGCAGGGAGCCCGATGCGGGACTCGATCCCGGGACTCCAGGATCATGACCTGAGCCGAAGGCAGTCGCTTAACCAACTGAGCCACCCAGGCGCCCACAGGGCATTTTTTTTTTTAATTTATCTCACTTAATCTTGTGAGATAGGCAAGGATCTAAGACCCAGAAGAATTACGTAACTATATGCCCAAGATCAACCCAGCTAGTCAGTGGTGGGCCAGCTCTCCAACATGTCTTCTGGCTTCTGACTGGACCATGTGGTCTCTCTCTTTGTCCTTTTGCCTTTCTTTTTACAAAGAAAACAAATTAGGAAAATGTGTAATGTGTAAGTTTTCATAAATGTGACACAGCACAGAAAGCTTGCTGAAAAAAAAGAGTCACATTCCTGAGATGTGAATGCTGGTAACCTCCCCACTCTGGTCCCATTCAGGGAAGACGTTGTGCGGGCCTCTGTCGGGTCGGCCGCTCAGGCGGGCTTTGACTAGAATGTCTATGTCAGGACTGCCTGCGCCACACCAGGGCCTGCCGGTGATCTGGCTTAAGCGGGAAGTCTTCCCACTTGGTCTCTGTGCTTCTTGCCTGGCCTCAGAGCTTTCTGAAATCTCACAGAAAGCAGCTCCCTCCAGTCCCCACGATGTTCTCACATCTTTGCTCCCGCAAGGAGATCGGCACAGATGTTTCCCATGACTCTGAGCTCTGAGAAGTTGTCAGGGCCTTTCAATCACTCTAACGGCCTATAAAAGCTTGCTGTATTTTCAGTTTTACTAAATATTTCTATAATTCAAAAATTATGGAAATGGATAATGTTTCTGTTCTCTGGGAATATATTTAACAGCTGTGTGCATACCAGATGCAAATGAATCTATAGAAATCAATTGTGCATTTTATAGACTACACTTCATATTACCCGCCTTCCCTTTTAGACACCTCAGGCTCTGCTCCTGCCAGAATGGTAAAGATGCTGGAGCGCTTTACGGGAGACAGTTTGGTTCTTAGTTCTACCGAGAGAAGAGATGAGGTTCCATCTGAGCGATCCGTGAATACAAGCACGGCTCCTCTTGCCTAAGCCAGTGCGCCTCGAGGTGAGAAGTCACTTGCTAAAGGTGATCCTGACGTTAGATATTGGAGGAAATGGTTTGTTACTAACCTCCTCTAATTCCAGTTTCCACAGTTGTAAAACGGAGATACTGATCCAACAGAGTTTACTCAGGATTACATGCGGCAAATTCGGTTCCCAATAAATAGATCGGTAATTGTGTGGTGGAGAGTTGGAATGCTTTTTCGACTGCCCAACCCCTGAATTGGGGACTGAAAAGGCCAGTCTTTGCTCTTCCTAACCTCTGGCCACTTCTACTCTATAGGATTTGAACTTACGCCAATTGCTTATGGCGGCCTGACTTTGAATCTGTAGCAAGTGACACAACACACAAGGGCAACTGCAGAGTTCCGGTGCGGCGGTGGCCTCCGGGTCCGGCCCTGGCCACAGGGCGGGGTCCCCACTGGCGGTGACTGCAGCACACGAGCAGGCCATTTCTCCGTGCACCCCTTCTTGCTTCCTCCTCTATTTCTGAGTTGGTTTTGCTGGCCTTCCTACCATTCTGTGAACTACTCAGTAGCCCTCTAAGAAGTTCATTTGGGGCACAAGATAGCTGAAAACAGGCAACTTCTCTCATTTATAATTAAGAGCACTGACTATTACGTAACATGACTTTGTTTCTAGGGTTTGGGGGATCCTACCTGGTGCCATAAAGTTCCAAGGACATTATGGAGATCAGAGCAGAGATTCTCCAGAAAGTTGTTTGGTGGAAACCGACCACAGGTCTCATGAACTGGGTTTACCTCCTTATGGTCTCCCTTCTGTCTTGTCCCTCATACTACAAGCCTCCAGTGTGTCAAGGCCATGACCAGGCAGGGAACGCAGTCCGGAACAGTCAGGAGGATTAACAGGTGGGGCTGCCTATTAATTCTTGACTCAGGGTTTTTTTTGTAAGGATCTGCTGATTAATGAAGGTTGGGGAACCATCAGGAGACTATCGGGGTAGGGGGTTGGGGAACAACAGTCCCCGTGGTTAGATGTCCTGGACAAATCTCTATAGAAGAACTCCCACTCATCAGCCTGCAGCATCAACAAGCGCTCTGGTTCCCCAGGCAGATAAGCAAGACTTCATTTTGTGAATTCACTCATCCGGTGTTTAGACCCACACTTCAAACGAGATGACGTCATACCCTTTGGTTCCACCCCAACCTGCCTGGGTTTAAATCCCAGTTCTGCCACTTACCAGCAGTGAGACTTGGGGCAAATTACTAAAGATCTCAGTGTCCTGGTTTGCACATCTGTGAAATGGGGATAATAATAGCACCTACTTCACAAAGGTGTTGTGGGGATTAGACATCAGAACATCTCGGGTGCTTCGAGCAGGGCCCAGCACAGCATAAGCACTCAATAGATGGTAGCTATTATCATCAAAAATTGCTTGTTGCCAAATAAATGGTGCTTGTAGCCTGAGGACACTACTTAAAGTAACTGAAGTTACCTTACAAGATGACTGTAATTGAGTCACAAGAATCACTAACTTATATAATAGCCAGCATTTTACAAAGAACTTTTTTTACATTGAGAGTAGTGGTAGTTAAGAGCATCAGTCTTGACATCAGATGAACTTGGGTTCAAATCTTAATCTGTCATTTCATAGGCAGGTGAACTTGGGCCTCAGGTTACACATCTATGATATAGGGGTTAATAATACTTACTTCTTGGGGCTATTTTGAGGATTAAATTATATAATATACGCAAACAGTGTAGCCCAGTTTCTGACACATGGAAAGCATGCTACAAATAATTATCATTTTCACAATGATAACTCCTCCAAGATCACACGACCCCTAAAAAAGTATAAGGACTTCAAATTCCACATGTTCCACCTAAATATATTTAGCCCTCCAAAAATGCTCCATGATCAGAATGCTATTGTGATTTCCATTTTTGGTGGATGAACTGTCAGGATCTGTCCAATTTTTTCAACCAGGGAAAGAACTTTCAGTGATCCTCAGAATTATTCTAGCATTATTTCTATCTCTAGTTGTGCCCTTTTAATGCTTCAGTTCAGGTGATCCCAACTCAGGTTATTGAGGGTGAGGAGAACAGAAGCTAATCCATGTTCGGGTGATTTTTCTCTCTTGCCTATGAGCACTTTGGCTTTTGATACCTTTACTGGATACACCCTTGTCACTCTTTCACCCTTATTTATGTTAAACAAGATAATTTCAAGCCTGGACATGTGTCAGTCTCCAGAGTGAAGAGCCATGGTTTCAGAACCTTAAATTAAAAACAGGGAGAGCATCAACAAGCGCTCTGGTTCCCATTCCATTCATCAGAAAGAACTCCATCTTTCTCAAACTCACTTTCCTGTAGTTCAGCCCTGCTTTTTCTCTGAACAGACTTGACAGAAAAATTATTTGGATGTGTTATGTGCTGTCATCTCAAGCCAGCATCCTGACGGTTTAATGCAAAATGACATGGCAGCCCAGGAATTTCTTACGGAAACCTACCTCACACTAAAGTTGCGGGACCAAGTCTTCCCACCTGGGAATTTTAAGTAACAGTTTGACATTGCCCTAATCTTCTGGTTGTTGATTTCTTAGAGAAGGAACTAGCCCTGGAAAGGAGGGGGAGGGGGGCAACAGGAAATATATTCTCATGTCCCTAAAGACAAGGTTATTTCTACCCAAGGAAGGAAAATCTCCCACCTTCTCCAGTGGAAACAAATTTCTCTGTCTATTCCTCTGTCTCTCTCCACCCCCTCCCTCCTTGTTCCCTCTCTCAACCCACAAAAATGCTCAAAAGAGCTTGAACATCCAACAACTCAAAAACAATGTCAGGAGTCAATTTATTATTCAGCTTTCAGGATTACTAGTTTGCCCAGTGGAATTGTCCAATATTGAGTAATTGAGTAGTTATGGCACAGCTGGTTGGCAGAAAGCCTCTTGCCTGGGACAGTGGGACTAGTTCCTAACAACTGTGAGACTTTGAGCAAGTCATTCGACCTCTCCGTGCCTCAGTTTCTTCATCTGGGAAAATAGGTGGTGGGTGGTGGGGAATAGTTGGATAATTTAGTATTTAATGATGCGAGGTTTTATAGACCTCAGCTGGGGAAATTCTGTCTGTCCCCCAAGAACAAGAACTAATAAGGAATTGTTCTAGAAGTCTTCTCTCAGAAATACGATAATTATTAGTTTATATGTAGAAACTGTGTTAGAACAAGGGATCTGCATTCATGGCAAATAAAGAGGTAAAAGAATAAGATCCCAAGTAAACTTAGTGCTGGAAGGGCTGGTAGGAATCCTCTGTCCATCCCCTCCTTCTACAAAGATGGAGCCAGAAGTCCAGAGTAGTCAAGAGTCAGAAACCCACATCCCCTAGCTCCCAGCACCCTTCTCCATATGCAGGAGGCCTGATGCTGTCCCTCAACCACCAGGGTTAGAACTACTCAGCCTGTGAACTCTTGTTCTGTTCTCTTTTTGGCAAATAGAATTGTAGGACCAGAATGATGGATGGTTTCCCATCATTGCCTTTGAGATGTTAGGATTCTCTCACGCATTTCTGTGGGTACAGAGGAAGAAACAAAGAGAATTTCCATCATTGCCTTTGAGATGTTAGATAAGACTCTTTCACTTATGCATTTTTGTGGGTACAGAGGGAGAAACAAAGAGAGAGATCAACTGGGTGTTCCTTTTAGGGAAATGGCCCTGATAATGAGTCAGTGCTCTTACAGAAGAACAGACCTAGGGAAATTACTAGCTCACTTTATGTGAAGTATTCTGTCTTTACCTGGAAACTTGCCACTTATATGTGGCCTTATCATTTATATAGGACATTTTTTTTCTTCAAAGTCAGAAAAATCATTTGTGTCTCATGGAGTCTCATTTAATAATTATTTTTCCCATTACATGTAAAATTAATATGCTTAGACATAAATATGCTAATCTTTCCAGCTGCTGACCTAACCTGATTCTGTCTTCAGCTCTGAGTATATCTTAAAGTCGTGGCAACTATCATGTGTCAACATTAACTAGCCTTAATTACCTTTTTATACATAACTAAATTGTTTATTTAACTGGTGGCTGCATTGCTCACTAGGAGCGCTTATATTTAAAAGGGAGTTAAAAATCAATAAACAACCTTATGAGCTAAACAGCAATACAATCCTGAGATACCATTTTGCCAGGTTTGACATATATAGCAGCCCTGAAGGCTGCTTAGAGCCATCAGTTAAATAAATCATCTGTTGTACATTGACAGCAAACAGAGAAAGGAAAGTTCTACTGCATTTGACATAAGAAGAAAACCAAATTCACAGCTGAGAGTGGGAGAAAGGTAGAAAAGTCAGTGTGCTAACTCTTCCAACACCTAACTGTTCCTTTTCTATGGGGTTGGAAATGAGCCAAATTATCAGCTAAATCGCAGGCAAAATATTTTAATCATATAAACCTTTAGACAACACAATTATAAAAGAATATTTGGGAGGATAAAGATTTAATTCTTTCTTCCTCGTTTTTAGCAGAAGGATGTTAGCTCGTTTTGAACTCTACCCCTTTGGGGTACTATTTTAATAAAGGACTGAATTTATCCAAGTACCTAGCTTTAAAAAATGTGGTTCCATGTATTTTGAAAACCAAGCCAAGAAACACAAGACTCATAAAATCCAACCATATTAAATGACGGTTCCTTTTTCCTTAATCCACCACCACAAATATCAATTAAATGTAATTATATTAAATGGGTTCCCCCGAGAGCAAATAAAGATCTGCCAGGACACAAATTGCTACCCAGGTGAACAATATATAATTTTCTTGAGTACACAGACAAATACAGATGGTATACTCCAGAATGTAATGTAACAAATGTGTGTTTACTGTAACATATACATTTATTTATTTATTTTAGCTACCAAATGGCAGAGGGCCAAAAATTACTAATAAAATATATGAGTTTTTCTTTCTCTTTTCTTGGACGAGAGGATAAATATTGCATTTTATATTAATAATTGCTAATTAAAAGGCTATTAACCTGAGACGATAATAACTACACAGACTCAACTAGAAACAAATGCCAGAAATGAATTTGCAAGGTTTGGTTAAAAAAAAAAAAGTTAAACTGATTTAAACAACTATTTTTCTTATTAAAAACAAATGTTTTACTGAGCTTGCTAGGAGAGGAAGGAATGAATCCATAAATAGGAAAGTAAAACAGGTAGGATAGAACGTATTTTGTTAGCTCTTTTAGGAGCTAATTATTCCACTCCTGTGGAAGTAAAAGAGCAGAGAGAGAGGTGGGATGGACGAGCCAAGGGACAAAACAACTTTCACAATTATGAAAATGAGCTGCCCAACAGATGTCGAAATTCAAAGATCTCAAGGCATATTTCTCAGGAAAGGTTTTTTTCTCCTCCTTCTGCAGGAAAAATGAGCAAATGCCATGCTCAGGTTCTTTTTCATTATATGATATGTAAGGTCTGAATTTCTTCTGTTAGATGTTTTCAGGGATGGAAATATAATTCATTCTCGGTGTTGTATGGAAAACCCTGAAAAATAATCAATTTAAGATTGACCATGCTGATATGTCAAGTATTTTTAGTCTCTGCCCTTTTTAAAGTAATACAAATAATTATCTCAAAACAGAATCTTGGAAGCAAAGGCATTTTCCTTTTCCTATTGCTCACTCTCTTCAGATTGGAATCCCCGCTCCCCCCGCCCCACCCCACTGACTTCCATAATAAGAATATTCCACTTTCAAACCTAGGAAATGCTATTATAGGAAGGCAGAAGTTGGGACTTTTGAACCTATTTCATCCTCAGCTTTCTCAGCTAGAAAACATCAGAAGTGGCCGCTAAGCACCCTTCAGTGATTCTATGATTTCCTATAAAATGTTAAGTAATATGACCTTGACATAGGACTGATCCTGATGAATTTGATGTTGCTAATTAAGTAGCTGTGTGCTCTTACCCTCTTCAGGGCCCAGGGTAACCCTCGGGTGTCACTTTCACGTGACACTGGGCTTGAGGGGCTCCCCTCCCTCCCATGGATGCCCCTCCAGCTGCCTAGAAACACTCCTTAGGGGTTGGGGTGGCTTGGCTCTATTGAGCTAGTCCTGGGACAGTATGAGGACCAGAAAAGTGGGATCGTTCACCCGGACTTGCGGTCAGGTGGCTGCCCTTTTCACCAGGCCAGGCTCGTCTCCAGGAGGAATGGGCAGATGGACCCCACAAGGATCCCTTTCCCCTTCCTCACCTATGTCTTCTCCAAGACACCGCCTGCTCCCCAACGTCAGTACCCAGACCTCCTTATTCACCCCAGTTTCTTCTTTACCCTGTTAGGCGTTACTAAACCCCAAGCTTCCTGTTCTGTCTTGTAAATAGTAACCACCTCCTCAAGTTGGTGAGTTTTAGCTGTCCTCTCCTGCCCAGCTCTGCAGGCTGGTGGGAATCATGGAGGGAGCTTCCATCCTAGGACAGCAAGTGAAGGGAGGTTACAGCATGGTTCTGTCTTCCTTCCTTCCTTTCACCCTTCCTACCTTACTCTACCTCCCCACACTCTCTTTCATTTCTCTGTCCCCTCCCTCCCTTCCTTCCTTCTTTTCGTTCTTCTTTTTCTAGGGATGTTACTTAATCTTAGAAATATCACTTAATCACACTGCAGTTAAGGGCACATCATCTACACTGGTCCAAGGAAGGCTACTCACTTGGTACGTTTGTTCCTTCATTCTCCCTTTGCTTCCATTCCCTTCTTTTTCCCTACTCACACTGGGAAATAACTGTAATAGTTAATACAAATCCTCTTGTTTGTATATGCACTTTTAAGATTCATAAGCTACTTTTCTATACATGTCTTAATTTATGTGAGTGGTATTATATTATACATCTCATAATATTTCTTATAAATTGTCACTCAGCCTCTGATGCTTAATACCTTGCCTGTTGCTTCTACCAGCTACCTAGCATTTCGTGACATATATTCAACACACGTCTCCTGAGTGGTGACTGCCTCGACCTACCTTCGACCACAAACAGCACTGTAATGAACATCCTCGCACTTTTCTCCTTATTGACACTTGGGAAAATTTATCTGGGACAACTACTCAGGAATGGAATGCCTTAATTTGACCTACTACTGCCAGGTTGTTCTCCAGAGGGGCCATGCCAAGTTTCACACCCACCTGTGGTGCATAAATGTTCCTCTATCCCCACCTCCCCAACAGCATCTGGGCCCTGGAAACAATTTAATGAAGAATGATTATCACAGTTCATAAAGTGGCTCGAATCTTCTCTACATTCTCTGGTCCATTGCTTCCAAAATTCTTCCCAAATTTCAAAAAGAATAATGTCCTACATCTGGGTACATACCAGAGATTTTATTTTTAGAAAGAATGTGACAATATTATTATCAAATTGCAAAAAGAATGGAAAGAACACTGCATTATCCTGGTCTAAGAAGTCCCCAAATGTCCTACACTAGGAAAAAATCAATGATGTGCAAGGCTCCAGAAGAAATACATTAGGGTCTACTGGCCAGTTTGAAGATGTAGCTGAAAGATGGTCTCATCTGGTAATGCTCTCATCCATTAGGTCTTAGTTTAGTTTCATCCCAAAAGCTACTCCTAACCTTCAAGGTAAGATAGGTGCCTCTCCTGAGTGTCAAGCCTGTTTGCTGTCTGTCTCCCACCCTAGGCTCTGTTGGGCAAACTCCGTAAGAGCTGTGCCTCCTGTTTGGTTCATCACTGAACTCTAATGCCTAAAAGAGTGTCAGACATGTACTGGTCATGAAACAAATATTTGTTGAATAAATGAACGCATAAATAGGTAAAACGATTCTGGATTACCAAAGACTAACACAGTGCTTGATCCGGACCTTGAGTTAAATAAATGGATAAATGCACAAACAAATGTCCATATCTATCCCTCTTGTTCCATCTCCCCTTCTCCCCTTTGGGCTCCCCCATCATATATTCCTCCTTGAGTTTTTGCTAGATGTCAGGACAGGGCAGCAACCAGCAGAGCCTTAGCTCATGTTGCTATCAGCTGCCCCTTTCTCACTCCAGGATATAAGGTGTTGGGGAAACTAGAAATGACTCATGCTCATGGAAAAGTTGTGAGACCCAGGGAAGGAGTGAGAATAGCCAAGAGGTAATACTCCAATTTGGTGTGCATGAGCATACACACACCTTCCCTGCCCTCCCTTCCTTTGCCCTCCCACCCCCCTCTTACCCCCTCTTTTCCCTACCCCTTCTAGGCTTTATCCTTCATGACAGTCTAATGAAGGGCTGGTTTGGAGGTGGAGGTCCCCTGATTACACACAGATCTATACGTGCGCATACCGAAGAGAAAATGCATATCATCATATTAAGACCATTTGTTTTCATATCTATACATTTTATAGTGATCTAAAGTTGACAGTTTCTAGGCATAGTTTTCCCGAAATAAGCCCTCCATATTTTTCCTGGATGTGAAAGACCGTTTTCACAGCCAGAAAAGAGCACTTGAGAAATTCTTGGGGACTGAGTGGCGCTTCGGGCCATCTTCCTTGGTTAACAAGAAGTGGATAACTCGTCTTCAATTGTGTTTCTACCTAATTAAAATCAGCAAAAGTGCCTTTTGAATCAAAGCCATCCCACCCAAGCTATTTGGACCAGAGAACTCAGACATTTGATAGCTCAAGCCCAAGCCAGTTGCATTCCAAATATGATAACACATTTGCTTGTGCAATACCGTCTGCTCCGTGTTTTGACTGAAGGTCTGTCACCTCTCTGCATCAACCTAGGCTTTCACGCAGAGATTGCAATGGGACCTTGACAGCACAAATCATGGGGCCCTGCCACAGCCTTCACTTTGCAATTACTTTAAAAGAGCATTTATGCTAAATTTATGTTCCTTGAGGACACGGCCCATAACTTCCAGCTTTTATCATAGGGTCTTACCGATATAGTAAGATATCAAGATTGGTTGACTTATTGATAAAAATTTTAAAACTCAAATTAGTCCTATTGTTCATGTTGCTCCCTCCTTCTTAGGTTGAGGACACTCCCATTGTCTTGCCCTACCTCTGACAAAATCCAGGTCTAAGAGCCCCACTTCCTCTGGCATGAGATCATCTTGGGATCCATAGAAGAAAGGAGCCATTTTAGGGCAAAATAAATAGCCTCCACTTTCTATAAACCAAGTTACCTAAACCAGCCAAGAGAATTTCTTCTAAAAAGGAAAAAGAATATATTGGACAAGGAGATTTTTTAGAAGACCTTCATCCTTGGAAAATAAATAGGGTTTTATGTTTCCATGCCACGGAATTTTCTCTGAATGACCTGCGCCAGAGGGCATTTCTGTCTATAATTATATAGTATGAAAACCCTCAGTAACACCACTGCATGAGAGTGTTCAGCTGTGCAGGCACTGCCTTCTAGATACTTAGACTTTTTGGAGAACAAAAGGATGAGTTGGTTTGGGCCAAGTGACTTGGGTACATTGGGATGAATCATGGGATGTGTCTTCCAACTCTAGATGATTATAGATGTCTTACGGAAATGTATCCTGTAAGCCAGGACATAAATGCCATCAGAAATTATTTTTGGAACAAAGCAGGGAATACATACACAACACTACATTCTAGATGTCCATACGCTAGACCCGAATAAGGGAAGACCTGAATGCCTAGAACCTCAGTCTGACCGAAAATAATGCCTAACATTTATTTGGCAGTTATCACTGTTTTATGACACTGTCCTAAGCACTTTGGATATATTAACCTATTTCATATTATTACTATCCCCATTTCACTGATGAGGAAACTGAGGCACAGAGAAATTAAGCAACTTACTCAAAGTTACACAGTTCAACCAAGGCATTTGGTTCCAGGGCCTTTTTCTTAAAAAGGATTCTATATTACTTGCCTGGTAGACAGCCTGGGCTCCAAGGAGGCCAACAGAAGAAGCACAAAGCCCAGCTCCTGCCTACCAGGACCTCATCGTCTAGGGAAGAAAATGTTATGGTGGCACTTCTGGACAATACAAGTGTGGGGTGCACATCCAACAGGCTCAATCCCCTGAATAAAGGGGAAGAGATTCCCACCACGGAGAGAATATCTCTGTGGTTGCTACTTTGGCATTTTCCCATAATTTTAATGAGTAATTCCACTGACTTGGATATCTCATCTCATGAAGACCACCCCACCTGACTCTGGAAGCTTCTCCGGAGTGCCAGCCCAACCCCACTGAGAGCAAGGCCTGCATCCAACTGCCTGCCCCCTTCTCCTTCCCAGCCCCACTTTTAAAAGAAAATCTGAGTTTGTTTCAAGAATTTTAAAGTAAATGTTTTCAATCTACCACAGCCTGTTTACAAATATGAAGCTATTCTATATTTTTCCCTCACTTAAAGTGTGCCTGTGACAACATACAATGACCAGGACTTAGACAAAAAATATATTAAAAGACGAATATTGATGCATTTACTCTACAAAAATACAGTTAATTCCTCTATAGAGCAAGCTTCCTTCGTGGGTTTAAAAATATGATTCAAACTCCAACCCCTCCCCTAAGCTCTGCCATATACACTCCATGTTGTTTCATTTTAAGTGATTCCCCCCACACACCCAGGAACACATTTATTGTGTGTTTACTACATACGGTTATCTGGGAGCTTATCAGCAGAATTCTCCCCAACACCTAAAAATATGTAGAACTAATCAAAGTTGAATACAAGTGGTTCTATAAACATTGGAGTCCCCATCACCCCCTTATTCTTGGCACTCTGGATAACTACGTCCACATCTCCCTTGGGCTCTGGATGAGCACATGAGCTTGCTGCTGAAAAGAAGAAACTGCTGTTCCAGTTACAGATCAGGGCTGGAATGAGCACCCTGAGTCATAGCTGCAACCCACAAAAGAATATTGGCTCCGAGGAGGCGCATCAGAACTGATAGTTACCTTAAGGTAAACAATCTGACTATAACGTACAGTTTTATGACCCCAGTAAGTGACTTCCACTCTGCCTCACAGGTGTTACGTGCACATTTTTTTTCTTTGTTGAGGAAATTGTAATACCCTACTCTTAGCACCCCAGAATCCCCTCTCCCGGAGAGCATATTAAATGACTTTCCAGTTTCCAAGGCTTAGTTAAGAGCTCTGTAAAAACAACTACATATTTTATTTTACACAGGCCATTGCTAAGCATGTTGACTGATTCTCTCCCTAAAAGCTGTTTTCAGCCAGGAACCCATTCAATTTCGCATGAAAGGACTTTTAAAAAGACTGCTTTTTTTCTTCCTTTCCTTTTTGCTTTATTTTGTTTTGTTTTGCTTTGCTGTAACATCTTATCTAAAGCCCCGAAATAATAGATCATCATTAGCTAGCATGTTGGGAGTACAGAGACATCTAAAATAACTTGCATGCCATCCCCACCAAATGCTTGTATTGGTAGCCCAGGATCTGGTTTATTCAAATGCTGTAAGATGTTCCTGAGAGGCCACACTTCTATCTCTGAGCATCCTCTTTGGTTTGCTCTCTACAATTTGGCCAGATGAGCCTCATGAAAGGAAAGAACCTCCTCTATTCCCTGATGGAGCAACAGAGAGGGAATTACAAGTACACGATTGCCTGTGATTCAGACAATCTGAATTCTGACTTTGTATGTGTCTCAGTCATTCTGGGCCGCCGTACCAGAATGCCACCGACTGGGTGGCTTAGACAACAACCATTGACTACTCCCAGTTCTGGAGGCTGGGAAGTCTGAGATCAGGGCACAAACATATCCCATGCTGGGGACTTCCCAAGTCTGGTCCCACTTCCCAGCTTGTAGACATCTACCTTCTCGCTGTATCTTCACATGGCAGAAAGAGATTGAGTTCTGGTCCCTTTATCTCTTTATAAAGGCACTAATCCTCACACGGGCTCTGCCTTCATGACCCAATTATCTCCCAAAAGCCCCACCTCCTAATACCATCCTATTGAGGGTTAAGGTTTCAACATATGAATTTGGGGGGCACACAAATGTGTAGTCCATAACAGTGTATTATCTCCCACTAACTATCTTTAATGATATGTGCTACTTCCCGGTAAATTTACTTCTTCTCTATAACAGGGCAGGATGCAAGTCAGGTCTTTCCGTGGTCTTATATTTTCAGCCTGGCACAATGCTTGTATAATAGGTATTCAATATTGTTTGAATGAATGAATAAATGTTTCACAACTCAGATGGGGGGGAAGAAAAGATTTTCCCAACTGATGTTCAAGAAAACAGTCAGGTCCTAGCTAGGCACCATCTCTATTGTAACCATCTCCATTAAAGGGATGTTGTGACCCCACCTTTTCCTCCTCCATGATTGGAAGGTCTTTGTCTGATTTCTATTCTCACTTTTGGGTGGAGGAAAAGCAGAAAGAGAAGGAGGAGATTGAAGAGGCTCCTCCTCTCCAAACACTCACAATAAATTTTCTCAATGACAATTTTAACTACGTAGAGGCTATAATTGCTTTCCTCAAAGTATGGTGGATAGAATTGTTCTGAAACCTTTTCTCGTTAGGGAGAATTTATTAAGTGGAAAAAGAACAATCAATCCAAATTTTTCTGGATGTTTGTTAAACAGATGAGTCTTAAAAGTTAATCCAAAGAGGCACCTGGGTGGCTCAGTCGGTTGAGTGTCGAACTCTTGAATTCAGCTCAGGTCATGATCTCAGGGTCATGAAATCGGCCTCATGTTGGGCTCTGTGCTCAGTGAGCAGTCCACTTGGGATTCTCTCTCTCCCTCTCCCTCTGCCCCTATCCCTGCTCATGTATCCACACGAGCTCTCTCTCTCTCTCTCTAAAATAAAGACATAAATCTTGGGGCGCCTGGATGGCTCAGTCGTTAAGCATCTGCCTTCGGCTCAGGTCATGATCTCAGGGTCCCGGGATCGAGTCCCACATCGGGTTCCCTGCTCTGCGAGGGGGTCTGCTTCTCCCTCTCCCACTTCCACTGCTTGTGTTCCCTCTCTCGCTGTGTCTCTCTCTGTCAAATAAATAAATAAAATCTTAAAAATAATAATAAAATAAAGATATAAAACTTAAAAGAACCAGTTAACCCAGGATTCCTCTTAAAGACCAAAAAAGCAAACACATTTTTTATTAATTAAATATGCTTCTTGTTGCTAGCATATTTCTTTTAAATAGGTCACATTTTAGATATACTGAGCCTTAGTTTATTTACTTCCCATATTGATTAGCAAACTTTGCAACACTCTAATTAAAGTCAGTGTGTGTCTACATTTCCACTCATTTGGAAAGGAAGACTGTGGAGTCCTTAGGTCCTCTAATTTAGCTCCTTGACTTTGAGACTTAGTTTTCTCATCTTAAGTTGCCAGAATGGGCTAAACTCCCCAGGGCCTTAAGGAGTTGGGTGGGAGGTGTAGAAAAGGCACAGAAGACCTAACCAAAGCAGTTCCATTTTAATCTGAGTTGATACTGGGTCACTCTATAAGATTTTCTCTGATCAAAAAGGAGATTTGACATTAAAAAAAAAAAATCTGCAAACCCCTGGCTTAAATAAAAAATGCTTGAGGTCCCTTGGGGTTCCAAATTCCCATGGTAGGGATTAACTTTATCATTTTCCCCTTAACTAAAATTTGCAATAAAATTGTTGAATCTTCATTTTAAAAGCAAGAAATAGCTATACCTTCTCTGATGATGAGCTTTTGGTAGGGAATGTCATACCCTCATTTATAACAGTTTCTCTGGAAAGGCGTGGCTCCCCATATAGAAGACCTACTTCATGTAAGAATCCCAGGAGGGGCAAAGCAGAGGCAAAGAGCAAGGGACTGTACTTCTCCACTGAGAAGGGAGATAGTTGAGGGTAAGAAGACAGGGGCAGTGGGAGAATCTCAGCAAGAGAAGTTGTGGGAGAGAATGGCTCTGGAAAGAAGGTAGTCAGTGTGGAAGGGGGAAATGGTTCTAAAGTAGCCACTTAGCTTGTAGAGGAGGAAGGACATGTGAGGAGCCTTTCACTGGCAGGACCTTTCACAAAGTCACAGAGGGGAGAGGGAGGAGGAAATAAGAGGGAGAGAAGTGATAGAACAAAATAAGGAGAACATGGCGACAGGTTGATAGACTTTGAGAAGACTTTCTAAATAGTGCTTGCCAGGGGCACCTGGGTGGCTCAGTCAGTTGGGTTGAGAGTCCAAACCTTA
>NC_138370.1:62242373-62292513 GCF_054177405.1 Leptonychotes weddellii
ATGATGTAATGTATGGTGATTAACATAACATAATAAAAAAATAAAAGAAAAAAAAAAGGATTCTCTCCCTCTCCTTCTGCCCCTTGCACACATGTGTGCACTCTCTCTCTCTCCCCCAAATAAATAAATAAATAAATAAATAAATAAATAAATAAATAAACAAATAAAATCTTTTTGAAGTAAATAAAAAAATTTTTTTTAAATTAAAAAAAAATTAAAAGTGCTTGCCAGTGGAAGAGAAATAAAAGGTTAAGATCCAAAGAAAACCAAATACAAATTTTGCAATAAAAGGAAGGAACAAATAGGAACACATACACACCCCAGAATGGAAAATGAGAAGAAAAGTTGAACTTGGAGGATATGGCCCAGGGAGAGTCCATTTTAAACCACATAAGAAAAAGATGCATCTTTGGTAGAAGCTAACAGCCCTAAAGATCAGCTTCTGAATCAAACTATCACTGAATGGTCTTATGATTGCCTAATAAATGGCCTTATTAATTTCATGGCACTCGAAGGGCTCAGAACACACTCTTAAAACATCTCAGAGCTAAAATCTGAGGGCTAACTATGACCAGCTTTTATTCACAATGCTTTCATACATACCATCTGCACAACATTTATTTCTCTTAACTTCCTCTTTCTGTTAGATTTTTATCAACACTTTAAAAAGTCTTTGAGGAAAATAAGGAAGATGCAGATTTCTACAGAGAAGGGGAAAAAAAACCTAGTTGAAGGAAGTAATTCGATTGAAGATCTAGGGAACCTTGTTTTGCAAATCTAAAAAGTTAAGTGATTTAAATATTATAACTTGTTTCTGTGGAAAGGAAACCCAAGTCTATTTTTAGTCCTTATTCATTATGAACTCTCCATGCCCACCAAAATAGGCAAGGCGAGAATCTGTGAGAGGTGACAAGCTGAGAAGGTCATGTTTCCTTCAGGTTTGAATCTTTCCATGGAAATTCTGCTGGGTCTGTCCTGAAATTTGTCACTGTCTCTCATTTTTAAAATAGTGACAACTAATACCTTTTATTGATACTAGGAGTAATTATTTATTTATTTACTTATTTATTTGCTTTAGTCAAAAGAGTAAAAACACTCTATGATTAAGAAGAAAAGGTGATCTTAGGGGCACCTGGGTGACTAACTCTAGGTTTTGGCTCATGTAGTAATCTCGGGGTAATGGGATCAGGTTCCAAGCTCAGCAGGGAGTCTGCTTGGGATTCTTTCTTTCCCTCTACCCCTCCTCCCCTCAAATAAATAAATAAATCTTAAAAAAATAAAGAAGGAAAGGTGATCTTAAACAGTTTCTTAGAGCCACGTGCCCACACCCCAGTTATGGCATTAAATGTTTCATGCAAATGACAAATTTAAAAAGACCTTGTTTTGTGCCAAACCTGTGATGGAGAACTTCTAAGGTGGTTTCCTCCTTGACTGGAAAGGACACAGTTCTTCCTTTCTGGAATGTGACTAATTGAGATGATTTGCAAATCTTACTCTACAGAAATCCCTCTCCTTGAGGGCAGGACTCTTCCTCTCTTACATGCTATGGAAGGAATGAAACAAAAGCAAAAACAAACCCAGCAGGAAGCATTGCTGGAAGAGTGGAGAAGCATGGTGTTCCTATGGTGGCCAAAGCCATGGAAGCCTTTGGATCTCTGCACCTCCTCTCACCAAAGCACGAATATGCAGAACCAGGACTTCCAGACCCCATCCCAGTACCCCTCCTTTCCCCTAGCCTGGCCTCCCCACTCCAGCAGGGCCAGGGCCCACAGAGCCCCCTAAACCAGTGCATGCCTTCGCCCCTCTACTTTGCTTTCTCTCTGCGTCTCATCTGTCACTGTCTCTCTCCTCTCTGTCACTCACCCCTGCACTCCTCTGACCTGCCAGTGCACCCTTATCTCTTCCTTCTCTTGATTCCTTCCACGCCCAAAGTCTGACCTGAGAACCTGGTATTAAATCTCAAAGTACCTTTTCTTTTTCTCTAGATCAAGTACATTTGGTCTGCAATCCCATTCAAATGGTGAACTAAAAGACAGGCAGGCCTCTCATATCTTTTGTTGTCCTAATGGTTTTAGCCTAAACCTCGCTCAGGGATTACCTGCTGAGGTGACTCTATTCAACCTGAACAATGAGGACAAAGAGGTCACAAAAGCAAATACCTTCCAGAGGTAGGTCAGAATTCTTTCTTTTCCTTAAGCATGCAACGGGGGTGACAGAATTCCCCACCAAAGTCCCTCTCTGCTCATAGTTGGGGTCAAATGGTAGTATCTGAGCAAGGAAGAAGTATTGGCGGGGGGGGGGATGGGAATAGAGTTTTAAGTGTGTATTATTTTCCTCCTATCCAGTGGAGGTCTTTCCTCTCTCCTTGGTATTTCCCAATTTTAAAAATCATGTCTGATTTTAGAAAAATTAAAAGAATGTGTGGTTTATTAAAGCCAGTTTCTAAGCCTTAGAAATCTATTTTTTCTTTTTATTCATTCATCATGTATTTATTAAAAATATTTCGTTATCGAGTGGCAGTGGTGTCCATTACAATACACGCTAGGTGTACACTGATAAATAAAACATGCGTGGTTGTTACCCTCACGGAGCTTGCTCTCTCTCCTAAACAAGACAGATTCTGAGCAAGCACTTAAACATATAAGCAAAATACTAATGGGTGGATTGTAGGATCTCAATAAGACTGTTACCAGAAAAGGAAAGACTACAGAGAAGGGCCTTTTAAGTAGAGCACCAGGGAGACCTTTCTTACTGAGTACTCACTGAGCGCACATGCACAGTAATTATCATCTCTATGTGTTCACGGGATACCCAGCGCACACTAGGTGCTTCTGAAAATATCTATGGCCCAGACAAAGCATGGTGAGCCAGGATTGGACCTTTCGTCATTGAAGATTATGGAGAACAGAAGGAAACACACAACATCTGGCTACCACCTCCTGTCACAAACGTTCTGGTCCCATTTTAATTTGGCTAATTGGATCGGCTGTTCCTGTGGCCACTTCTCCCCCCCACCCCCCCACCCCCCCTCGCTTTGGGGGGATAACTTTAATCTCCAACTGCTTCATTTTCCACTTTGGTGAGTCGCCAGGCAGAGGATGGGGAATGTAAGTCATTACTTTCCTCATCCTTGCAGGTAATTTGATACTGTACATGGTCCTTTAGAATGTTTCTTCTGTATTTAAATCTTGGCAAGAGCATGCTACATTGTTTGCAATTCTTCTATTCTCATTGCCAGCTTTTTCTGGAAAAATCCTAGAAAATAAGATGCAGGATACATCAAGCCACAACCATTTGGCTCCCTGGTGTCGTAGGGTTTTTCTCATTCCCCTGTGCCCCTCATTGGTTTCCAGTGCTCGCACTCTCATGCTCGCTCTCCCTCTCTCTCTCTCTCTCTGTAACCCCCCCCCCTTCTAATTCTTCTGAAGAGACTCTCTGGAGACTCTCCTGGGACCCCGGTTGTACTCAGGGGCTGCTTGAGAACATGTTAATCCCCTTCCTCTTTCACACCCTGAAAATTAAACATTCCAAAAGTACTCTTCTTTCAGGTGACATTGACTGGCTTAATCTCTGACAGGTTTTCTACTTTTGTTGACATTGAGAGGCAGAGAAAAATTAGGTGTTCTCCAATGGGCTCTCTAAGAATACAATGAAAGGAAGCTCCTAATCTAAACCAGCCCAGAATTCCAACGTTTTGGACATGTCCTACAATCTACAAATTGTTAGAGCTAGCTCCTCTAATAACAGCAGGGACTTGTTGGACTTCCAAAAGATAAATTAAGTTACCATTTGCTGCCCAGTGCAGCATTTAGGGAAGTTTTCTCTTCAGGGCCAATCCAATGGTTACAGGCATGAGAGTGTTCCTTTGGTGAACAAAGATGAAAACTGAGAGTTATTTACCATCATTCATCACTAACTACATTAAAATATAAGCCTTGGCCCTTGAGTCAGAGTAAAACTTTGTTTTCCTGACATTTGGGTTTGAATGTTTTCAATATATTAAACCAGAGTCTGCAGTAAAACACTGACTCTGTATTTGTTAGCTTTATGTGGGTCACGTGTCTGAAGTATTTCTTCTGAATAAATAGTTCCATCCAGATTTATTTGTGGGTGGCACTGGATCTTTACTCCCCAATGCATCTACTGAGGATCAGCTGCTGGGGGGACATTCCCAATTTTGTTGTGAGTAGACAACAAAATAGGGAGTTTGGACCATCCCTACGTGGAATACCAAGCAGCAAATGGAATAGCATATCTGATTCAATTCTTGCAAAAAGAGTGGCATCAACAATTCAAAGATTCAGTCATGGGTTTGGTCATGAACTTGAAAATGCTCAGTTCCTTATACCATATCAGCAGAGCCGGAGGATGTATCATTTCAGTATAGGGTTAAGACAACTCAGCAATTATATTAATACAAGCACAGGAGGGAGTTCCATCAGGGGGCTGAGCGCACAGGTAGATTTTTTTTTTCCTCTAAATTTTGGAATTTGACAAAATAATCAATTAGATGGTTAGATCTGCTATGTAAGTGTATCTCCTTGACTCTTCTTTACAGACTCAACCCCACGAACATGGCGCTGCTATGTGTTGTCACTAGGTTGAAAACTACCTATTTTGTTACCTGAAAAGTTGCCTTATATTTCTGAAAATCAAATATGCAACTAAGAGTGATAATTGGGCGAGCGCACACTTGGCTGTGGCCTCTAGGCTCAGGTCAATGGAATGTCCACCCTTGCTCATCTGCAGGTCAGAGCAAGCAAAGAAAGGACTGAACTGCAGGTGCCAAAATATAAATGGAGCGTGCAGCAAATGCAGATGTTGCTCTCAGGGATTTGGCTCTTATTTCCTTTTAATAGAACTTTGGTCATATTTTTTTCCCTATTAAAATACTGAGTTGTGTTGTGGGTTGAATCATGTCCCCCAGAAAGACATCCTGAAGCCTTAACCCCTGATATCTGTGAATGTGACCTCATTTGGAGATGCAGTCTCATTAAGATGAGGACATACTAGACAGCAGTGAGCCCTAATCCAATTACTGTTATTCTAATAAAGAGAGGGAACTCCAGACACATGGACACACAGAGGATGAGGCCACGTAAGAGGGAAGCAGACACCAGAGCGATGCATCTACAAGCCAGACGATGCCAACAATTATGAACAACCACCAGAAGAAGCTAAAAGAGGCATGGAAGGATCTTAGAGCCTTCAAAGAGGGTATGACCCTGCTGACACCTTGATTTTGGGCTTCCAGCCTCCAGAACCGTGAAAGAATAAATTTCTCGTTGTGGAAGGAAACTAATACAGACTGATTTTCATTTTTTTCTTCCATTTTACTTAGTTAATCTTTAAGTCTTCTATTTTTAACTTGTACAGTGTTTGCCCATCAAGATTTGAAGGTTACATCTTTATTTAAAAATCTGTTTCTGGAAATGGCAGTTTTTGTAGCTGACTTTGCAATGGAATGTTTGCATATCAAGGGAAAAGAAAGGAAATGCTTGTTTGTGTGTTTAAATACTGCGCTCTTGCCAAAATAAAATGAAAGTCTATCCATGATATGACAGCTAAGTGGGGATTAATCCTGCAGGAGAAAATCTGCAGAGATGAGCTTTCCAGCAGCATTGCTCCCACAGGTAGGTAGACACAATTCTATCTAAAACTGGGGCCCACCAACAGGCTTCTCCACAACGTTTACACAGTTAAGTGCAGATGGAGTGACGAACAGACAAGATTTGAATCCTTCTCCTAAAGCGGTGCTATCTCTTAGAGTGGCAGCGAGGGTTCAGTGGGATAGCCTAGTTCCTGCTATGCCTTGAAGGCCCAGTGAAGAGAAACCACTATCATTATTATTACCTGTAGGGATACTGAAGATTTTCTTATTGCAAGAAAGATTTTCTTATTGCAAATCACTCTGGATCCTTTATGAAAGGAAGCAAGCTCCAGAAAAACAGGTGAAATATATTCAGGAGGTAAAATTTGCTAGCTCTTTTTCCAGAACACTTGCAAATCTCTTGATTCCCCAAATTCTCTCATTTCTATATCCCGGCTACAAATCTACCCCCCGCCCCTCCTCCATCCTTCCCCCCCCCACCGCACACACACACCCCCCAAACAATAGCAGCTAATGTTCACCCTAGCTTACACTGATACGTTCAATGTTAGCGATTGACATGGACAATGATCTGGACTGCAAATATTGTGTCTCCCCAGCAATAACCAGTGAACTGGAAAATATTTTATTGTAGGGCCTAAGGCCAAGCCAATACTACATTTCAGCTATGCGCATTCTTTTTGGTCCAGAATAACCCTTAAGCTTGTTGATACCTCTAGATGCTAAATTTTAAGTAAGGTCATTTAATTTTGTGGAAAACAGTAGTTTGAGTTAAGGCACAAAAGCGATGTTTGAGTGTGACTGGGTTTAGAGATAACATCTGCAGGGATTGGTGGGTCCTGTGTCCATGCGTGACTTTTTTGCCTGATGAATGCCTATTTACCTTTGCCAAGACAGCACCCAGCTGGGGCTATAAGCAAAAGCCCCCAGAGTCCTCTCTCTGGAGTACCCATGCCCTTCTGTGATTGCTGTTGCAACCTCTTGTCATGATTGCTGAGCCTTCCCTGACCCAGCATCCTTCAGGGACCACCAGAGGGTGCTCCCACCTCTGCCATCAGCGTGCCATGCCCTGCCTTTAGTGGTAAGAACCTCTCCCACCCCTGGGGTAGGACCTTCTCCTCCCTCACTGCAGGACTGGAGAGGCAAGAGGTGCCAGGGATGCTCGCTCTTGTTTTACTTACAGGAGATGAGTGTGTGGTCTCAGTAGAACAACCCAGAGTTCTAGTAAAAGACTCCTTGCCCTGGCTCTGTGCAGCGAGCAGAGAGTAGCCAGTAGGTTCAGATAGAGACCAAGTGTGGAAGAGCAATGAGTTTCCCAAGTTGTTTGCTGATATCAAATTTAATCATTTATTCTTATAAGTACTTTTTGTAACTTTCTATTTTAAAATGATTTGAAGCTTAGGTTGTAAAAACAGCACAAGGTACACCCCATATACCCTTTACCCTGCGTAACAATTGTTTATTCCATTTGCTTTATCATTCTCTCTCTTTTTTAAAGATTTTATTTATTTATTTGTCAGAGAGAGAGAAAGAGCACAAGCAGCGGGAGCGGCAGGCAGAGGGAGAAGCAGGCTCCCAGCTGAGCAAAGAGCCTGATGCAGGGCTCCATCCCAGGATCCTGGGATCATGACCTGAGCTGAAGGCAGACACTTAACCGACTGAGCCACCCAGGCATCCCAGTCATTCTCTCTTTTGATAGGTCAATAGATAGATGTGTGTATACGTGTGTGTGCAATATATATATGCATGTATGTGTGTATATATTTATATATGTGCACAAATGTGTGTATATGTATTTACACATATAGATGCACATCATTTTTTGAATCATTTGAGAATAACCTGAAGACATCATATACTTTTACCCCTTACGGCTTCAGCATATATTTCTTAGGAACAAGGACATTGTTACAAAACCACAATGCAATTTTCAAAATAAGGATATTTGATTTTGATGTAATTCTATTATCTAATCCACAGCCCCTTTTCAAAGTGTGTCAAAGGTCCCCCAAATGTACTTTTATAGCCAACTGTCTGCCATTCCAGGATTCACTCCAGAAACACACAATGCGTTTGGTGGTCATGTCTCCATAGTCACCTCCAATTGGGAACACTCCTCCAGCCTTTGTTTTTGTAGACCTGTTCACTGTCAAAGACTACAGGCCAGTTATTTTACTGAATGCTCTTCAGTATGGGTTTGAATGATGTTTGCGTCTGCATTTTGGCAGAAATGTCCCAGAGTGATTCTGTGCCCTTCTCAGTGCACCATATTAAGAAGCACATACTATTAGTTTGTCCCATCATTGTGACATTGACTTTGATCACCTGGATAAAGTGATGTCCACCAGATTTCTCCACTGTAGAATGACTATTTTCCCCTATGTAATTAATAAATAATTTCTGGAGAGACACTTTGAGATCATGAAAACATCCTGTTTCTCTTCAAACTTTCACTTGCTAGCTTAAGCATCAATTGTTAATTTTCTGTCCATCATTCTTTCTGTATTTATTACATGACATTCTATTTTAGTGTTTTTGATTGTTTGGGTTCTATAATTATTGGTATGTATTTTTCCCTTATTTATTATTTTTACTTGTGTCAGTATGAACTCAGATTTTTATTTTACTCAATGTGTTATAATCCATTATTATCATTATTTACTATTATGCTTAAATTAACCGATATCATTCAGTAGGAGCCCTTTCAAGCTGGCTTTTTCACATGTCTCCATTCATCTTTGAGCACTCACTTAGTTTCTAGCAAAATAAGAGGCTTAGCGGCACTTTTAACAAAATAATTACATGTTTGCATTAGCTATAGCCACAAAAATACCACTGAAGTCAGCCTCCCTCTTGCATGTCTTGCCCTGGAAGGCCTGTGGTTGGAAGGAAGAGGCTAGACCATGCAGGAAGGCCGACCCTGGCACCTTGTGCCTTCAAGGCTATAGATAAACATGTGGTGGCAGGAGCTTCTGTACGGGCTTGCCGTTTGGGGGCCACAGAGCAGAAGGAAAATGTGCTTATTCCATTTATTTCTTATTCAAGCACCTTTGAGTGTCCTTTGTCATGGCCTCATGACAATTTCTTTGGTCCTGGTATGCAGGAGGGATGCACAAGAGGAAAATGATCAGATTCAAAAAGAATCAAGGATCGTAGACACACAGTGCCCATACCTTGGCTATGTATAAATACAGAACTGTATTTATATCAGCATCTTTGCACCAGGAGACAAGAGCGAGAGGCAGCAACACAGAATGTGGGTGGGTTGCAGAGCAGACTCCTCATGTGGCCTCAGACACTTCTCAGTTGGCCCACCGCGTAATGGGATGGAGAAGACATGGATCCTGAAGGAAACGTAGAGGGAAGTTCATATTTCACGCTTCAACCTAAATTTCCAACCCCCATCACAAAGGGTTAAGGTGGTTATTCACCACTCATAAAAAAAAGAATGTTAAAAGATTTATTTTAACCGCTAATCCCTCCTCAGACCTTAAAAGAAGATTAATGGTGTGAGTGGAGGATCTAATTCATTGCAAATTTTGTCTTAAGATTCCCATTTGCCTAGAAGATTACATGATTAAAGAGTATTAATCATAATACAGACAAATTACACCTCTTGTTGGGAGGCAACAACACAACTGGGAGTTCAGTCCTAGAAAGTTGAGTTCTCCATAATGCTTATTGAAAGGAAAAGGGAGTAGTAAGTTAGTCACAGATTCAGCTAGAAAATCAAATTCTGCAAAACCTGTAAACAAATTGCCTCAGGGACTTTTCATAGATGGCCTTAAATCTGTGTTTGCCAGATATAAACCTTACCCCTGAAAGTGGGAAAACACAACATCCCAAATCTACATGCATGATGACAGACTTGAAAGAGAAATAAATTATACCCATAAAAGCCTTGATTTAATCTTTTGGGCATGGTTAGACTGAGCACATGAAGTAAGGCCAAAACATGTCCTCACATACCTCATAACAAAGTAAGCCCTTTTAAATGTCTTTTGCAATAGATATTAATTTTATGTTTTGGTTAGGTACCATCACCCTCACCTCTCTGCTTAGAGAAGAATTTCCCCTCAACTAAAATGGAGGATGCGGAGAGAAACGAGGCCACAAGAACCAAGTGGTCTAAATGTACCACACTTTACCTTCTGTTATTTGGAAATGTGGTGGCTTTAAAAACGATTTAGAAATAAATGTGTTAGCATGTGGAAAGTTAGCCTTACCAGAATGTATAAGGGGTCTCTTGGCACGCAAAATGTGTCTGATAAAGTGTGTTCCAGACCAAAGCTCCAAATTAAGTATTTGAGAATGTCATCCAAAAGAAAGGAGGGGGGAGCCAAATAGTTGGCAAAAACACAGCTGAATCGTGAAACTGTACACCAGGCTGCCAAGTCTCAAAGAATACTCTTAGGTACAATTTACTAAACCAACTAAATAAGAGGCAGTCATAAATTACAGATGAATGCAGATGTTGGTAGACTCTAGAGTCACCTCTAAGCCTATTAAAACTTTAAACACTCTGGTGCCTGATAGCCTGAAAGGCTGAAAATGGTGCTGTGGTAAACTGCTTAAAGAAGATTCTGTGTGTGTGTATGTGTGAGAGAGAAACAGAGACTGATGGACAGAAAGAGACAGACAGAGAGGTCTCCCACTGGGCGCCCGTTCTCCCCTGCTGGTTCTGCCTGGTACCTCAGAAAATAAAAGAAAATGCCTGTGGAAACAATCACATGGTGCCAATGGAAAATGAAAACTGCTCCAAGAACAAAGGTGCCAACAGAGCTGTTGAAGTCACAGAGCTTTCACTGACTTTTAGAAACAAAATGCCTTCATTGGGGACTTACTTTAAATACAATTCCATTGAGACGATGCATAAGGAAGAGCAAGCGTGAATGTTACAGTAGGAAACTGGCTCCTACACTTTCACCCGGAGGAAATGAGACTCCATTAAAGGGCCAAGGTGGGGGACACTGTTTCCACAGCTTGGGATCTCCTCAGACTCGGTGGCCCAGTTCTATTTCCTGGAGGGATTCTGTTTGCTTCAAAATAGCAAGGATGGTTTAACCCCTATTAGTGTTTATGCTTTACAATTTACAGAAAGTGTATCATATACACTTAAACCTCTAGAGACCCAACTCTCCTAAAATGTTGACTATCGTTTATTCCGAAATATTTGCTTAGGGAAACCAAAATACAATTCTAAAACACTGCCTAAAATTTTGTCCAGTAGTGAAATTACGGGATCTTAGTTTTGAGATAATGATCAGAAAGAAAGGAAAATGGTCAAGAAGCAGACAATCTGAATCACTAACTGCCTTTACAGCGAGCACCATTCATGCAACTGCCCTAAACTCTTCCAAAAGTCTAGGCTGGTTCTCTACATGTCACATTCATCAGATGGGCAGATTCAGCTTACTCAAAACTGACAAAAGGAAAACATAAATAATCCAGAAAAAATAAAAATAAAACATATATAAAAGAGACTGATAAACAACTCTGAATACAATATAAATGGCATATATTTAATCTCATGGTGAAAAGTATACACCCAGGAGTCAGACAGAATCTCAACTGTACCACTTACTAGTACTGATGACCTTGGGCAAGTTACCTAACTTCTCTGTGCCCCAGTTGTCACATCTGTAAAATAGAATAATCATGAAAATACACACTGGTATCAGTCAGGGTTCACCAGAGAAATAGAACTAATAAGACATGTATAAATCCTATTTCTTTATTTTTTTTTAAAGATTTTATTTATTTATTTGAGAGAGAGAGAATGAGAGAGAGCACATGAGAGAGGGGAGGGTCAGAGGGAGAAGCAGACTCCCCTGCCGAGCAGGTAGCCCGATGTGGGACTCGATCCCGGGACTCCAGGATCATGACCTGAGCCGAAGGCAGTCGCTTAACCAACTGAGCCACCCAGGCGCCCAATATAAATCCTATTTCTATATATAGAAAGAGATTTTAAGGAATTGACTCATGCAGTTATGGAGGCTGACAAGTCCAAAATCTGCAGAGTGGGCCAGCAGGCTGGAGACTCAGGGAAGAGCGATGTTGCAGTTCATGTCTGAAGACTATCTGCTGGCAGAATTCTCTCTTGCTCAGGGGAGGCCTGACTTTTGGTCTATTCAGGCCTTCAACTGATTGGATGAGGCCCACCCAATTATGGGTTTTTATTCAAAGTCCATGGATTTAAATGTTAATTTCATGAAAAACACCCTCACAAAAACATCCAGAGTGATGTTTGACTACCTATCTGGGGACCCTCACCTAGCCAAGTTGACACATAAAATTAACCATCAGGAGCGCCTGGGTGGCTCAGTAGGTTAAGCATCTGCCTTCGGCTCAGGTCATGATCCCAGGGTCCTAGGATGGAGCCACACATCAGGCTCCTTGCTCAGCGGGGAGTGTGCTTCTCCCTCTGCCTGCCATTCTGCCTCCTTGTGTGCTCGCCCTCTCTCTTGCTCTCTCTCTCTCTCACTCTCTCTCTGTCAAGTGAGTAAATAAAATCTTTAAAAAAAAAAGTAACCATCAAACCACCTCAAAAGATTGTGGCCAAAATTAAATCAGTTAGCTTATGTAAAATGCTTAGGGCTGTGATGGGCACATGAGTGCTAGGTAAGTGTTAGCGATTGCTATTATCTCTACTATTATCATTCTTATTAGGTAAGAAGTAATGAGTGGCAGGGAAGCCACTTGACTTTCCAGGAGAGAGAGCCACTCTGTTCCCAAGCAGTTGGGAAAGGCCTCATAAAACAATGGGAAATTTCTAGAAGTGTGGGAAGAAGAAAACAGTGGCTGGAACACTGAGACTAGGTATGTCTTGAGGGAAATCAGACTCAGAGTGGAGGGAATTGTGCAGAATAAGAGAAGAAGCCTTAGCCTTCAGAACAGAAGGTGAGACCCTCAGGCCTCCTTTGCAGAGCCACTGGAAGCCTCTCTAAGGCCTCCGAGTGGGGTCAAATGAACTGAGTGGGGGGAGGGGGAGCATAAGAGCAGGAAAGTTGGAGGAATTGCTGAGCCGGAGATGGGGACTTCCAAGAAGAAAAGATCACAACCACCCCCCTCAAATAATGAAGAACGATAATTTTCTACACTGCCCTTAAGATCAGAAATGAGGAAGAAGGCATATAATGGAGTTGAAAATATGATCCATTTTCTTGCTTAGGATATTGAAAACTGCCTGCACATAGATCCCGGTAAGGAGGAAGCTTGGCCCAGTGGGAGAGTGGCAGAAAACTAAGCAACGTCTTTCAACAAGTGACATTTTCATTCAGTCTTTTCCTTTACTATGCAGCTTATCTCTCACTTTAAATAAACCTACTCTTCTGAACTTGCACTACTAATAAAACAAGACACTAATTTATTCTGCTCAGTCAAAACGCTCAGACATAACACTGCATGTTAGACAGGGACAAACTGTGTTATTGCAGCCTAACTCCATTAGATATTAGTGCCCAAAAGAAAACGAGAGGAAGAAAGTTAAGTTATGGAATCAGGGCACCAGTAAATCCTCATGCATGGGAGGCTGAGAAGGGGCCACTCAGAAACAGGAACTAAGAACAGGCTGCAGAATTAATTGGTCAAGACCAAGAAGACTCCCTTCATGCATGTCACTTCAACCCCCTTGTTTCTACAGTTTTTTGACGCAATTAAAGACTTTTTTCCCTTGCGAAAACTACACACATTTTATAATAGGTTTTAGTAAAGACATCAAATTCCTCTTATATAATTTTATAATAAACTTTGCTTGAATTCATCTTTTGCATCCATCTTATTCTCTCCACATCTTAGTGGTTAAAAAAAGTGAACCATGATCTTTGCCCACCAAAGTGCCTGAAAAAGATGATGACAAATGAAAGAACCGAAGACCTGGCATCCCAGATGTCAGTGTTTAGACACAATAGTGGTTAGCATCCTCTGACTTGTATTGATCTTGCTTTACAACCACCTAAACTACCTTGAAAATTCTCATGTGCCCAAGCTAGAAAGCAAGGAGGCAAAGCCATAGGAATAAAGGCAGTCATAGCTTCTCTTTCCATCTTCCTTGAAAAAGAAAAAAGAGCAATGTCAAGTTTACTTCTATTTGATGTGTACTTATCAAACATCTATTACTGAAAGACTAGACATTGAGCGGAATTTAGCCACTGAATACCTTCTATGGGATAGTCACTTTTTATCCATCAATTCAAGAAGAAACAAGATCCTTTTCTTAAAGCTTAAAGAAACCTGATATAAAGATACTAGCCCCCCAAAATAAAATGTTTAAGTAATAAAACATATTAGATAGTTGTCCAAACAAGTTGCAGAGATGGTGTGTCCAATAAGGTTTCTGAAGATAGGAGTTGGATGAATTTTGGAAGCCTACAGAGCTGAGAAAAGGCATAAGTCTTCAGCTGACTTCCAAAGATGGGTAGGATCTGGATTGACATTGAGTCTTGGTGGAGGGAGGGAAGTAACGGAAGCTTGGCTAGCAACAGTGAGCATGGTGAGTTTGGGATCCTTCCAGAATCCACCAGTAGATAAATCTTCCTGAGCAGACAGTGTATGTTACAAAGGTGGAGAAGTCATAGGGTCACACTGCATCAGACTGCTCTCTGGGGAAACCCATACTTGCTTTCTTCCCTAGCTAAGATCAGAGTCCAACTGAATCACTATGGTGACTTAGAAGAACTGGCCCAGTGCTCAGCATATACTAGGTGCTCAATTAATGTTTGCTGAGTGAATGACCCATCTGCTTTACCGATGTCCATTTCTCCTGTCATACCCATTCCACAGCCATTCTGACTAGGTGCATGAAATGAAGAGGTGGGTCAGACCCCTGAAAGCCTCTCACTTGCCTAGGCTACCACACAGGGGTAGTTTGGGTTGAATGTGGGAGATAACCACATGCCAACCAAGTTTTTGTAGTAGGTGATGATGACAGAGTGTGAATCTTTCATTTTTCTTTCCTTGAGGATTTCAGAAAACCAGGAATTTAGGAAAACAGTACATTGAAAATGAGTGAAGAGGGAGAAACTTTGAGAAAATAAAATACGTCCTCCTCTCACTGGTACCAAAATCCCTTGTGAGAGTAAAAAGGGCCCTAATTTAATGCTGGGGGGAAAAAATCACCATTGGCTTATTATTTTTACCATACTTTCTCCGAAACCCAACTCAAGAAAAAGGTGAGTAGATAACTAAGAAAAATCACATCTAGAAAAGGAAGACTCGGAACTTAATGAAGCAGTTCAGCTTCAGAGAACTGCCCTTGTGTTACTTTAGTGGAACCTTAAGAACCAGTGCATAATATGACACATTCTCTTCCCCCAACAGTGGTGAACATGGAGGCACATCAATATGGAGCCTCCATCTTGGGTTTCTGAGAGACCGATGTGCAGCAAGCCTCTGCCAATTCACACAGGACATATCATGTGTATGAAAAGTAAACTTGTGTTATGTTAAGCCAATGAGATTTCTGGGTTATTAATACAGCAACAACTAGGCTGTGCCAAGAAGAAATCTAGAATAAAAGTGGAAAGATGGAGAAGGAAATTAATAGTCTTCAAAATATGTAATAAGTGCTAAATCCTAACATCTACAATAAACTATTTTATTTGTGTAGGAAACGATAGTGTATCACTATCTGGTTCATCTCCCTTTCCTCTAAAACATTTGCCCATAATAACCTTAAAACAAATAAGGCAAGATATTAGGATTCTCATGAAAAGTCATTATATATTAAAGAACTTGAGCATGCATGATATAAACAAAAAAATATATGAGCTGTTATATATATGAGATAAAGATAAAAATATTGTCTGTGTGCATTCCATTAGCCTACCCTGGAGACAGATAAGAACAATAGCTAATATATTAAACATTTAATATGTGCCAAGTACTTTACTAAGTGCTTTCCTTATTTTGTCTAAATCTCATGACAACTCTAACATTCCCATTTAAATGGTGAGGAAACTAGCTCAGAGAGCATAAGGTAATTGCCCAAGCTCACACAGCTGGGAAGTAGTAGAGTAGAGAAGAATCCAGGGTTTGGCCTTAGAGCCCACCGCTTAAGCAATATGCTATATAGTTTCTTCATTTTTGCCAAGTTCAGGGGGATTGAAGGATTCTCCCAAGGTCATAATGTCAGCTAGCAGCAGAGCCTCTTTTTTTTTTTCTTCTTCCTCACTGCCCTGTCTCACCCCAGCGTCTTCTGGTTGTCTTCATCTCCTCTTCTCTGCCTGTTCCCCGGTCCCTACCCAGGACTCCCTGTTAGAATCCTGGGTGTTTCCTAGCTGGGGAGAGGGAGGGTGTTACTTTATAAAACTTCCTTCCCTACTGCAAACAAACAAACAAACAAATGGCAGTGGCACATTAGCTGACTGCATGAAGCCAGAGCATCCTGCCAGCCATCTCCAGGTCCATCACCCGCTGTTGGTATTGATGCGCGTGTATGATTATTTACGCTTCCCAGATGGACAGTCACAAAGGAAAGGTCACACTGAGGAATAACGTCGGTCCGCGTGCCCCTGCTGGGGAGAGGCTGTTCCCACACCGCCAGCCCCGAGGGATCCCGCCCCACTCCCCCGGGCACTTCCCTCCGGGGCAGGTGGTTCTCCTTGAGCCCAGCTTCCACTTCGTGGCAGTGATGGCGCCACCATCGCAGGAGTTGGATGAGACCGCGGGGCCCAGAAGGATTCCAATGATCCCTCAGGGTTTTTTGTTTTTGTTTTTAGCTGTTTTCTTTCCCTTCAGACCCAGAAAACCTGGATGGGGGTCGAGGGAGGGCCGAAAAATTAAGATCTCCGTTTACAAAAGAAACCTAGAGCCTGAGAAAGCGGCTGGGGAGGGGTGCTGCTGACACCACACTTCCGTGACCAGGGTCCGGCACTGGCTGGGCGCCCCCACGGGGACCCCGGAACCGAGGCCCTGCCTGGAAGCCGCCGCGCGCGGCTCCACGAGCAAGAAGCAAGATGGCCGCCGCCGCCGCCGCCGCCGCCGCCGCCGCCGCGGGGCCTCGCGCGCTGATGGGAGATCGAAAGCTTCAGAGCAGAACTCCTCACGGGGTTCTGGGAATGGTAGGCGGGGGTAAGTCAGAAAAAGTGGGTAAAAAAAAGAAACAACGATTTTGCCCCCTTGCCGCCACATTTATGAACCAGCGCCCTGGGGATTCCCAACAGACTTTCTACCGCCCTACCTCTTTTTTTTTTTTTTCCTCCTGAAAGTTAGTAGATCCGAGCCAAGTTTTTTCTTTTCTTTCCCTGGAGGAAACTGAAAAAAGGCCTGTGTCCTGCATCTTAAAACATCTGGTGGGACCATCAGGAGGAAAAAAAAAAACAAAAAACGCAAAGGCTATATATAATTTAACTTACCTTTTGGGATAGTTTTTATTGCATTTACTTTCTTGGATACACAAAAAAGTTTGGCATTTCCCCCATTAGTTAATGGGTTCGGAATTTTATTAATCAATGTCTAAATGTTCATAAAATAATGCCACCTTTTAAAACCAGGGGCAAGGACCATTTCCAAATGCTTCCAGTCAGAAGGAATAAGATTAAAATGCAGGTTGCATATGTGCTAAAAGCAGTCTTTGGGGAGTGGGGCATAAGCTCTCAATTATCCCAACCACCTCCAGAACCAGAGATCAAGGCCAGAAATGTACCCCAGGCCTGAGGACTGGGCCTGCAGGACCCTCAGCCCACCAAGCTGAACTCCTCACTTCCTTCCACCCAGGCCCCACTCAAAACCCACCTCTGGTCCAGCCCTGAGAGCAGTGGGTCACCAGTCATTTGCCTCTAGGGAGCGTGGTAATGCTCAGGCCCTGTGGTTCTCCCTAGAGGTTACATGCTGCCCTCTGGGTGCTGACAAAGTTTAAAGTGTATCTTACATCTTACTTTTTTTCAGAGTACTTATTTCCTCTGTCATTCAGTCTGACTATTTATGTTAAATTCCACTGGTTGGTAAAATCAATGAGAGCAGGGACCATGTTTGTTTTGCTCACGTTTAATATCAAGCACCCAGCACAGACCCTGATACAGAGCAGATGCTTAATAGTTACCTGCCCAGTGATTCCACTCCTAGGTAAACCCCAAAGAAAAATGAGTGCATTTGTCCTTCAAATATCATGGATGCAAGTGTTCATAACAGATCTGTTCTTAATTGCCCCAAACTGAAAACCCAAATGTCTACCGGTAGTAGAAAGGATACATAGAATGTGGGGTGTTTGTGCAGTGAAATACCCAGGAATAATAATTTTAAAAAAAGAACCTACTACTCTATTCAACAACACAGTATTGAGCAAACTAAGCCCCTAAAACGTGTGATTGTTTGTATATTAAATTTCAAAAACAAACAACAAATCTACAGTGACAGAAGTGAGACTAGTAGTTACTTCTGCAGGGGGATGGGTGGAGTCCAGAATTGCTCGAGGAGCTGGAAGTCCTTCAGATTGAGATGGAACAGATGGTGAATTATTCCCCATTGAAAAGGATCACTAGTGAAGGAAAGCTATGGTTTAGGGCTCTAAGAATTTGGCCCAATTAATTGCCCTATAAAAAGGAAAAGCTCCATGAAAGCAGTGACCTGTCCTTGTTCATCCTGAGTTCCAGCACCTAGAATAGGGCCCATCAAAGAAGGAAAATATTTTGGAATGAAGTCAAATTCTGAGCCCTTCCACGTTGCATGGCCATGCTTTTTCTCCTTTATGCTCCCACCCAGTGCCCTGTCAGACCTACTCAACAGTCTCCCCACCCATGAGAATCTGCTGGGCCTGGAGAGCCAGCTGCTACCTCTAGCCAGTGTGTCTAAATGGCACACTTCAGATTCCTATCTTCAGCCAGTTCTTTCTCCTGGGCTTCATCTTTCTCTTCCATGCTCTCCCACTTACCCAGATTTGATGCTTCAGCCATCTTTAACATTGCCCTCTCCCTCACATACCAATCTGCTCTGTAGCCAAAGCCCATCTCATGCATCTGTTCACTCTTTTCAGTTCCTACCACTAGCACCCTGGCTCAGGCTTTGATTACTTCAAGAAATAACTCCCAGGAACCTCCAATCCATAGTTCCCATCAGATCAATCTTCCTTGAGCATACTTTGAGTCCTGGCTCTCTCTTGTCCACAAACTTTCAAAGTCTCCCCACTGCCTGTCAGGTAAGATACCATACTACTTGGCCTGGCACTGAAGTTCTTCTAAAAATCGGCCTCAAAATACAGTTGACCCTTAAGCCAACCCTGCATACAGTCAAAAATCCATGTGTAATTTTTGACTCTCAAAAACTTAACTACATACAGCCTACTGTTGACTGGAAGCTTTAGTGATAACATAAACAGCTGATTAATATATATATTGTATATATAATTGTTATTATTGTGTATGTATTCTTACCATAAAGTAAGCTAGAGAAAAGAAATGTTATTAAGAACATCCTAGGGAGGGGCACCTGGGTGGCTTAGTCAGTAAGCTTCCGACTCTTGATTTCAGCTCAGGTCATGATTTCAGGGTCCTGAGATCAAGCCCTGGCTCCACCCTCGGCATAGAACTTGCTTAAGATTCTCTCTGTCCCTTTCCCTCTGCCCCTGCTCCCCACTCCCTCTCCTCCTCTCTCACAAAAAAAAAATACATATATATCCTAAGGAAGAGAAAATACATTTACAATACTCTATCAATACATCATCTGTTTACAAGACAAATTATCTGTTAGTACCCAGATCAATATTGTCTTACATGATACAAAACACTGTATATGTTATACATACTGCTTACACTTAGACATCAAAAATGAAAAGACAATTGAAAAAGAAATTCATATTTACTTACAGGTATAATGATTCATGCATTGATAATGAAGCAGGCAGCAATATGATTGCTTTATGGCAGCCCAGTGTAATCAGTACGATTGCTTCACGGTAACCTAGGCTATACACTAATTGAGAAGTCATTCTAAAATTTTTATGGCCTACAGTATTACAGTCATATTTATAATACAGTATTAGAAACATTGTTATGTATATTTTTAAATAGACACCTGTGACAATAGGCTGATAGACAGTTTCTCCAGTTACAAGAGTGAGAGAGAAGTACTGTGCAGTAATGTAATTCTTTGCAACCAAAATTATAAAACAATAATAAAACTAACACATTATTAATTTTATATTAAATAGCACTCACCTTATGCCTATGTAAAGATAGACTATCCACCTCCATACAAGTCTTGCACGCACATGTTCTACAGGATGAATACTTAGGCAGTGATGATGATAATGACACAAAAATGTCTCATACAGCTCTTGCCATACAGTTACTAGATTTTTACATGAAGATGCTCACACACATACACAACAGATAAGTTTATTAACTGTATGGCATGATGATTATTTACTATTCATTAAGTGAAAATGGATCATCATAAAGGTCTTCATCTCGTTGTCCTCACGTTGAGTAGGGTGACGAGGAGGAAGAGGAGGGTTGGTCTTGCTGTCTCAGGGGTGGCAGAGGGGGAGGAGGTGGAGGAGATGGAAGGGGAGGCAGGAGAGGCAAACACATCATAATTTCTGTCTGACTTTTTTGCTTTTCATTTCTCTAAAAATGTTTATACTGTACCAGTCCTTCTTCCACTGTTTGCTTTAGTTTCAGTGCCCATATCAAAAAGGGTCCATGTCCTAGAAGAAGTCAGTTACAGTCTGGAATAATCAGAACCTTTCTGCCAGATTGTCTAATGTCAATTTGTTTTCTGGCACTGCTGCTTCTGCTTCTAGGTCTTCCTCCTCATGGTCTGGCTCTAGTTCAGAAGCACTCATCTCCATCAAGTCATCTTCTGTTAATTTCTCTGGTGTGGTGTCTGTTAGCTCTTGAATTTCTACAGGATCCATATCTTGAAACCCTTCAGTCCCCACCTTTTTTTTTTTGCCATATCCACAATCTCTTTCATGATTTCCTTGATTGGCTCTGGTTGTAAATCCTGTGAAGTCATGCACAACATCTGGACACAGTTTTCTCCAGCAGGAATTTATTGTTTTGGGCTTGATGGCTTTCACAGCTTTTTTCTATAAGAATGATGGTATCTTCAATAGTATAGTCCTTCCAGACTTTCATGATGTTCTCTCTATCAGGGTTCTCTTCCGTAGCATGGAATATCCTTTCCATTGAGTACCATGTGCAATGAGCCTTAAAAGTCCTTAGGACCCCCTAATCTCAAGGCTGAATTAGAGACATTGTGTTTGAGGATAAGTAGACCACTTCAACACCTTTGGTGCTGAACTCTTGGGCATTGTTCAATATCAAAAGAATTTTAAAAGGCAGTCCCCTACTGGCAAGGCACTTCCTGACTTCAGGGACAAAGCATCAATGGAACCAATCCAGAAAAAGGGTTCTTATTGTCCAGGACTTCTCATTGTACAACCAAAAGACTGGCAGCTAATGTTTATCTTTATCTTTCTCCTTCAAGGTTATAGATAAGGGCAGTTCTGATCACAAACCTGACTGCATTTGCACAAAACAGTAGAATTAGCCTATCCCTTCCTGCCTTAAATCCTGATGTTCTCTTCTCTTCCTTACCAAAAAAAAATGACCTTTGTGGCATTTTTTTTTCCAGAATAAGATACTTTTGTCTGCATTAAAAACCTATTCAGGCGGATATCCTTTCTCCTTATTGTTTTTCTCAAGGGCTCTGGGAGCTCATCTCCTGCCTCTTGGTCACCAGAACCTGCTGTCCCTGTTCTCTTGACATTTTTTAAGCCCTTTCTAGTTACCAAATCATCCTTAACTGACATTAGATCCTTCATCTTCTTTTTGCTTTAAGTTGTCATATAATGACTTTGCTTTTTAAAAACATACTAGAGTATATAGGTATGCCTTTCTTAGAGTAATCCTGCACTCACATAAAAGCTACATTTTCTTTTTTTTTTTTTAAGATTTAGGGGTGCCTGGGTGGCTCAGTCATTAAGCATCTGCCTTCGGCTCAGGTCACGGTCCCAGGGTCCTGGGATTGAGCCCCGTATCGGGCTCCCTGCTCCACGGGAAGTCTGCTTCTCCCTCTTCCACTCCCCCTGCTTGTGTTCCCTCTCTCGCCATGTCTCTCTCTGTCAAATAAATAAATAAAATCTTTAAAAAGATTTATTTATTTATTTTAGAGAGAGATAAAGCATGAGCAGGAGGGGCAGAGGGAGAGGGAGAGAGAATCTCAAGCAGACTTGGTGCTGAGCGAGGAGCCTGACACAGGGCTCGATCTCATGACCCTGAGATCACGACCTGAGCTGAAACCAAGAGTGGAACACTTAACTACCTGCACCACCCAGGTGCCCAAAACTGCATTTTCATCATGAAATAAAAAGGTATTTCACAAAAAGTGCAAGGTTTTCATTCCTGATGGCATAGCTGCAAGTTGCAGTGATGACTTCATGAAGTTTCCTTTTTTTGTAATGGACCTTATGCTGGATTCATTTATTCTTTTTTTTTTTAAGATTTTATTTATTTATTAGAGACAGAGAGAGAGAGCATGAGAGGGGGGAGGGTCAGAGGGAGAAGCAGACTCCAGGCTGAGCAGGGAGCCTGAGGTGGGACTCAATCCTGGGACTCCAGGATCATGACCTGAGCCAAAGGCAAACGCTTACTGACTGGCCACCCAGGCGCCCCCGGATTCATATACCTTGAAATGGCGGGCAACTGCAGCTGCAGACCTCAATCCATGGTACCTATCAAACAATTCAACTTTTTCTTGCAATGTCATGATTTATCTTTGCTTCTTGGGAGCACTTCCTGATCACTAGTAGCACTTTGTATAGGTCCCATGGTGTTATTCATTGTTTACAGTATTGCACTTAAACTGATGAAAAATACATGAGAACTGTTGGAGATCACGTGTTACTGCGGTATGCAATATACTGGAGAGATAAGCTACTCACATGGAGATGATTAGCAAGTGTCACGGCATTTTAAACAGATAGAACACATGGGCTCACTGCAATAGCAACAGGAGGTGGCTACGAAATTATTACATTAGTACAGTATGTACTACAGTTAATGTACTACAGTCTTAGGCAGTTATGATTCAATACTGCATCTTTATGTTTGTTTACATTTCTCTCCACTGCAAAGGATGCCATGTATGACCTGTATTTGTGAGCATAGTTTTGCTAAATTTAAACCTTTTATAATAGATTTGTGTATATTTTATGGTAGTAATAATAAAATAGACTAGTTTCTATATATATTTTAGGCATTCATGACATACCTAACTTTTTCTTAATTTTTTTTTTGTATTTCTAAGAAAGGCTACATGGTTTGTCTGTGAGTTTTTTCAAATTGTTGCAAATCTCCAAAAAATTTTTCTGTTATATTTCCTGAAAAAAAATCTGTGTATAAGTTGATCCATGCAGTTCAAACCCATGTTGTTCAAGGGTCAGGTGTACCTTTTTAATCCTCACCTCCTATTACTCCTTCACACACACCCTATCTTTAAGTCAAATTGAACAATTTGAATTCCTCCAGTAAATGTGGCAGTTTCCTACCCCCCTCATCTTTGCTCATGGCTTTTCCTCCTCTGTGAATACTTTCCTCTTTTATCTCTCCACCCTGTTGCCTCTATAGCAACATCAGTTCCATTTGTAGTCCTTCCCATCCTTCAAAAACACCCATCCCACGTGTTGCCTCTCTGATTTGTGCTCCTAAACTACCCAGATGTTTGTTCCCTGTTCCTGCTCTCAATCAATTTTTAAAATCTATTTGTGTTATTCTTACAGAACTTACTGTATGCTATCTTATGATGAATTAGGTTCCTTCTAAACTGGAAGCTCATTTAGGACAGAGTATAGGTCTTATTCCTCTTTCAACTTACACGGCATCTTGTCCTTGGCTAATATTGATTAAAAGAATAAATGCATGAAGGAAAGAAAATCAGCCCTTAATTAGCTTTTACATAGAATAAAATGCAATAAATTAATTTATATTGAGATATAAGTGACTGCCCAAAGGATTAGATACCCAAAGATATTTTAACTGTAATGGAAGAAAACCTGAAAGAATGACTGTAATGATGGAACTTCACACATGTAGTGTTGGAGCTTTCTGGCACCACCTCAGATCAGATCAAGAACTCTTCTGTTTTGGACAAAATCAGACTTAAGGACTGGCTAGATCTGGATATTTCAGGGTTTCCATGGGGCTATTTGTCTCCCATGTGGCCAGGTACAACCTTATAATACCACTCATCTCAAAACAAGACTCACTGCCATACTCTCTGCCACGCGTTAAAATGTGTAGCTTTGGGAAAGTGACCGACCTGTCTGAGCAGGACTGATAATCCTACTTTGCCAGATGCTTATGAGGACAAGTGATATATTTGCAGTGCAGACAAGTAGGAGGTGCCAAGGTAGTTTTTAGCAGTAATGTTTTTACTTGACCCTCTACTATAGCAGGTGTGCTTACGGCTCTGTCTGGCTCCACGTGGCTTCGGCAGGAAAAGGTAACCTGCCTCTCTCCCTCCTTGGACACTGAAGGGAGAGAGAGATGTTCTTTTTTTTTCTTTTAAAGATTTATTTATTCTTTATTTTAGAGAGAAAGCGCATGGGGAGGGAGGGCCCGAGGGAGAGGGAGAGAGAATGTCAAGCAGACTCCTTGCTATGGAGCCTGACGCAGGGCTCAAGGCAGGGCTTGATCTGACAGCCCTGAGATTATGACCTGAGCCAAAATCAAGAGTCAGATGCTTAACTGACTGAGCCACCCAGGCACCCCCTGGAGGGAAATGTTCTAACCTTCTCTCCAGTCCTTGTGGGAAGTTATAATAGGAGGTGATTTGAGGCAGGTTCCCTGATTCTTACAAATTCTTCCATCTCTGAGTTCACTAAGACCAAAAGAGCTTTTCCCAGGAAGGAGAGAAACATTCCAGGCTGTTGACATAAAAATGCCCATGGGAATCATTCAGGGGAAATCATACAGTAAGGAGACTGAAGAGATCGTGTGGCAGACGCTTCAGGAGAACACAAGGTCACAGAGTCAAGCACGCAAAGTGAGAAAAGGAGAATGCTTTTGCCAGTTCCTTTTGATGAACACGTACTCTTAGCGCCAGGAACAAACACGCACACACGCACCTTAAAAACACCAACAACAAATGCAAAGTTTTCCCTTGGAAAAAATTATAGTCCCTGGCAGAAAATCAGTAAGTGAATTGTGAGGGGCCAGGCCTGTCCTGGCCCATTTTTGCTCAGACACTCCATACATGAAAGCTACTGCTCACTCATCGGGCCAGAACCCCAGCCCAGCCCTTCCGCTCTCTTTGGATTTCCTCAGGGAGGATTCAGTCTCACTGCCAACTGGCAGTAAATCCAAACAAATTGGCAGGGTCCCACCTTGCTTTAAGTGAATGCATGTGCACCTCTCAAACTCACAGCCGATACCCATTAGCCTGGTCCACTACCCCTTTCAGGAAGGTTAAGATGGGCCTTCCACCAATGCTGACTCTTGCAACTGGTCATCCCCTGAGGAGCAGGAAAAAGGCCTCTGCTCCGCAAGTCCCTTTACATATAAAGACTTTCTGTTTAAGGAGTCACATGCTGGCTCTTTACCATGCACTGGATTTTCCCTACACATTTCTGTGGCTATGTGCTATGTCCAAAGTTGAGAGAAGTTGGTAGAGCTGAAAACCCCCCAAAAACTTACCCAGTGAGCATGAATCTAAGCATGCCCCCAAGGAACACAGCCCAGAAAAAAATTTTAATTAAATCTCAGTGGAAAACTCAGTCTGACCACAGTCATCATGAGTCTAAAATGGATCAGCTAAGAAATAACAAAGATAAATCCTGTGGGGACCCAGGTGGAATCTTGTCACTGCCCGGTGATGGGGAAAGGGGACTCTGCACTGTCTACTTGGGAGCTCTTGCCCTGTAACAGACAAGCAAGACCTGAAGTAAGGATGGGATAAAATGGAAGCCTGAGGAGCTAGAGGATTTACACTTGGCTTTCTTCCTCTCCGAGGGGACCTCTCTCTCCTTTGGTATGTTTTCCTCTTGTCTTTGTCACATTCTCTCCCCCACTTCATTTTAGGTAAATTCATCAAAATAATGGATTTCCTATTTGATGACTCTCTTTAGCTCTTTGAGAAATGTTGGAAAAGGGATTGGTTGCCATTCACTACAGAAGTGTGTGTCAGTTGGGCAGTGGGGTGGTGCAATCAGTGGCAAATGTTTAAGGACAGTGGAGAAAGTTTAGAAATCCTTCTGTAGAGAGTGGAAAATAATAGCCAACAGAAGGCTGCTGGGGAGTGCTAAGGGCCCAGCTGTGATCCGAGGCCGCCTACATGAAGTGACACCCATCTCTGTGCAGGGCTATGTGGCTTGCTCCAGCTGCTGTCGGCAACCTGGGCATATGGACAAAACAGGCATGACCAAGGCCAGGCTGGCGAGTCTGAGGGACGGTGAGTCAGAGAAGAGAGGGTCATGGTGGAGAAGCGTTGAGCTCATGGGCAACCATCAAGTCTGCAGAAGAGGGAAGTAAAGGCAGGAGGTGGCTGGAGGATAGAAAATCTAGGGCTCAGGAGACCGAGGAACATTCTCTAAGTCCCGACTCAGACCTTGTCTTCTCTTTGGGGCCCTGCCCAAACAGAGATGCCCAAAGGGATCTGCTGAGATCAGGGGGCCTGGAATCCTCAAGTCTGATCTCATTTGGTCTTTGGCACACTCAGGAGACCTCCCCATTGCACACCTGATTCAGCTCCTTCTCCACAAACCACACATTCTTTGCTTCACTTAACCCTCACACACGAGGTTGGGAGGAGAGGCCGAGAGAAGACTAGGAGAGACAGTAAAGACAGAGCTGTGAAAGGCAGAGATGGGTAGGATGGTGCCATGTGGCTTTCTTTTTTCCAATTCCTTGATGGACAACTTTTGAGGATGGAGAGGCAGGGACACAGGAAGTCTGCTGCCCTCATCTTACTGTCCACCAACCTTAGCTCAGGCCACCAAGTAGGGACAAGAGGAGGCCAGCAGGCCAGCAGGCAGTCCAACCTCTGCTCCCCTTACTTCCCAGCCCTCTGGAAGAAAAGAAGAGAAGGGCTGCACTTCTGCCCCCTTCCCCCATCTTCTGCACCCTCTGCATTGGACAGTGAATGCTGCACTTCACACTGATGATACAGAGGCTCTGCAGCATCAACAAACCTTTCCCAGGGATGCAGGGCCAAATTAGGTTGTGGTCTGTCCATGCCCTGCCTTACATGCTTTCAGGGGATAGACAAAAACAAACAAGCACTCTTCCTTTGAATTTTTTTGCTATGTTAATTTTTGAAAACTGACACATAGCACATCTGAAGAAATGCTCAGTAAAATTAAAATGCCATTTGAATGCAGTATCTGATTCCCTGGATATGCTGCACTCAGCTTCATCGTGCTGATATTTCTGCTTGGCCAGCCCGAGTGTCCTTGGCACTATATGTCTAACCTAAATTGGCCAGTTGATGAAGGTCTGGGGAATTGTGCGCTTGTTAACAGTGGTTTTTGGAACAAAATTGGGGAAATCTTTTGGAAGGCAATTTGATGATACTATTAAAATTTTCACTTTGTATAACCATCAACTCCACCTCTAGAAATTCATTCTAGAGAAATATACAAGGATTTATGAATGAAAAAAGTAATAGATGTGCTCTTTATAAAAGAAGAAAACATGTTAAAAAGTAGAAATTTAGTCAAATGGGCACAGGCACGCTGTTTGCAGGTGTCCATGCAGGTCTCAGGCTCAGAGCCACGTGGCGTCGGTGCAGGCGTCATGTCAGACAAAGAGGACCATTTTGATGGTGATGACTTTGATGAAGTGGAGGAGGATGAAGGGCTAGGTGACTTGGAGAATGCTGAGGAGGAGGGCCAGGAGAACTTGAGATCCTCCCCTCTGGAGAGCGACCACAGGCCAACCAGAAGCAAATCACCACACCATATATGACCAAGTATGAGCGAGCCCATGTACTTGTCACCCATGCCCTCCAAATTGCAATGTGTGCCCCCGTGATGGTGGAGCTGGAGGGGGAGACAGATCCCTTGCTCGTTGCCATGAAAGAGCTCAAGGCCCGAAAGATCCCCATCATCATTCGCTGCTACCTGCCAGACAGGAGCTATGAAGAATGCGGGGTAGACGAGTTCATCATCACCGACTGAGCTGGAATCATCTTCCTGACTGTGCCTCATCCTAGTTTCTATTTTCACATTCTTTATACATGTAAATAATAAACTGTTCAACCTTTCAAAAAAATTGAGTTATGGCACAAAGGAATATTTCTTAACCATTAACAATTATATATTATTATGTATCACAAATAGATGTTCACAATACGGGAGGTAATAAAGGGAGTTACAGTGCAATCCTATTTTGGTGAAATAGAAAAGAAGAGAGGATATAGGAAGGGAGGAAAGGAAGAAAAAAAGCCTAAGGATATATACCTTAAAATGCTTCCCTTAGTGGTACCTTGACTCTTTATGCTTATTGTATTTTATAAATGTTCCTTATAAACTGTTATTTTTTAATTAGAGGGAAAAATCATGCTACTTACATGTACACCTTGTCAGCTAAGCTGACTCTCTGAGACACAAGATAACTGTGGGCCAGGCTCCTGCTGAGGGCCCTGGGTGTGGTGGGCAGGCTTCATGTCCTTGGTGGCTGGAGCATGTCCCCATGCTGCTTACCCACCATTCCACAAAGCCAGGCAGGTGAAGGCAGGCAGGAAAGGGGCATGAAGAGCAAGACTGACTATCCAAGTTCCCCTATTATAAGCACAGACATGTGAACCAAACCAAATCTCCTGTTACAGAATATTTTTGTTTTCAGAACCCAAGATACTGAATCTATAGGAAAAGGAGAAAGCCCTAGCGGGCTATGCTGGCTCTAAGTAGATTATTTCTATCCATGGCTTTACATGCTTGGTCACAATAGCTTAAACATTTGCTTCTTATTGAGGAAAAATGGGGTGTGTTGTCCAAATGGTGCTGGGTTGCGAGGTGTCATAGAGCATGGAGCCAGGAGAGCCAGGAGCAGCTCTGTGATACTGGCATCTTGATTCATCATCCAGGCTTCAGTAAATACCTGTATATTAGTCAGTACTTTTCACACTGAGGAGCTCCATGGTTCAGTGGAGGTACAGGGGTTGGAGGGAGTTCTAGTGGGGGGCCAAGGAAGAAGCCAAATGTGCAGCACCCTGGCCCCCTGCCCCCAGTATAACCAGGACAGCTCTATCTCTCTTACATACTAAAGTTCAAGGTAAGATTTCATCTGGAAAATAGAATTCTATAATGACAGGTTTGAAAACCACCAGTTTAATAATGCAAGTCTGATGTTCTTTGTAATGAAGTATCACCCCTAAGCACAGTGGACTTACTAATCAGTACTTTTCAGTTGAAGCAAGCATTGATATCACCTGGATTTTTTTCCAGTTTTCAGTGTGATTTATTTATTCATATGAAGGCTGCCGTATTGGGGTACAGGCTCAGAAATAAGATGCAAGTATGCACCAGACAAGTATGTGTTATTAACTCATCCTCCCACAAAGAGAGTGCAAAATCCATGAAACTGGCATCTCTACAAGGCACCTGGCACCAATTTTTCCTGGCCCTGGGTAAGTAGCTCCATGCAAGAGTGCTCAAAAGTGAAGTAGAGCTATTTTGGGCTCTTTGCTTGAGTTTATTGGGTATTTTCTTTCCAAATGAGGAAATGGTTCATTGCTCTATTCTCCGTGGTACCTGCTATTTCACAATGATGATGTCTGTGTCTCTGCATATATACCATCATGCAATGTCCTTTAGCATTAGATATTTGCATTTTAGAAGTGCACTGAATAAGGAAGAATATATGCCAAACTTCATTTCTCAAAATGAAAGCAACCAAAGCAGAACTTTCAAAGCTATCTTATTTTGATTAAATAAGACTAAAAATTCTCTCCATTCCTGGAAATGAGGAAGAAGAGAGAAGAGCAGGAAGGCAAGAGGAGATTAAGGGAGGAGGGGGCAAGAAAGAAGAGTAGAAGATAAAGAAATGACCATTTATTTTGGAGCAAACTTTTTAATCTCAAGTACACTAGATTTCAGTTCTGGGTGGGCTGGAGAATTCTTAGCTTAAATTTCCATCAACTTCAAAAGCAAAAGCATCTATGGGAACCAGGCATGGTGACCTGGATTTGACTGCATTTTGCTCTATCTCTTGTGCAATGATGTTGGGTGACCATGAGGAGCATGAAAGTCATGTTGACAGAATCTAGACCAACTTTGCCAAAAAAAAAAAAAAAAAAAACCTTCACCTTTCCTCTCCTCCTCTCCCTCCCTTACTCTCTTCCTCCCACCCTCTCTCTTCCTCTCTCTCTTTCTTTCTGTTCTCTCTCTCACACACACACACTAGATTGTTAACTACTCATGGCTTCATGCTGAAGCCCCTCTCCCCACCCACCATGTCCATCCTGCCCAGAAAGCAGAAAAGGTCTGGGCAGCCTCTCTGAGAGCTATGCCTGGGATGGCAAACAGAAATCTGACCCCCTGCATTAAAATATGAGGAGCCTGGGAGTTTCCTGTAGCTTACAGTGGATTTATAGTGGACTTCAATTAAGTTGACTATTACCCATATTTAGCTGTTCACAAAAAGCTGGATTTGTCTTATTATGAAACATCTCCATATCTTTGTGGAAAGGCTTTGAAGGGTGATCTATTTTTCCAGCTATAGAGACTTTTATAACACAGTGCAGAGAAAAAAATGTGACTTCAGGATAGGTCTGGGTTTGCACTAGGGAGACATGCATTAGGAAGAGAATATATCTGGATTCCATAGTACACCTGCTGGCAGTAATCATAAAGCTAACATGTGTTACATGGCACCATCTCCAGAAACATCTCTGAGCCCTTCACCTGAAGTAGGTCATATAATCCTCACAGGTTAACTCCACAAGTGTGGTAGGTCCTGTCGATATCCTCATTTTATTTTATTTTTTCTTATCCATTGTTTATTTTTTTATTAAATTTTATTTTATTTTATTATGTTATGTTAGTCACCACACATTACATCATTAGTTTTTGATGTAGTGATCCACGATTCATTGTTTTCGTATAACACCCAGTGCTCCATGCAGTACGTGCCCTCCTTAATACCCATCACCAGGCTAACCCATCCCCACACCCCTCTCCCCTCCAAAACCCTCAGTTTGTTTCTCAGAGTCCATAGTCTCTCATGGTTCAACTCCCCCTCTGATTTCCCCCCCTTCATTTTTCCCTTCCTTCTCCTAATGTCCTCCATGCTATTCCTTATGTTCCACAAATAAGTGAAACCATATGATAATCGACTTTCTCTGCTTGACTTATTTCACTTAGCATAATCTCCAGTCCTATCCATGTTGGTGTAAAAGTTGGGTATTCATCCTTTATGATGGCTGAGTAATATTCCATTGATATCCTCATTTTACACAGGAGGTTGGGCCATTTGCCCAGTGACACAGCTAGGAAGTGGTAAGCAAGATCAAATCTGGCACTCTGGTACCAGAACCTAAGATTGAAACCACTATACCACCTTCTTTCAGAAATGGATGAAATTGATTCTGCCTTTGAAGGAAAGTACCATCAGGTGGAGGAAGGAGGAAGCAAACCTGACCACGGACAGTATGGGGAGTGGGACAATGCTGACTGGATCAGTGGAGAAGTACAGGACATCACTGTTCTGAATTGAAGCATTTGTACTCCAGGGAGGCATAAAAACTCAGTGACTAGCAGAGTATCTATTTGGTTCTGGGAACTGAATAGAAATTCGAATATTTTACTTAAGTGCCTTACTTATTTCCTGCATTCTTTCATTGCAGTATTTATATCTCTAGTCATAATTGCATCAAAACCTGGCAAAATTTGGCTTATCTTTGAGTAAGCTTTCCAGAATGGAAACTGCCCATCAGAGAGCAGCTATAAAATGGGATAGTTTCAGTTTCAGTGAAATAGGTCCTACTAAAAGAGCTTGGCCAACCTAAGATAAAGGCAAAGACTGGCTGTCCAGGCTGGCAACACATATAGTGTATTGGCAACCCACAGATTCTCTGGCCAGCCGAATTTTCCTTGGTGACAAAGCAAGATCAAACCCTCAAGACTGAAGAGTCATCCAAAAATGTGGGAGGGAATCTAGAACAAGTTGAAGTTTTCTTCTTTCTCTCTTTTTGTTTGCACATTAAGGTACTATTTACATATAGTAAACGTTATCCTTTTTAGGTATACAGTTCTGTGAATTTTGCCAGTGGTCTACAATCACATAACCAGCATCACCATCAAGATATCAAATATTTCCATTACCCTTAAAGCCCTTTTGTATTCAGTCCCCTCCCAACACCTTCAACGCCTAACAGTCACTGGTAATTTCTTTGTGCCTTTCCTCAGAATATCATATAAACAGAATCCTATAGTATGTAGCTTTTTGTGTCTTACTTCTTACACTTAAAATGCTTTTGAGATTCATTCATGCAGTTGCATTTATCAGTAACTTGTTCCTCAGAATGGCTGAGTAGTATTCCATTGTATGGATGTTACTACAATTTGTGTATCCATTCACATACAGGCTTTCACGAAGACATCTTTTCATTTCTCTTGGGTAAATATCCAGGAATGGGATTGCTGGATCATATGGTAAGTGTGTTTAATTTTATAGAAAACTTAATAAGTTGTTTTCAAAGTAGCTGTAACATATTGCATTCCTGTCAAGTTGCTCTGCTTCCTTGCCAGTACCTGGCATTGTATTTTTTTTTTTTTTGAGCCATTCTAATAGGTGTGAAATGGTACCCCTTAGTTTTCAATTTGTATTCTACTAATGATTAGTGATATTTATCATCTGTTCACGTGCATATTTGGCCTTTCATATTTCTTTCTTAATAAAGCATCTGTTTATATCTTTTGCCCATTTTTTATATTGGATTGATTTCTTTTTCAGATGAGAGTCTTTTCATAGATTCTGGACATCAGTCCTCTTTCAATTATGTTTCTTGCAAACTTTTTCTTTCCATTTTCTTAGTAATGTCTTTTAATAAGAAGTTTTAATTTCTATAAAGTCCAATTTATCCGTATTTCTTTTTATGGTTTGTGCTTTTTATATCCTATCTAAAAAATATTTGCCTAGTTTAAAGTCACAAAGATTTTCTTCTTTATGTTTGTCTAGAGGTTTTATAGTTTTATGTTTTACATTAATTCTATGATGTGTTTGATGTTAATTTTTTATATAATATGAGGTATTATCAAGGTTCGTTTTTTCTTGCATATGGCTGCTCAATTTTCCTGGCATCATTTGTTAGAGACTATCCTTTCCCAATGAATTGTCTTTGTTTCTTTGTCAAAAATCAATTAATCATATATATGTAGATATATTTCTAGACTCTACTGAATTCCATTAAACCATGTGTCTATATAGTCTTGATTATTGTATCTTTATAGTAATTCAAGTATCCTGAATCCTCCATTTTGTCTTGGCTTCTCATCCTTTTTATTTTCCACATACACTTTAGAACCAACCTATTTCTAGGAAAAACTTGCTGAAATTTTTATTGAGATGATATTGTATCTATAAACTAATTTGGGTAGAAAACTGACATCTTGACAACACCAAGCCATCCAATTCATGAATCCATATATATTTCTGCATTTATTTAGGCCTTTTTGTACATATTTTGTTGGAATTTTCCCTGAAAGTATTTAACTTCATGATTTATGTTATTGTTAATGTCATTTGGAGTGCTCTTATAAATTATACTGTTTTTTTCCTTCAATTTCTAATTATTCATTACTAGTGTATAAAAGCAAACTGATTTTAGTATGATGGCTTTGTATCCTAAAACTTAGCTAAATTCATTTATTGGATATAATATCATTTTTCTACACTGAGACTTTATATGTAAACAATTATGTCTCTAAGAATAAAGCATTTCATTGTTTCCTTTCCAATACGAATTCCTTTTATTTCCTTTACTTGTTGCACTGAGTAGAATCTCTAGTACAAGATTGAATACAAGTGGTGAGAGCAGGCATCCCTGCCTTGACAATCTTGAGTGAGAATATTCAGTTTTTTATTTTTAAGTACCATGTTAGCTATAGATTTTTTACAGGTGCTCTTTACCAGGTTGGGAAGTGCCTTTCTATTTCCGGTTTTTTGAAACTATTTATCATTAATAAATGCTGAATTTCATTAAATTCTTTTCCTGTATCTATCAAGATTATCACATGCTTCTTCTTTTCTAGGTTGTTGAAGTACATTAATTTTCAAACATCAAACCAGCCTTGCATTTCTGAGATGAAACCCATTTGGTCATGATGGATTATCATTTTTATATATTATTGGATTCAATTTATTATTTTTTAAAAGATTCTTGTTTTTATATTTGTGAGAGATATTGGTCTGTGGTTTTCTTATAATATTTCCCTCTGACTTTTGGCATTAGAGTAATGCTGGTTTCACATAATAACCCAGGAGAGTCAATTCCACGTGGATTTTCAACATTACCAGAGATCTGAGAAGGAATTATGATCTGACCCTGACTTGTTTGCCTTTCCTCCAGTTCTCTTATTTGCAGTTCTAGAGTTGGAAAAACTGTCATGTCTGTTTGGTAGAACCTTGCAATTGAAGAGAAGTGAAGGTTGACTTTCAAATGACCATTACGAGGCAAGGAAATAAAATGTCACAGTCATAGGCTATTTTCTTCTGAGTAACAAGAAGACTATGCCATTTATACAAGGGCAGGTATAATTCTTTACTGACCAAAGTGGTTTTTGTTCAAGATCCTGGTTACCATAACAAAGGATCATGAGAGAAGCAGTCCTTATTCAATGATTACCACTCTCCAAAAGAGAAATTGAAATGAAGTGCCAATATGCCCATTAAATTTTCACTTTGTCTGGGTATTTAGATGAGAGTGTGCTTTCCTCATGCTAAGGAGATGCATTTCGAAGATTCACATTTCTACAGATGAGATTACAGATCATTGCTATCCACAAGGATTTTCTGTGGTGATGGAAATGCTCCATACTTGTGATGTCCAGTAAGATAGTCACTAGCCATATATGGCTACTGAGCATCTGAATGTGACTAGTGTGACCAAGAAACTAAATTTTAATTGTATTTAATTTTTTAAAGCGTAAATGTAAATAACCACAAGTAGCTAGTGACTACCAAATTGGACAGTGCAATTGTAGAGTGCCAACTTTGATTCTTGAACACTTTTAGGAACAAGTTCTCACTGAAGAAAGGGTGAGAAGACTTGGGAACAAGTTGTACGGCTAGAGATGTAAGGTTTAGTGAGCAGCCTGCAGGTAAAACTTGTATCAAATTGCAGACTAAGAGAGTCTAAATCCTTCTTAAATCAATTCTATTCTGATTCACTTTGGTATTATTATCAGGCTGACAAAAGTACAAGGTTGACAATGGATAGCAACATGATTGATTTTATTTGGAAATAGGTGATCTGATAGTATTCTATATTTTTTATATATACTCTGTAGGAGGCATCAAAGTGAATATTCAACATGCCTCCTCTGAGGTTTGATTCTTACACACTGAATAAATGTTTTGGCTCTTAGGGGGTGGTAGCATGAATTTCTGAGCTTTATATCACCAATAGAAGACTCAAAAAGGAATCAAACTTCATTTTTGTTTTTTGTTTCTTGCAATTTAATTTTATCTTCTTTTTTTCTTTCTTTCTTTCTTTCTTTCTTTCTTTTCTTTCTTTCTTTCTTTCTTTCTTTCTTTCTTTCTTTCTTTCTTTCTTTCTTTCCTTCCTTCCTTCCTTCCTTCCTTCCTTTCTTCCTTCCCTCCTTCCTTCTTTCTTAATTACAACTTGTTTGATGGTTTATTTTTATTTTTTATTTGAGTATAGTTGACACACAACATTACATTAGTTTCAGGTATACAACATAGTGATTCAACAACTCTATATGCTATGCTATGCTCATCTCAAGTGTAATAACTAAGACAGATGAGGGGAACATATAAAAATAAATGGCATGCTTTAGAGTAGCATTGAGCTTGACTCCAGTTTTTATGCATTTCTCTCAAAGGACCTTTTATGTTAAATCACTTACATGGTATCAGAGATACTCACAGTGAACACAACTTAGAGATTCATCAAAATGACAAAACTGAGAGTCTGCAGGGCAGGAAAAGGTCACCAGACTCTGTACAGCGCTTGATCTGTTTGAGTCCTTAACAAATGCTCTCAGGATGGTGATGCCTTTGTTCTCCTCTATTCTGGTGGAAATGATTTAGTGAACGCTCTGCACCTTTCTCTCCCTTCAATGCCACCCTTGACCCCTCACCCCCACCCTTTCACATTAGATCTTTTTGCTTCACTGGCCTTTCCGGATGAGGAAGAGTCTCACCAGATCAAGAATGCACCTTTTCAGAAGAGGTCAATTAGTCCTGGGGAGTAATGAGGACTAAGCTGCCCTCTCCACTTTGACCATTGATTTAAACACTATTCACAGGCTCCAGGGTGCTAGCGAGGCAACGCTCTGGAAACTGATGAGGGACTCCATCTCCATTCCCATAACCCATGCCCAGTCACCCCAGAGAATCAGCCACCAGCCATAGCTCCCTCCCACCCAACTACATGGTAACCAAAACAAGCCCCTTCTGTGTACACTTTCTGTAGCATGTAATTGCCAACTGGTGAGAGATGAATAGAAAGGAAATGTATTGAGAGAGCTTTGACAGAATTATCGTAACAAGGGTTATGAAACCCCAACTCTACATGCCAAGAGGCAAACTTTATGGCATGGCCCATGTCTGGAGCCTGAACAGTGCCAGGATATGTCCATACAGAAACTGACACCTTCACCAATGCCACATACACCACATAGGTCAGCATGGGCTTCCTGAAGCCAGAGACACTCAATGTCAGAAGACCTTGGAGATTCTTGGAGTTTTACCCTTCCTCAACATGAAGATCTCCTCTTCAAATCCTCTACAAGTGGCCACCATAAAGACACCATTATTTCCCCAAAATAGATCCAAATTGAACCAAATAATGCATGAGCTATTATACTTTCCATGATTTTATCATTTCTGCTCCAAGTTAAATTTCTCTGGTTCTCTCAATTGTGCTTCATAAGGCATGATTTTGAGGTTATTCCCTGTTCTGGTCACACAGTCAAGGCCAGTAAGGACATTGAAGTTCAACTACATCTATACAGATGTCTTCGTTGGCTTCTAAATGTTTAATTTGAGTTTAGCAGAGTGGGGTCAGAGGTATGTGAAGAGTGGGGAGGTAGGAGGCCAGGGAAAGAAGAAGTGGTAGTAGCTTTAATCTATCTGTGAAGCAGCATTGGGTTAGGTAGGAGTGCATGGAGACAAGAACAAGGTTTTTCACTGCAAAAGAACTTCTGTCTTAGAAATAATCATATAATTTTTGAGCCCATATAAGGAACCATACCAGGCATTTCACATACAATAATCCTAACAAGAAAGTAAGCTTTACTATTCCCATTTTGTAATGAAACTATGAGGCTCATAGAGATTAAATGATTTGCCCAAAATCATATAGCTAATAAGTGACAAATATAAGCATATTACTCCAAAACTTCTCACTTAGAATTGTTTCCCCTGGGCCAAAGCCACATCCTAGAATTACACAACCTCTTGTGTCCAGATGTTTTCTGTTTCAACTTTTCAGATCTGTCCAGTCACTCCTGTTTGGGTCTGACTTTACTGAGCTCAGCCCATTACCTGCTATGACCTTCAGTTCCTTCCTGATCCCTTCAGACTTGCCTGCTCTGAACTTGGATATATTTCTGATCCCACAAATTAGTCTGTGTGCCTAGTTCTCCCCTTATTGTTATGTGTGCACACACTCTTCAGCTCCCCCAAGAGAAAGGGAGATTCCAGTTCCCTGAATCACTGAGTCCATGTGTTCTCTTCCTGGCAAGTTCTGAGAAATGATACTCTTGGTGATGATCAAAGAAAAAAGTTAGCTCTTTAGACCTAGGCCTCCAAATGCCATTAGGTAAGTTTTAAATTCTTCAAATCTTTCTAAATCTTGCTAAATTTTCACATCTTCCTTTTTTTGTGTGATCTTTCTCAAAGAATCCAGTGTCCCAAGGATGCTTCCTGAATTATCAGAGAAGGGAAAATGGAACAAGTATCCAGTTGTTTAAAGGCTCAGTAAGTTGGCTTTCAGCTTAGCTTATACCAAAATGACATAGCTTGAGTCAAATCTCCAGAGACCTTTTTAAAGCTATTCTGCTTGTAATGTAATTCAGTTGCCTGAGAGCCATTAGAAAGTTCACATCAAAAATCCCCTAAGGCTGAACATGGACATGGTATTCTTTTTTTTTGCGATTTTTTTTTATTCTTATGTTAATCCCCATACATTACATCATTAGTTTTAGATGAAGTGTTATGGACATGGTATTCTTACTGAAGAAGTTGGTTCTCATGAACTAGAGAGCACTTGGTACTTTTAACAATTGTTTATGAACTAGAACCCCACATGGTCCAGTCTCTGCAAGCTATGGCATTCAAGTAAATAGCGTTCAACATCTATAAGTAATTAAAAGCAATTCCAATGTTTTCTTGAATATCTTAAAGGATGTCAAAGAGAATTGATTTATAACCCACTGTGGTGCTGCTGGAAGTCTCTTTTCCTATTATTTTCCCTCTCAGGATCAGTCATATTCCCAACTTTCCCAAAGCTTCTCCTTATATATTTCATTCTCAAACTCCAATCCCAAAATCTACCCCCAAAAACAAGTTGGCATGGACTTCCTCTTTTCTCTTGGTATCCCCCTCCCCAGAGCTCTTCTGGGAACTCATAGGAACCGGCTCTGCATTCATACACGTGCAGTCCCACAATGCAAGGTTAACACCCTATGGGCAAAACTTGACTGATAGGGAATAGGAGCTGATTGATAAATGTTCCCTTGTTTCTTCCTCTGGGCATTTCCTAAGCATTTCACATGGTCCAAGAGAGGTAATTTGTGAGATACTTAGTATCCTTTAATAAATTCCTTTGTTTTTGCTTGAAGTAGTCACAGTAAATTATGTTGTTTGCAACCAAGAATCAGGTCTAATAAAGATTCCAATAAGTTAGGGTTCCAGTTTTCCTGTGTCCTTGATAATACTGGTTATTGTCAATTAAAATAAGCAAACAAATGAAACAAAAATACTTCCTTAGGGTCCATACTTATAGGACAAGAAAAGCAAATAAATTTCTAGGGAGTACCCACAGTTGAGCTAGCTCTTAATTCTGTCAGGTACAAACTGGGTTTAGGATTCATATAAACCAGGGATGATAGGAATTTAGCTGGAAGGCTATTTCTATCCTTTTATTACTTTGATTATGTCATTTTGTGACCCTGGGTTTCATGTGATACTTAGTGGAAAACATGTTTTACAAAGCATGTCTGTTTCTGATTGGTAAACTAGAGGATGAATGCTTATGACCTGCTGAAGGATATCATGGATTCCTTCTCAACCGAGGACCAGATTCCTGAAGCATTTATCCAAATCGCCTTGCTTCACAACAGCTTCTCAAACTTGTCCTCTAAATTACTCCTAATAGCAGAGCAAATACATTCCCTTTGGGATTTGATAGCAGAGTAAGTGCCACAACTTGAATTTAAAATGTCTGAAAAAACTAAAGTTTTACATTCTGTTCTCTAAAATGTCAATGTCTACTTTTATGTGAAAATAATAGAATTACTAAGAAGACTTACAATTAAATAAAATAGATGGAACAAGCATTGATCTCTGGTCCATACTACAGTGCCCCTAAAAGGAATTTTAAGTGATAAAAACCTACAAAGATAAAGAGATCATGACAGAAAATGATACCGAAAAAGAGAGGCAGCCAACTATAGAAGATGCAAAATACATTGATTAATACTAACTGACTTAGCAGAGTAAAGAAAGTGAGGACCTTCAATGACCATGATGGGGAACACCAAGCAAACAAACAAAAATCCCGAAGATTTGGGCTGCAGAACTCTAGGGATGGCCAGGAATTTACGCACCAGAACTCCAAAGAAAACAGAATGGAGGATTGAGGCTGAAAACAGAGGAAATTGGTTGAAAGTCTATTTAGGGAGCATACAGATCTTCCTTCCTATACTTCCAGATGACTATGGCCCCAAGCTCCCATAGTAGGAGCAGATAGAAAGTTTATTTTTTGAAAAAACTAAGCCAAAGAAGCTGGGTAACAGAACTCACAGAGTGTGGGAGGGAAGACAGGATTAGGTGAGTCTATCAAACATGATTACCCGGCCCTCTTCTCTCAGCCAGTTCCCAAAATGCTGGCAGCCATACATACACCCATCGGAGGAACTGACTGGCCCTAGGGAAAAGGCCTAAGAAATTGTCCTCTGTGGAACACCAGGTAAAACCCCAGGCCCCTGCACCAGTTGGGTAGCAAGGGCCAGGCTGGGAGCTGTCAGCCCAGGGTGTAATAAGGGATTGCCTGTAGAGAATTTAAAACCAGTAATTAAATCACATTAAAGTTGGTTGGCTTTTTATTATTTATTTTTTATGCACAATTGTGCAGCAGTTTTAAACAACCTTAGTGATAAAATACTTCTTCCCACAAAAAACTTCTTTCTACATTTAAGTTCCAAACAATCGCTCTGGCTACTGTGGAATAGCAATAATATGTCTAGAAGCTACAAATTAGCACATTTTAATTCTCTACCTGGAATTAATTTGGAAAACTCCCTATTATTGAGTCAGTTCTTCCACTAACACAAACTCAGCTGTATATGTTCCTTTCAAGAGTACATTCAAAGGTTCAAATTCTCCACGTTGGCTTCAGCTCAGTTTGTGTCCAATCCCTGTAACACTACATATTCCTGTGCTTAAACAGTAGATTCAAAAGTAAACAGTGACACCATAGAAATTGTAGAGACAGAAGAAAACTCTGAATTACTGAGTTTTGCCATTCCACGTAACCACTCAGAGTTTTCATTTATATTTAAAATTTAAAGCAGTGACATAGAGAAGTATGAAGAATAAGAGTTTTGTTTGGTAACTGTAAAATTTAGTATATGCATGAAATACTTAATTTGATTAATTTCTTTAAAATTAAAATTCATTCGGGGCATCTGGGTGGCTCAGTTGGTTAAGCATCTGCCTTTGGCTCACGTAATGATCCCAGGGTCCTGGGCTCTAGCCCTGTTTTGGGCCCCCTGCTCAGTGGGGAGCCTGCTTCTCCCTCTCACTCTCCCTCTGTTCTATCTCCCTCTCTCTCTCAGATAAATAAATAAAATCTTTTAAAAAAATAAAAATGTTTTAAATTTTAAAAAAATTAAAATTCATTCTTTTTATTGTTAATTGTTTTCAACTGAATAATCATGAAAATAATTATTATGACAGATTTCTGTCATTATTGCTGAAAATAATTTTGGCTATCCATGTATGATAATCCATGTATGATCAATGTATGAATTGATCTGACCCAAGTGAAAATATGCTAGGTACACCTCTAACTTGAACCCTACTTCACTCCTGTAGCAGCACAGTCAGCCAGTGGCCATCAGAGACATGAAATGCAGAGACTCAAGTTAACAAACAAAAAAAATGAAGCAGAGACCAAGCTGAGACAGAATCTGCAGATAAAAGAAAATATTGCCTTCATGAATAGAAATAACAAGAAGAGAATGTATTTCTAAAAGAAAAGAAAGAAATTTTCAGAGAACAAGAAAGACCTTGTGAGAATTAAAAATATAAATGCAAAATAAAAAATTAATAGGAAAAAAGAAGGTAAAGTTGAGAAAATCTTAAGTAGAACAACAACAAAAAAAAAAACCAGGAAAATAAGAGAAAAACGATTTTTAAAAGTAGAGGATCAATTCAGAAGGTCTGACCTCTGACTAATAGAAGTTGCAGAAAGAACACCAAGTAAACAGATGGAAGTAAAAAATCAGATAATATAGGAAACTTTCCCAGAACTAAAGGTCATGAGTTTCCAAGTTGAAATAGCCCACCAAGTGCTCAGGACAATAAATGAAAAACAAACCACACCAAAGCAAACCACTGTGAAATTTCTGAATATTGGGAATAAAGAAAAAGATCCTAAGAAATCCCGGACAGGAAACATAGGGCAAATACCAAGGGCCAGGAATCAGCATGCATTGGATTTTAAAAGCACTCTGAAATCTAGAAGATGCTAGAGCAATACTATCAATATCCTAAATTTTAAAAATAGTTTTAATCTAGAATTTCATAGGCAGCCAAACTATAAGTTGGTAAGTATACAGTAAAAGTTTTCTGACCTACAAGATCTCAAAAAGTTTACTTTCTATGTCCCCTATGTTAGAAAGCTACTGGAGGGTGTGTTCCATAGAAAGAAGAGAATAAACAGAGATAAAAGAATGCCAGACATCCAGAAAATGAGGAATATGTGACGAGAATTCCTTGAATAACAATAAACGGAATACCCAAGTCAGCAGCTATCCCACAGGCCTTGAAAGTCTTCAAGTTCAGATTGGAGCAGGAAAATTAAATATTCCAGAAACAACATCTCTAAGAAAGGAAAAAAACGGAACCAATCCTGAAGTCATGTTTCCCTGGAGAATGTGGAAACTAATTAGTGTAGGGATATAAGACTAAGCAGACTTTTTTAAAAAGACAATTTGAACTCTAGGAAAAACAAGAAAGGAAATGTAATCAGAGAGAGGTGTGAGTGATATTTACATTGTCCTAAAAATGCAAACACTGGGTAATAATTTAACAAATAATGATGATTTAACTGCCCTGGAAGGATGGGGGCTGGAGAGAAGTATGTGTGTGAAAGAGGGATCAACTTCCATCTTTCACAAGAAAAGTCAATAATGGTGAGAAGTAGCAGTATTGTTATATTATTTAGAAATATAGATGCTAAATGGTAAGGAATAAAGTTAAAAGAAATGGAAGCAGCTGCCTCTGGGGAGTATGACTTGTGATGGGAAGGCCAGGGAATGATACTTTGTTTTAAATCTTATGCTACTATTTTACCATTTAAAATTATGGACACCTATTACTTTTGGCAAACCTATTTAAAGGAAAGAAGCAGGAATTCAGAATTTTATTGGAAACTCCCAGGTTTAAAGTGTTGAAAATGAATATACAATTACAACATAAAATGGTGGAGGGCACTTGAGGTTCCAACAAAACACTGCCCTAATCTCCCTGGGCCACAGGAAGGCTTTGAAGGGAAAAACAATGAATACTTATTCGGCACCTCCTGCATGCTAGTACCATTGTAGAAACTTGTCTGAGATCATTGTGACTGATCCTCACCACACCCCTCAGGAATTGGGGAAGTGATTTCCAGGTAAGACACGAAGTCCCTTGAGGATGAAGACCTTGACTGCAGGTATTTGTTTCGATTTCTAAGTGTGAGCCCCAGGCTGTCCGTGGACAGATTATCGTCACAACTTCGTGAGATAGGTAAAGCCATTTTCCAGATGAGAAAACAGAGTCTTGGCAAAGTCAACTGGCTTAACCAAGTCATAAAAATGGTCAAGTGGCAGAATCGTGATATGGCTCCAGCCTCCAGTATAACTTCCCACTCTCTGAACCTTTGGCAAACAGAGACTGTCTTCTCTCTGTACCTCCAGCACCAAGCATACTATGCCCAGCACAGAGGAAATGCTCAGCCAAAGTCCCCTGTCTAAAGCAGGCAAGGCCCTGGAGAAGGATCACTTGGTTTATCAGCCCAGGTGAATTTCCACAGAACTAAGCCCCCAGATGCCTCCTCCCTCTACCTGCCAGGCATGTGACCTACACAAGGGCTGTCTGGATACAGTTCCTGCAAGGACAGGGCCCTCCATCAAAACAAGAGGAACCATTCAGCTCTCCTTCAAGTGACCCAACGAGTCCGTTTACAGCTCTAGGACATAGGCTTTCGTACCGAAATGTCACACACTTTAAATTACAGGACAGTAACAATTTCAGTCTTTAAAAATAGAAAAATCAAACCTTTAATGCAAAAGCAAATGAAATTGTGGAAATAATTTTGAGCCCACGGGACTTTTGAAAATGCCATTAACAAACTGTGAAATCAAGGAGATAAAAATCAGATGCCCCGAGGGGGAACAGCAGTGCTCCCAGTCCCTCCTCTTAGCCTGAGTCATGGAGAACCCAGTTTCCATTCTGCAGGTCCAGGAAGCAGGGGTTACGGAGCTAAAGCATATCTCCTGCTCCACTCTGGCTCCCAGGGTGGCGGCATTTGGAAAACACAGAATGACCAAACTCTCCAACACGTGACATTGGACCTGCTGGAGATTGAGAGGATAATACATGGAAACCAGCCCCCTGGGAGAAGGCCTGGGAGGTAGAGAGGAGCTCTTCAAAGAATCTTGGAGAAGTGAGTTCATTCTCCAGGCTTATCTTTGCTGATTCCACATGTCTGCGAGAGAGTCAAGAGTTACAGAGCCTATCTTCAGGGCTTTCACAATAATAAATTTAAAATTATTCTCAGAGGGGAAGTGCTTGTTGTAAAGTGCTGTAGAGCATGCACGGAGAGCAGGGTAGAATACAAAATATTTTCAAAAGATCCTCTTGTTCTCTAAGAACTTTACAGTTGTGCTAACATTCGCAGAATTTATGTTCTGCTCTTGAACAAAAAAATCCAGAGTTGGCTATCCTTATTACTCACAGACACTTTACAGAGCTAGAGAGATGGTGCAAGAATATCCAGAGAAGTGTGTCTGATCCTTGCAGGTCGGTAGCCTATCTAAATTCTCTGCCACAGGTGCCAGGTTCAAGAGAAAGGGAGCCTGAAGGGAGGGAGAAGCGAGGGAAGGCACCAGCGTGGTCTCTGAGCCCATGTACAAAGTGCATGGGTCTGAGAGGGCTGCATCCTGGAGCCCAGAAAATACACATCTAATGCCCCTCTCAACCTCAGGAAAAATCACACTCAAGTCCCCCAGAAAAGAATCCAAGGATAAGAAACAGGAATATTTCCATGGAAGTTCACACATGAGGCCACACAGGTCCAGCTTTCCTGGACCTGCTGCCCCATGCCTTCTTTGCTTTCCTGATCACTGGCTCCCAGGAATTCCTGAAGAACTTAACCCCAGCCCTCTGGAATATCACATTTTCAGGCTCTTCTCTCTGAACACAAAGTTACCGAAAGTTGCAAGAGTAGAAGAGCGCTTATCATACCAACCCTGGGTGTTACACATTTTGGAGGCATCTGTCACACAATACCAGGTGCCTGCTAGACTTCCCTGGAGCCAGCCTCCTGAGGCAGGGTAACCCACCTCCATTCCCACTCCTGTCGGATGTCCATTAAAGACCAACAGATACCATACTACAGAAGTGCATGCTTCTTTAAATCATTCACTCTTAGCATGGGCATCTCTCGTTTTAACATCAGAAGGGAAACTATTGGATATGAGGGCCAACATATCCCAGGGAAAGGCATGTTGCAAGACTGAACCGCCTATCCTTACCTTCAGGAATATCGTCCAATCATCTTTGCTCCAGGAATCCTTGAAACCCTGCAGTATTTCCTAAGGAGCTCCATTTCCTCCTGACCCAAATGCACATTGGTGTAGCCATCACATGTTAGGGCAGAAACGCAGGCTTTCCAACATGATGGGTCTTACCATCTTTTTTTTTTTTTTTTAAAGATTTTATTTATTTATTTGACAGAGACACAGTGAGAGAGGGAACACAAGCAGGGGGAGTGGGAGAGGGAGAAGCAGGCTTCCCGCTGAGCAGGGAGCCGGATGCAGGGCTCCATCCCAGGACCCTGGGATCAGGACCTAAGCCGAAGGCAGATGCTCAACGACTGCGCCACCCAGGTGCCCCGAATCTTACCATCTTTTTGCCCAGTGGTTGGAAGAGGCATTGTTGCTCTGCTGCTTGGCTTCTGGCTCTGCCACTGCTCTGCAAATCAGTAATCCCGAAGTGCACTCATGCTTCAAATCAAAATGGTCTCCATCACATTCTCACCACCACCCAAACATTTTATGTGCTGCTGAGTATATGTCACTTTTCTTGGGTGCTCTTCAGTTTCAGTAAATGAAATCCTGCTCTCTGCCTCCAGAGTCTTTCTATATATAAAACACAAGCCTTACAATAAATGTTGCCTCGACTTTGATAGTGGGATCAAAATCAGCACAACTACTCTGCTGCTGTGTATTATAGTAAAACCCCCAACGTGAACACAAAGTCATACTTCATTTCCAACAACTTATCTGTGGTTATACTTAAGGGTGTTCCTAAAGATGTTTGTGCCAGTCATTTTTATAATTCAAAAAAGGTTGAAATTAGTCTGAAAGTCCATTAATAAAACATAGTTTTGATTAATTATTGTGCATCCATTCACCATACAAAGATCTATTGTGCGCCACCAATAAGAATAAGGTCATGAGGTCTATGTACTGACAGAAAAAAATCACATAAAATAAATAGAATGCTAAAGTGGCCCACAAAACAATGTACAGTGTGATAAAGTTTATAACATATATATGGATGCAGAGGATGTCCATTCATTCACCCATTCACCAAACACACATAGAGCACTTGTATGTTCTTACTGTTCCAGGCACTATTCCAAGCACTGGGGAGACACCAGTGAACAAAACATCCCACTCTTACACAATTTACAATCTAGAAGGGTGGAGAAAGGGTCAATAAATAAACAAATATAAATAGAATGTCAGAAAGGGATAAGTGCTATGAATAAAAATAAGGTAGGGTAAAGAATTAAAGTGTAGAGGAGGGGACTATTTTTTTTTTTTTCATTTAAATTCAATTAGCCAACATATAGTTCATGATTTGTTTCAGATGTAGAGTTCAATAATTCATCAGTTGCGTATAACACCCAGCGCTCATCACATCACAGGAGAGGACTATTTTAAATAGGGTGATCAGAGAAGAATTCTCTGAGAGATGACATTTGCATAGAATTCTGTAATAAGAGAGAGAGCAAAGGTCTTCCTGGGTGATACCAAGTTCAAGTGCTGGGAGTAAAGCATGGTAGACACATCTAAGGCATAGCAAAATGACCCATGGCTGGGAGCTAGTGGGAGGCAAGGTGAGCTTAGCAAGGGTCAGTGTCTTTTGGAAACCATTGGAGGGTTTTGAGCAGGAAAGTGACAGAGGATTTTGGCTGCTGTGGGGAAAGTCTGTAAGGAGACAAGAGTGGAAGCAGAAAGACCAGTTCAAAGGTCACTGAAGCAGTTTAGGCAGAAGATGCCAATGACTTGAATAAGGGTGGCAGTCATGAAGTTGGTGAGAAGTAGTTAAATTCTGGATATATATTAAAGGTAGAATCACCAGGTTTATCTGTTATATTGGATTTGGCATGAGGTAGAAGGAAGAGTGAGAGAGACAGCACTGAAGTTTTTGGCCTGAATACATTTTTAAAAAACGAGACTGCCATTTGCTGAGTTAGGAAATACTAAAGGAGAAACAGTTGGGAGGGGAAATCAAAAGGATATCTACCAAAGTCTGTGATACTGATCACAGCTAACACTCACATTCAGGCTTACTCTGGGCCAGGCTTTGTCACTGCTTTATATTTACAGCCACTCATTTAATTATCACAATAACTCTTTGAGATAGGTTACAATTATTGCATTTGGGAGTACAGTTTACTTCTATATTTATCTAAATATGCTCATCTTATTTGTAACAACATGTGTATGTTACATAATAAAGGAAATTGTGTGAGTGCATGTGTGTGTGTGCAATAATCCCAGTGAGAAAAAAATTATATATTTATAAATTTTCATTCTTGGCAAATCCCCGGTGATTGCTTAATGTAGGTTGATGTGAGAATGTGTCACACACAGTCTTTTAGCTCGACAGATTTTCAACTTTTTTTCCTGCCAGGTCAGATAAGTTCATGTGCAAGACCCAGTCTCATCGACACTCCCAGAATAACACACAGATCCCTGTACCCTAATTTTAATCCAATCCCTTTCATCCTTGACTTTTAAAAACACTGGAATGCAGTGAGAGAGAAATAAATATTAAAGGAATAACCTTGAATCTGTTTTCATTTTTTATGTGAAATTTTGTAAATGGATTACTTTAAACTATTACACTTAATACAACCTCACATACAAATCCCAAATGGATAGAGACTCACCAGTGGGTACCCACACCAAGGCTGAGAGCCTCTGGTTTAGAGGATCATATGAATCAGATTGCTGGAGGGCATTGATTTTTTTTTTATTTCAACATTTCATAAATGAGAGCTCTCATTTAGTTTTGTCTTTCTTTTTAATCCCTAGTATTTAACCACAAATTTTGTTTTCTCCAACAATTTCCATTGATGTGAATGTATTCATTGAAGTATAGAGAGTGGGGTGATTGTAGCTCTGTCCACTGGATGAACAGGGGGACATTTGGGGCAGGGGTCCCTGTGGTTACCATAGTGACACTCTCTGGAGAATTGTGCAACACTACCTGCTGTGGGAATAACTGATTAACATGGAATTCTGACAGTACTTTGTTGTTATCTGATCCGTTCAGGGAACATAAGTGCTTCAAAGATGAACCAATCATCTCCAATTTAAAATGAAAAGTCAGATTAGGCCCTGAGCTCATTCTGCTCCTCCATTAATGCTTAGTAAACTCCCTGATGCTGGAATTACACCAAAAGCAGTCACATTTAATACTGTAACTCCAAAATAAATATCTATTTTTATTTTCTTTTGAGAATGTAGAGAAGAATCCCATCACAACATGAGTCTTATTAAATGAAGTTGGATATGCCTTGGATCAAATTTAGTCTCCTGAATCATGAACATTGGAACTGGAAAAGAATTAGAGATTGCATGGTCCAACCTTGTCACTTAATAGATAAGGAAAAAGATGCTCAGAGAAATTAAATGATCTTCCCAGGACCACACAGAAAGGAGGACCAGAACCTGGTTGACCTTGTCCTGAGCACAGTGTTCTTTCTACCCACTAGACCATGCGGTCTTTCTTGTACACAAGCACCTGCCAAAGCCACTGCTGGTGGTCTCAGTAGGACTCCCGCCCCCCACCCCATCCCCACCCCCCACCCCCACCTCCATGGTTCCAGGATAGGATTCAGGAACTGCTTCCCACAACCGCACCACACGCCTCATGTCTCCTAGAGTAGCAGAGATGGGCCATCCAGGGAAGTGGGAAACCCACTCGGGCAGCAGAACTGATACTACAGTGCCTCAGGGTTGGAAGCCCTGGGAGCGTTTGGCCCTACCCTGAATTCCAACCTAGAGACTGTAAAAGGAAATTTGGAAGGACTAAAGAAAAGAGAAAAGGAGACAAGGATGGAAAGAAATCAAAGAATACTCATGGATATGTAGAAAAATAAGGAAACATAGTTTAGAAGCATTTAAGAATCAAGCCTTTACCTTTTAAAAGCCAGTTCCAATAATAACTATTATCAGAGCACTTCTACTTTCCTCATGAATGTTTACTCAAGTTCTGAACAAGATAAGATTCAGATCACAATTATTTTCTTGCACCTTCTCTTTCACCTCAACTGCATTTCCTTTAGCATACCAGCCGGTAACAAGATCCCAGCTTGCACTGTGGTCAAGAGCCAAAAGATTATGATAGGAATAGTTTTAAAGAGTAAAAGTTGGCAGCTCTGTAAGTTCTGCAGCAATCATGAGCAACATACTGTTAGTTTTGAGAATACATTTAGGTGTTGAAATATGATCTAGACTTGATGCCAACTGTATAAATAGCATTTTCCTGCCTATAACTCTTTGTCACAAGTGAGTAACCAACCACTGACTTTTATGTACCCTGCAGGGTACTAGAAAAAGGCTGGGTTTACCTAATGAAATACTTGCCCTCTGTTCTGATGACAAGCGTAACAATTCCCAGTTAGCCATTCTTTGCAAAGATTTCCTCACAGTAGTGACAAGGCAGACTGCCATGTCAGTTACGTAGCTGGCATTGGAGGGTCAGGTCCAAAGGAGCAGGTCTGTCCTGGAGTTGTACTGTTGAATTGTCCCTGCTGGCTCAAATTCCTGGTTAGCTGTCCCTTCCATTTACTGATTTAGTGGAACCTGCAAATAATGCTATCATATCACATGCAAATCAATTCACAGAGAAAAACTGTCTCTCTGCTTTAATATTAATAATGATTGGGAGGAAAAACAATGATTGGCAATCTTTCAGGACACAGTCTAGATCCTCAACCTGATCCTGCTGTTGGCTGCACCACCTTGGACAGGTTCTTACCTTCTGGGCCTCTGTTCTCTGATCTATAAAATAAAGCAGAGGTGAGGAGGATCCCTGCAGTCACCTCAGGCTCAAGCATTCTGTGATTTGGCTTTGGAAGAAAGCATCTATCTATATAGGGTCAGAACCATTGAAACGTCTCTTGTAGCTGAAAACAACCCGCCTTGGAAAGTTGCAAGAGAGCCAAGATGTCCATCAACAGATGAATGGATAAAGAAGATGTGGTATATATACACAATGGAATATTATGCAGCCATCAAAAGGAATGAACTCTTGCCATTTGCAACAACGTGGATGGAACTGGAGGGTATTATGCTGAGTGAAATAAGTCAATCAGGGAAAGACATGTATCATATGATCTCACTGATATGAGGAATTCTTTTTTTTTTTTTAAGATTTTATTTATTTATTTGAG
>NC_138370.1:62293013-62345547 GCF_054177405.1 Leptonychotes weddellii
ACAAATAATACATTATATGTTAAAAAAAAAAAAAAAGAAGAAGATAGCAGGAAGGGAAAAATGAAGGGGGGGAAATTGGAGGGGGACACGAACCATGAGAGACTATGGACTCTGAGAAACAAACTGAGGGTTCTAGAGGGGAGGGGGGTGGGGGGATGGGTTAGCCTGGTGATGGCTATTAAAGAGGGCACGCACTGAATGGAGCACTGGGTGTTATACGCAAACAATGAATCATGGAACACTACATCAAAAACTAATGATGTAATGTATGGTGATTAACATAACATAATAAAAAAAAAAAAGTCTTGTGGGCCAAGGCAATCCTTTCCTCATGATAAGGCAGGTATCAGCCTGGCCTAGAGGCGAGAGACTGTTCATTTGGATGTTTAGGTGAAGGTCTGCAAAAGCATTAACATCTAAATATGCATTTCTGTTCTACCTTTCCCTTGGAGAGTACCAAGAACTTTACACATATGTAACCAAGAGCTGGTGTTCCTTCACAAAACTTTTCCAGATCATGTTTAATTCTAGGACATAGCCACAGTCAACATCATCCTCCAAGGAATTCAGAAAGTGTCCGTTGTTCAGATACAGATTTCATTAATGTAACCTAATTCTTAATACCTGCTCGCTAGCGTCTAGCTCTTTCACTCATTTGGAATCCTGATACTTCATGATTTCTGAAGCTCTGCTGACTGTCCCCAGAGTCAGCTGTCTTCGTGAATCTAAGGCAACAGGCCTGCTCTGGTTAAGGTACCAGGTATGGTACATAATTAACACTTCCGAGCCCCAACTTTTCAAATAATAGTCTCCAGAAAATATTACTGAGAGACAAGGTAATAGCAGTGATAGAGTAGCAGTCGGCAAAAGCTATATCCCATGCTAGTACTGGATTTATGTGGAGAGTTCTATAGCAAATAACTATGAGAGAAACTGCCGTATTTTAATTCTGTGTAGATTTACCTTGTTTGAAGCAATCTTAGTCTACAACTGTGTGGTGAACTATAGAGTAGTTGCTTTACAAAATGTTTATTAACTTTTCCATGAACAGAGGAGTCAAATTAACTCAAACATCTGTACCTGAAACGCGAAAGAAAAAAATCTTAGTGATTTATAAAAGGATCCAGAATAGCACTACATACACCTAGGAAGTACCTACTATGGGCTAAGCATTGTTTTAGGTGCTTTACCAATATTAACTCTTTTACTGAACCTCAGAATACTTCTGTGAGGTAAGTTTATTAGTATCTCTCTGAGACTGACAGATTAATTAATACTTCTGTGAGGTAAGTTTATTAGTATCTCTCTGAGACTTGCAAAAATCATATGCTAAGTGAAGGACCCAGATTTGGGCACTCCAAATCCATACTCCATGCTTCCAACCTCTGTTATGCTGACATTATAAAATGCTAATTTTTTTAGTACATATACAATGATTTAATTTTATATCTTTTTTAATTTTAGTTTTAAAACCAAAGTACTTGACAGCTCAGAATCACAGCCAGGTCTATGAACACTGCTTCTCATGGATTTTGAAGGAGAGACATATATTTGTCACACATCTCTCAGTTGCAATGACAGAAACCCACCTCAAGTTTAAGCAGAAGAAAGACTTATTTTAGATCTAAAACTGACATAGTCAGGGTAGAGTTGGCCTCAAGGACCCCAAAGGACTCAAGATATGGCATCAAAGCTCATTCTCTCACTCTATTTCTCAGTTCAGACTTCTTCTGTCTATTGGCCATATTCTTTTCTGTTCTTTTATTGAAGATGGGCCTTTTCGCAATCTCTCAATCTCCAGAGTATTAGAAACCGACTTTGTAAGCTGGACATACCCCAACCTTTCTTGTAGCTAGGAGTGATCATGTGCCTAAGTTCTGGACAATGAGTAGTAAGATGAAAGTCTTTTTATGTTTTGTGAAAAGAAAGTAGGGAAAGGTCTTTGCCCATTTTTTCCTTTATTCCTCCTTCATTTCTGTTAGCCAGAATGGAGACATGATAGCTGGAGCTAAAGCAGCCATCATGGATCATGAAGTAACTTGGAAAGAAAGACACATGATGGAGGAACAAAAGGAAGTTTCCCTCAGTCCCTGAGGAGTCATGAACAGAACAGCCATCTGCACTGTTTATCTTCAGATGTCTACAACAGAGAAATAAATTCCAACCTTGTTTAAGCTGCCACTATTTTGGGCCTCTATTACTTACAGCCAAACCAAATCTTAACCTAGAAATAAAGGAATATTTAAGCATACCATGACATAGGAACCTAGACAGACAAATGGGACTACTGAAAGGTTAGGGGATGCTCACTTGGTTAGCATATGGAGAGAGAAGAGTTAGCTGTTGGTCTTCATGAAGAGGACCTCCCTGGATCCAGGAACCACACCAGGCTTTTGACCCATGTTACCTCATTTAATCCACCAGCATCAACCCTCTGAATTCTCTGTAGTTATCTTCATTTACCAGCTGAGGAAATAGACAGTCAGCTAAGTTCAATCTTTTCCCTAGGTTCACAGTGCTAGTAAGTGAGGAAGGACCAATTTGTACCCACATGGAACTGTCTCCACAGCATCTGGTGTCTCCACTATTTGGACCCCTGTCTCTTTGCTCCCTGGTCTGGGGGCTTCACTGTGGGTAAACCCAATGTATGGAAACATAACACAAAAGTTAGTCAAGTTTGCCAATATATTCAAAACCTAGTTCAGTTTTGCAGTGGAATATTATTCAGCCATAAATAGAAGGAAATCCTGCCATTGTCAACAACATGGATGACCTTGAGGGCATGATGCTGAGTGAAATGGGCCAGACAGAGAAAACAAATACCACCTGATTTCATTTGTATATGGAATCTAAAAAAAACCCAAGCTTAGAAATAGAGAATAGAATGGTCGTTGCCAGGGATTGGGGTGTGGGGTAAATGGGGGAGATGTTGATCAGAGTTATAAGATGAATAAGTTCTGGGGATGTGATGTACAGCATGTTCATGGTAGTTAACAATACTCTAATATATATATACTTGAAAGTTGCTAAAAGAGCAGATCTTAAATGTTCTCACCACACACACACACACCCACGCACGTGCGCACACCCACACACACATACACACAGACACAAAAGGTAGCTGTGTGAGGTGATGGGTGTATTAACAAACCTTCTTGTGGTAATCACTTCACAATATACATATATTAAATCATCACATTATACATCTTGAACTTACACAATGTCATATGTCAATCATATCTCAATAAAGCAAGGAGGAAAAAGGCTTCCTTCAATTTTTAAAGTTAACTTACACCCAACTTTCAGGAACACCCATCATTCAAACTACTCCAATGAGGGCATTCTCATGGTGAGATAAGCCCCATCTCCCCTGGGAGGGAGAGACAGCAGTTTTGCTTTGTAAAATATCCTAACCAAGAAATGAAGTGCAGAGATGAACCATTTCTTCCCTGACTGCAGAGCACATTAGCAGCACTAGTCAGACTTAGATCTTTTTGCACCAGAGTTGCTTCCTTATAAGACCCTCCTCCTTTCTGAAAGTCCTCTGACTCTGTAGAAATCGTGCCAGAGTTCAAAGCCAGAGCTTGGTCCACCACTTTTACGGAGCTGATAGATTCTTGGCTCTTCCATATTTTCTCTTCTTCTTTTTCTTCTTTTATTTTATTTATTTATATATTTTTTGAGTGCATAAGTAGATCTAGTTAGGTTTATTACAGGAACAAAAGTTCTTCTGGAAAGCTAATTCTTTTGAAAGGTTGAAATGAAAAATAATACTCCCTCCCCACCCTTCAGAACCCACTCTGATTTAAGCAGATGAAAACGCTAGCATTTCTAAACCCAAGGCTTTATTTGGGATGTAGAATATAAAGTGTCTTTTCTAGCCGTTGTGACAGAAAAGGAATGCACAGGTTTCTCAAGAGCAGAGCCCATGCTGATCTAATTTATGTATCTTCCTGCCAGGAATAAAACCTCATGGTTGTGGCACTTATTCAATGATTATTTGATATTTTAGGTATTCGATGAATATATGGAAATATTTTTAAATTGGGTTTTTAAACTATTAAAAAAAAGTAGTTTTCCTCTTAAACTTCTGGACAGCCACATTGAAAAGTATTCCTTACATGAAGAAGGAGATTAATGGTTATAGGTCAACACATGAAAATGTGACAATGATTAAGCCCAGACAGATTAAAACATTGAGAGACTTGAGGTACTGAGCCTGGTATTGGTTTTTGACGTTGGCAACAATCATTTGGAGTATCTTTCTTAGCAAGCCAGTCTCCTCTTATTTTTGCCCTTTCTTTATCTTAGGTGGGAGAGGAACAATGAAAAGTCAAACTGGAGTGTATGCACACATACAAGCACATGTGTGTTCACTACGAAAGAGGGAAGACTATACGACAATAACCAAGGCACTAGTAAAGAAAAAAAGCCCTAAATGCCTAAATGTTTTTTAGATAGTTTTTAAAAGTCAGCTGAGGGACGCCTGGGTGGATCAGTGGATTAAGCATCTGCCTTCAGCTCAGGTCATGATCTCAGGGTCATGGGATGGAGTGCCTCAGAGTCGGGCTTCTCCCTCTCCTTCTGCCCCTCCCCTCCGCTCATGCACACTCTCTCTCACTCATAAATACATTTTTTTAAAAATCTAAAAAAAAAATCTTTCAGTTGAGTTGCTCATTTTCTCAAATGGTAGCCCATTTAAAAGACACATTATTAGCAGGACTTTAGGGGGGAAAAAACTATAAGAAAAAATATTTAAAATATTTTTTAAATGTTTCATCAGTTCCAAAGATGTGTTTTCTTTATCTTGACATCACACTGTTGTGTCAGTTTCCTAGGGCTCCTGTAAAAAAAACTACCACAAACTGGGTGGCTTAAAACAACAGGTATTTATTCTCCCACAGTTCTGGAAGCCAGGAGTCTGAAATGAAAGTGTCAGCAGGGTTGTTCCTTCTGGAGGCTCGGAGCAAGAATCTGTTCCATGCCTCTCTCTTCACTCCTGGTGGCTGCCCACAAACCCTGGTGTTTCTTGGCTGGTACAAGCGTCACTAGAATTCCTGCCTCCTGCACGTGGCCTTCCTCTCTGTGAGGCTGTGTGTCTTAGTCTCTGCATCTCTGATAAGGACACCCTCACTGGACTTACAGCCCACTCTGATCCGGAACGATCTCATCTCAAGAGTCTTACCGTAATTACATTAGTAAAGGTCACATTCACAGGTTCTGGGTGCACATGTTTTTTGGGGGGGCCATTATTCAACACATTGCAGCAGTAATGGTTCCTCTCCTGGTAATCCTCGAGATTCATTATCTTACTTTCATCTCTAATCTCTTTCCTTTTCTCTTCATTTTGTTCCACTTTCTACTTCCCTTCTCCTGTAATACACGAAACAAAGTTTGTAACTTGATGACTCCTACTCCATCACAGTATTGGACGAATTGGAGGAAGGTATAGAAACCTATAAAATAAAAGACTCCCAGTGTTGAATTTAACTATTTTTAATCTTATTTAAACGTGAAAAACACAGAACTAGGTTCTAAGTTCCTTGGCATAAGGTTCTCAGTCAATCATGAAACAAGAACAAATCTACAAATTAATACAACAAAAGTACAAAACCAATAACATTTAAATGTAATCATTCCAAAAGGTTATTATTGAGTGTCCGTCATGTGTCAGGCACTGTAAGAGGGGCTGGAGACACAGCAATAAACCAAACTGGCAACAATAACTGCCCTGGTGGATTACATTTCAGTTATATTAGCAACTGAATGAAGAACCAGATATTAGTCATATGCCAAAACCAAACTCTATTCACAACTGACCATATGTGACTGTTACAGGGTGACATCATTTGAGCCCAGCATCTCTGCTACTGTTTACCATGTGATGACCCAATTCTGCAATCTCTTTCCTCTATTTTAACAATTATGAACATTTCCTCCATGTAGTGAACTCCAACATCATTTGGCAGAATTGCATCATCTACATATTAAACCTACCTTTTTCTTTTCTCATTAGCCACAACAATTAAACAGTACATTATTCTGCCGCACCATTCCTCTTTCTTGTGTACCAAATCAACATGTCAATATATTAAACAATTTAAGAAACCAAAATCTTGCCCTATGGAAGCTCCTTTCAAGTGCAAATTTCACTGCAAACAAGTAATTTTGTCTTTGGAATGGATTAAAATAATTTGAGATTCATAGTCTGGGATGGTTTTTTGTTTTTTTGTTTTGTTTTGTTTTTTGTTTTGGGGGAGGGGGTTTGGTATGTCCAAACATATAGCTTGATTAAGATTCCCTATATTTCTAGAGCCTTAAATCCAAAAGCATGGAGAAACACTTGCTCCACCCCACTGTTTCATGAATGCATCCTCTTGTTCTTTCTTTCCAGTATTTAGATTAAGAAATGGGATACATAAAACATATTTGTCCAAGTTCAACTTAATACTTTAAATTTAACATTTTAGCACAGTTGTTTCCTGCCAAAACATGAACAACCCAGAACCACCACAACTCCATCTTATTAGCAAGGGGGAGAGAGAGAAAGAAGGAAGGAGGGAAGGAGGAAGAACACAGTGATCCCACAGTGACCATTTATGGCCATTCACATATCCTTTTTGCCCCATGCTACCTGGGCCTCTGAATTCTCAAGGCCATTCACTAGAGCAAACACACTAGAGCTAATCATTCTTTATTGCCATAGAGATTTTTTTTTTTTTACCATTATTTTAAAATCATTTAGGACAATTTTGTTCTTTGGGCACTTCCAGTGTTTAGAATCCTGGATAAACAAAACTTCTACTGAATAGCAGTAAGTGAGGAATGGTTATTATGATTTTCACATTAGAAGTTGCCAACCTAAGAGCAGCCAGACATGCTTACCAGCATATTTAAAAGTTAAATGCTATCATTTTGGTAATTATGTGGTGCCAACATTCAACCACAAACGCAAAGAAAACACAACACCTAAATCACACAGCAGGGTTCAGTTATAATGTGGTCCATCCAGATGATCAAAAAGGCAGAATTTTTAAATTTTTATTGAGAGCTTGCTGACCCTAAGAATATGTCTATAGACCCTGATTGCAGAACAGAGATCTACAACATGGCTGAGACTTTTCTTTGTCCATTCCCATTGCCCCTGTCATGCCAACTCTACTCATGGCCACATCTTCCCTCCTGTTTTGGTTCTCATCCATTCCAACCTACCCCCTATATGGCAGCCTGACTGGTTGCCCTCAGTTCAACCAATATTTTTGAGACCTACTATGTGCCAGGTGCTATGCAAAGTCTTAGGGTTACAAAAGTCAAAGACACATGATTTCTATATGCAAGAAACTCACAAAATCACAGTTTATATTCTCCCAAAGGATTCCTCTTTTCCAACAAGTATGTTGGAAACAAAGTAAACAGAATGTTTACTTTGCTCATTTCTTCCCAGACTCATCCCTCCAGATCCCACTTCCAATAACATGTTCAATAGCTCTTCTAGCCATGAGATAGACTTCTAACCCTCAGAGTTCACATGTAAGTTTATAGTTATATCTATATCTGTATCTACATATACTTGTATACACACACACACACACACACATATTTTTCTTAGAGTTTGTGCTCTCTTTTCTTCAGACTGCGAGCTCCTCAGAAGTCAAGACTTTGAGCCCTAGAGTCATTTTTTAAATAAATATTCCTGGTGCCCATCACTATTTCCCAGGAGGCAAACATTTTCTCCTCTGCTCTTAAAATGAGCTCTTTGCTACCCAATTCAATCTGAAAATCAACCCAAGACTATCTCAAAGGACAAAGGTCTTTGCTTCTGGAACATATAACATTTGAGACAAGCCCAGGGGGACTGAGACCAGAGTCTGGAATTTTAGAAGCCAGCAGTCTAAGAGAGCTAGGCTGGGCCTTCAGTGTACCTGAAACCCCATGCTGCTAGATCAAGGTCACCCCACAGAAGGCTTTGTTCTTCCCAGAGTCTGAATCTAGGACTCCAGGCACAGTGGTCTGTGTGCTCTCTTTTACATTTGGTCAACCTTGGGCGCCTGGGTGGCTCAGTTGGTTAAGCGACTGCCTTCGGCTCAGGTTATGATCCTGGAGTCCCGGGATCGAGTCCCACATCGGACTCCCTGCTCGGCGGGGAGTCTGCTTCTCCCTCTGACCCTCCTCCCTCTCATGCTCTCTGTCTCTCATTCTCTCTGTCTCAAATAAATAAACATTTGGTCAACCTTGGGGCTCCAACCTGAATCTCATCCTCCATTAGCTCTGCTTGGCTCCTTCTGTTCTGTTTATATTTTATCATCTAATAGTAAAACGGACCAAGTTTTACACCATGGCTGCCTGGGGTGATTCGAAGGCTTTGTAACTCCCATAATGTCCAGAACACAACAAAGTCAAAACCATCTGGACTGTCTAACAAAGCAATGCATAAAATAACCCATGACTCCAAGCAAGGCAATTTGCAATGATAGAGAACAAATGAGCTGTAGAAGCACTCATTTTAGTTCATTACATTCCAGAAATCATTCTCCAAGATTCTAGCCATGGCAGAGGAGCATTGTACTCACGTTCATGTACCCACAAACACAATAATAGCAGCAAAAGCTCTTCTAAGACCCCTCCATATAATAACTCACTTAATCCTCATAACGTCCTTATGAGGTAGGTACTATTATTACTCACATCTTGATGGACATGGAGATGTATCACCAAGATCCTTCAACCACGGGGAAGAGTGGTCTGCAGTATCCATCAGCTGCAGAGCTGCCCTATCTATGGTCCTGCTCTTCTCCCAGGCAGCCTCTGTCAGGGGTGAGTCAGAGAAAAAAGACCAGCCACATCACTCTGCCGTGGGATAACTCTGGTGGACACTATTCCCTCCATGGCTCCCCACTGGGTCAGCCTCCACATTGTCAGGCTTGCATCACTGTTTGAGCTCTCCCTTTGCCCAGTACACTTCTTCCCTCTTCTTTTTATAGGTGCTGACCTCTAACCAATGCCCTGCACTTCCAACCATTCTTCCTCTGCTTCTGCAGATCCCAACCCAGGACAGGACCCCCGGGGATTCCTTTCTCTCCACTTCTCTAAGTTAAACCTTCAACACTCAGCCCACATCTCCCCTCCTCCAAGAAGCTTTTTCCAGTTCTACTGACCTTGAGCAACCTGTCCTCTGAAGTCCCACCAACCTTACATGCCACAGTCCTAAATTATACCCTGTCTTATTGGTCTCCTCTTTATCTGTATGTCCTGACTCCTAGCTAAAATGAAGGCACCTTTAGCATAGGAATCAGTGTCTTCCATAAATATCCTTTTTTATCATATTTTTAGAAATTTTAAAAATGCAAAAAATACAAAATGTTATGGTCATATCACTCAGAATGAACAGATGTCCCCATTTCAAGAAATTGCTTCCAGACTCTTACCACCACCCCATCCCATCACCCTCACCATGGACCAGGAAGCTCCATTCGCATGAGGCTAATATGTCTCTTACATACATGCAACATCGTATAAATGTTATATGGCATTTTATGTCTGAATAATTACATTTCACATAGGGAGTGTCATATTCTCTTATTGTTCTGGATCTTGCTTTTTCTACTCGCCATTTGGATTTTTCCACTGCTAATTAACTGCATTCCTAATACACATATAGAACACCCAAAAATGTTATTGATAATAATGATGATGGTGAAAAACACACTGCATCAGGAAAGTAACTAGAAATTCATGACCTTAAATTTTTCATGACCTTAAGAACTGAGAGCTAAATGGATACTGTATCTATCCCATGTTCTTAACTTACTGGCTGTGTAATCTAAGGCAAGTTACTCAACTGATCTGTGTCTCAGTTTTCTCATCTTTGAAATGGAAAATGCCAATATCTACTTCACTTAGTGATAAGTAATTTAGTTAATGCATTTCAGGTTCTTAGAAAAGTGTGTGGCACATAGTAGGCATTCAAAACATTGTATTTTAGAGTAATCTTAACTAATGATATTATCATAGCACACGAAGGGTTTTGGCTCAAGAAATTTGAATGATCCAGATTTTGAACCTTAGGAAAATAGAGAAGAGAAAAAGTCATTAAAAAGTTTATTATATTATAAATTGTCATTAATTCTATCATTAATATTTGCCCAAAAAGCCCAACTCTTAAAAGTTTAGGCATTTTGCTTCTTCTACCCAGTTAGCTTCAGGCTTACAGTCAATTGGTTGTCAATTATTTTAACCTCTTAACCTAACTCCACAGAACAGAATACTCTCAGAGAAATCTGAAAAGTGAATTTGTTGGCTGCATCTTTGCCCTCGGTTTTTCAGCTTGCACTTTAAAGAAATCTTAGTTGGTAAGGAGAAATCCCCTCTAAAGCCACTGTGACTAAGTTATTCTAGAGCTTCAGTAGTTTTTCTTTCTTTTAACCAGGTTTTTTAAAAAAATACTGTTACCCTTACACTCTCTCTATTTATTTATTTTGGCCTTGGTGGACTAGACCACAGCTAAAACTTTATGGACCTCATAAAATTCCCAACATTCTCAGACACGGGTCGTGATGTTTGTGCACTGTGCAGAAAACAAAGGTGTATTTATGAGGAGAATGGACACGCTCAGAGATTAATGAACTGAGGTCAGGCATATAGGCTTAGGCTGCAGCTACACTGCTTCACAGGCAACATATGGCTTGAGTGTGTCCCTCTCTTTCCCCACTCCCTCGGCTGTCCTCTGTTCCCTACGAGTGACATGGGGCCCTGGTGCTGGTGCTATTCCTCGATTACCAAGACCTCCCACCATGATGCTGCCCGTGACACTAACGAGGGCTTGTCCTGCCCGAAAAGAACTATGTCTGGAACTTTCCATCCTGCCCTCACATATTCACCTTTAAAAATTATTTGTCCTGTGTCTGCTTTCCTCACAGCTTGGCTTTTTTGTAGGTGAAAGTTGGTTAATCTGATAAAATAAATTAGTTACCCTATCATGTAGGGAAGGTCTTTCAGCTGAAGCTTTCTAGAGCCAGTATCTCAGTCCGAAGCAGTGGGTTCCATTGTTGAGGAAGCAGATAGAGCTTGCAGCACTTTTGAAATTACACCACACCAGTTGTTGCCTCATTACCCACTACTATGGCTGAATGTATATTTCCCTTAAAAATTTATATGTTGAAATTCCATCCCCAAGGTGATGGTATTTGGAGGTGGGGAGGGAATTAAGGTTAGATGAGGTCATGAGGGTGGGGACTTCATGATGGGATTGGTGTCCTTATAAAAAGAGGAGGAGAGGACGCCTGGGTGGCTCAGTCGGTTGGGCGTCTGCCTTCGGCTCAGGTCATGACCCCGGGATCCTGGGATTGAGTCCTGCATTGGGCTCCCTGCTCCTTGAGGAGCCTGCTTCTCCCTCTGTCTCTGCCTCTCTCTCTGTCTCTCATGAATAAATGAATAAAATCTTTAAAAAAAAAATAGAGGAGGATCTCTCGCTCTCTGAGATGAAGCTTCTCAGACAGAGAGAGATCCCGTGGAAGGCCATGTGAGGATATATCCAGGATGAGGGTCCTCACCAGAAACTGACCATGTCAGCACCCTGATCCCACTTCCGGCCTCCAGAACCGTGAGATATAAATGTTTGCTGTTTAAGCCACCCAGTCTATGGTACCTTGTTTTGGTAACCAGAACAAACTAGGACACCCACCCACAGCCCTGGCCCCCAAAACTTGCAGGAGTGGGCAGTACTGTATCTCACTGAACTTTTGCACAGTTAATCAGACATAATTTCACCTTGTACTTTATATGCTTTATAATTTTCAATACACTTTTATATTGCTTGATCTTCAAAACACCTCTCCCTTGCTACGTAAAATAACTTTTTTTTTAAAGATTTTTATTTATTTATTTGACAGAGAGAGACACAGAGAGTGAGGGAACACAAGCAGGGGTACTGGGAGAGGGAGAAGCAGGCTTCCCGCGGAGCAGGGAGCCCGATGTGGGGCTCCATCCCAGGACCCTGGGATCATGACGTGAGCCGAAGGCAGAAGCTTAACGACTGAGCCACCCAGGCGCCCCACTAGGTAACATAACTCTTGACCAATTAGTTTTCTCTTACCCATACCAAACAGAACTTCTCTTACCAAAAGGATTGCATGATACTGATTACTTAGGAGACTATATTATATCAGCTCAAAAACACAAAACTTCCCTTAAGTGATTAATATTGAAAAGAAATAAGAAGTAGTTCTTAGTCCCTTGTAAGGATTAATGATTTATTATTTAGGTAAGAGTTTCTGTTCCTGAAAGAAAGTATAAATCCTCAGATGGTCAGTGCATATGGCCTTTCCATCTTTTAAGACCTGAAACCTCAGGGGGAATATATTACAAGATTCATTATGCCCAGAGCAAATAAGCATTGCTGTCAATCTTCAGATAAGATTAGGGTTTTTGTTTGGTTTTGGTTTTTGCTCAAAATAATTTCATCTATGCACTTTCTATCATGCGTGATGTTTTTAAAAACTGCTTTTAGCATTAACATCTTGCCATACTTCCTGTCCCTATATTTTCTCCCTTGTTCCTTATGTCTGCACAAGTTTTCAATTTAGATTATATTTCCAGCAGATGTTGTATCTTCTAGAGTGTTTGCTTTCTCTTCATTAAAAAGGACGTGTAATACATTTTATTATTTTGAAAGAAAATAGCCTGACTAAGATGTTCAGAAATCCTGAATTATTGCTTCTTAATTGTGTGTGTGTGTGTGTGCGCGTGCGTGCATGTGGGTGCGTGCACACTGTTTCTGGGACTAGGAAAGCTACAGAGAAGAACACTTGTGTTTCACAAACACTGAAGGAGAAGAAGACTATCTTCCAATAGTTCCTAAAACTGTAATATAGACAAGCACTTAAAAACACAATAAAAACTTCTACTGAAGAGTATTTTCAATATTCAAAACCATGTATGTGTAAGATAAGATGTTTGTATTTTCTAAAGCACTCCCTTGATATAAATATTATGAATATTAGTTCACGATGTTAATAAACAACGCTCTGGGGATTTTAAACATGTAAAAATCTGCATGTAGCTATATTAACACAAGTTTAACTACAATTCATTTTAATAGGCTGGTAGCTCTTTTTTTTTTTTTTTTTTTTAAAGATTTTATTTATTTATTCATGAGAGACAGAGAGAGAGAGAGAGAGGCAGAGGGAGAAGCAGGCTCCCAAGGAGCAGGGAGCCCGATGCGGGACTCTATCCCAGGACGCTGGGATCATGACCTGAGCCGAAGGCAGACGCTTTAACCATCTGAGCCACCCAGGCGCCCCAGGCTGGTAGCTCTTGAACAAAACTGGTTGCATTGAAAATTTTCTTTTTCCCTTCTGAGTAGAAACTTTCACCCAAATATTAGTGCCCTCCAGCCCCTCTCTTCCCTCTCTTTTCTAAAAAGGGAAATATTTCAGTTATTAACACCTTTTTTAGATTTGACTCTATGCTATCTCTCTGGAGTAATTTGGATTTTCAAACATCCCTAAAATACGTAATGACCTCGATTTCTATTAGCGAGATTCTAGACATCAGTAAGCAAGGGTGGGGTGAATTTGGAGAGGCAGGAAAAAGGCACTTTCCCTCAGCTCCTGAGATCACCTGGGTTGCTTATTCTTTTTCCAGCAAGATTGACCTTGTTAACTGTAACACAAATAGCAAAAAGCACTAAACGACAACGGAATCTCCATGGCGCTTGGAGACTATAAAAGTCTCTTAGTCTGTGAAGTTGGCACACAGAGTTATTCTTGGTTTCTCACCTCTCTTGAGCAGGGAAACCATTTTCCATACATTATGGGGTATGTTATCCTGATTATCTTGCTTTTGACTAGGTGACCACTAAGGTTGCCAACAATTATGAAATTCTGGGATTTCACTCAGCTCAGTAAAGTTGACACCAAATAAATATTGAATACTTGACTGAATGAATGAATGGGTGAAAGAATGTCCATATCTAAGATTAAGCTAGGACTGAAGTTCCAGGAGACAAGAGCAGGATTAACAGATTACTGCAAATACCTGAAAGAACATTGAAGACTGATATAATTGATAGCCTATTATCAAATTAGCACTCTTTGGAATGGTGAGTCAGCCTTAATCAATAAACATTCTTTGAAAATGGCATTAAGGGATTGAATTTCCTTAGCAAACTATTGATGCAGCTTCTGAGCAAGGAGTATCTAGTCTATTACAGGAATAAGACAAACTGTTAATTAGGAAATGCTGTAATGAGATTTTCTGTTCTGCATAGGAAAATTCCAATTAATCACCAACTCAGCTCATCCAGCACTTCAGTTGGAATTCCAGCACTTCAGAACACCATATTTTAGGGATTTACAACTTACACTAAACTTTTTAGATTACAGACACAGTCTAAAGTCTGCCAAAATAGACAAAACAAGCCTCCTCTTCCCCCCAAATACCTCTTACTTGGTTTGGTTAGTAACAAACATTTTTATTTCACAATGAGATCTAAGTCTTAAAATAGATCTACCACCTCCCCCCTAATAAAAATAAATAAATAAATATTTGATATTAGGTTCCTTCCTGGGATTCCATAGGTAGAGCAAGAAGGAGAGGACCTGAGGACTAGGAGTTGAGAAAGAAGTGTTAAAAGGAGGCTGGAACAGATAAAAAAGTGAGAGACCTGGAGTGCAAAGAAAGGGGCCTGCTTACCCCTGAGTAGCCAGGGGAGTTAAATAGGACACCTTGACATCTGAGCACTCTTCCTTTCCTGAAGTTTTAGCAAACAACAGTCACAAGCTACAGCCAGGGGACTGGTGAGAACCACTGACTGGAGACTCACAAGGATATCCACCATCAAGGATATCAGCATCAAGACGCCAGCCCTAGTGTTGCCCACAACAACACATATCTCCTGCTCCCTACTTCAGGTCTATAAGAAGTCAGAAGAGCTAAAGCTGTGAGAGATCTCAAGAAAGCCAAAACACTCTCCATAAAATCCCAGGGGACCTAAATTCTTCTCTTGTTGGCCCCACTTCACTACACCCAGCTTCAGAGGCCAGCACTCCAGGGAATGGGAAAGAGATCTACTACCCAGGACTGAGCACCATCTCAAGAGTTCCACAACCCTTCTTGCAGGTTTTAATGTCAATGAGATGGCCATGTTTCATGGGCTTCCCTGCCCCTCATATGCTTTCATTTGCCCACAAGTAAAGCAACAAATGAAAGATCAATCATTATTCTCAAAGCAGAGAGGAAAATGTATTTTTCAAAGGAGTTTGATGGTTGGCTTGATTTGAGAAAAACTGTTCCTGATTAGTTTATTTAGAAATTCTTAAGTTTAAATTAAGCATTCATGAATTAGGGGTTGAGGACAGATTTATTTGTTTATATGCTATAACCAATTTACTCTACTAAATTAAAAATTAATATTTTTACCAAAAAAATTCAAAAATTTATATGAGACATTTTCCCCTGAGATACATGCCTTTGTGTATGTGAGTGCTTCTTGCTAACCCTATGTGGAATGTATGCTTATATGTGAGTACTGTTGAGAGTTATTCAAATATTGTCTTCAAATATTTTAAAGCCCTGATACACTGCCTTCAACCAAACACACATTAATAGAGCCATAATGACAAAATATGATTTATAAACTTTTCATATAAGAGAAAAACTATGAGGATTACTTAAAAATAATGAAATAAAGAAATACCAACTACATATCTTCTAATTATGCAGTTACATTTAAATAAAACCCTGAGACAACAAAATCTTTGACTTCCATAAAAAAATCTTATAATATTTCAATATTATTTTTATTTTTCTGTTCTAAGTAACAAAACTAGAATCCCCTACTTTATCTACTTTATCTTCCCCATGAAAAAGTATATCTCAATGTAAACAAGTAGGAGTAGGAGGAGGAAAGAACTCACAAATAAATGTGTACTAGTAGGTATCTCCATAAGATGGAAACCAGAATTTCTTCCCCTAATTTCTCTGGTGGTCAAAAAAATCATTTACACTCTCACAGAGCACACAGAATTGTGGCTTACATATCATATTTTATAAAATTGATGCTATTAGTTGCATGTTAGTTCATTTTTTTTTCAATTACAATAAATATCATCTCTGGGAAACTAGAACATTCAACAAATATGCTGAGAAATCCCCTCTTCATATGTCTACACGCCATTTTCCTTGTTGCTATACTTACATGTCTATTCATCCTCCAGCATACATCTTATTTCCCATTTGTAATTGAAAGTGTACTTTCCTCAAGTATTTCCTGGATTCCTAACCCAACTCACACAGAGAAGAGGGACGAAAAATTAAGGACAAAAAAAGAGAGAGAGAGAGAGTCTCAAGAACTGGTTAGATAATATCAAGTGGTAGAGCATGCATGTAATTAGAATCCAGTATGGAGAAAGAATAGGAAAAAGTGGAGAGAAAACTATTTGAAGTAATGACCACACTTTTTCTCATTTTTTTTTAAAGATTTTATTTATTTATTTGACAGAGAGAGGGAGAGAGAGAGAACACAAGCAGGGGGAGTTGGAGAGGGGGAAGCAGACTTCCCACCAAGCAGGGAGCCTGAGGCGGGGCTCGACCCCAGGACCCTGGGGTCATGACCTGAGCTGAAGGCAGAGGCTTAACGAATGAGCCACCCAGGCGCCCCCACTTTTTCTAATATGATGAAAGATACAAATTTACAGATTCAAGCTGCTCTATGAACATCAACAAGGATAACTACACATCAAAGTCAGACTCAGAAGTCAGAAATCAGAAGCCAAATATAAAAAATAAATCTGGAAATCAGTAAGAGAAACATGGCACACTGTACACAGGGAAGAGCAATTCAATAATTGACTGACTGTGGCTTCTCATCAGAAACTATGGATGTCAGAAGAGTGGCACATTTCTAAAGTGATGAAAGAAAAATTTGTCAATCCAGAATTCGATATCCAGCAAAAATATCCATCAATAATGAAGACAAAATAAAGATATTTGTCATGAAAAGAAAACTAGGAGAATTTGTCACTGTAAGACTCATACTACCATGAATTCTAAAGAAAGTTTCTACTCAAACTTGAAATCTCCAAAACACAAAATTTTATATTCAGTATGATCTCTGCTAATACAAATATTATGTAGAGAAAAAAAGATAAAAAGGGATATGACAGAATGCTAAGAAATAATGATCCAAAGGTGGTGCAATTGCCGCTGATTTTATTTCTATTCTCTGTATTTTTAATCTTTCCTATCTTCTGTAATATATGTAAATTATTTTATAGTCATAAAAATAAAGTAGTATTGATATTAAACATTATTTATAAATAAAAGTAAAGTTTAAAAGATAATGTATTGGGGCAGCTGGGTGGCTCAGTTGGTTAAGTGTCTGACTCTTGATTTCGGCTCAGGTCATGATCTCAGGGTCATGATCTCAGGGTCGTGAGATCAAGCACCACCTTCCTCTCCTTCTACCTGCCCCCCCTAGCTCATGTGCTGTCTCTCTCTCAAAAAAAAAATTACAAAAATTTTTAAGTTTATTAATAGGGAGATACTGGTGCTTAACATTTTAGAGGACACAAAGATATAGAAAAGAGAATCCTTGTCATGAAGGATTCTGGGCTCTGGTAAAGCAAATTAAGACAAGTAAACAACAATTTTAATGTAAGGAAAGTGTGGGAATGCACTAAACCTCAAACCTTGTGCTATGAGATTATAGAGCAGGACCTGCACATTCGTTTAGGAGGATGAGGAAGAGTTTATACTGAGAGGATCATCATAGATTCTGACTTAAAAATATGATGAGAGGGAGGAAGGAGGGATCAGTGGGAGAAACAGTCTAGTGATTGTTCTAGATTAGCACAAGGCATGGAGACAGAAAGGCCCAGAATATGTTTAGTGAGTAGTGATTGTCCAGTTCTACTTGAGGGTGAGTCTAATATAAGGAGGTGAGGCTAGAAAGAGGGATGTTGTGGCAGTCCTGAGTGCCAGACTGAGTAATCTCAGTTATTAGTAATGGGAAGTCCTTGGTGCACTTCTGAGCAGAAATAAACTTTAAAAGTGTTGCACTTTGGGAAGATTAATCTAGAGGGTAAGCAACAAGACTATTAAAGACTCTGTAGCAATGATTCAGATAAGAGGTAAGAATAGTATCAGTGAAAATAAAAGAAGATATCCATTCATTAAATACATATTTATTAAGCATCTATTATCTATTTTGTTTCAGGTCTTGTGCTAAATGCTGGCTCTATAGTGGTGAATTGAAAAAGCACAATCTCTGCTTGTTACATTGTGGAAAATAGACAAGTAAACAATTACCCCAAAAAATGGCACTCGAAATAAAAATAACTAGGTGATGTATGAGAAAATACGAAGCTGTGCTGGAGCGGGGAATATGATCTAGGAAAGGATCATGATCTCAGGGTCATGATCTCAGGGTCATGAGATTAAGCACCACCTTCCTCTCCTTCTACCTGCCCCCCCAGCTCATGTGCTGTCTCTCTCTCAAAAAAAGTTACAAAAATTTTTAAGTTTATTAATAGGGAGATACTATGTTAACATTTAGAAGAGGATAGAGACATTGATTAATGCTAGGTGGCTGGCAGTATGCATATTAACATTTTAAGGGTCACCACTGAAAAGAATATAAAGTCTAGGTAATTACTCTTCAAATCAGTAGAGGGACCTGAGGAAGAGAGAAAATTTGATCATTCTAAAGAAGGCAGGAAGAAAAGAGGGAAAGAATGAAAGGGAAAGCAAGAGGAGTAGAAAGCAATGCAGAGCTCAGAGAAGTGAACTGGAGGGGATAAAATGGAGAGAGTATGGGCGTGATCACCTCCATGTCTGTCATATCATCTACAGTTGCTGACCTATCTCTGAGGGTGAGGGTTAAGGATTTTATAAAGGCAAGCACTAGAAAAACTACAAATAATATAACAAGAAAATTTGGAGGGAGGTATAAATAAGCTAATTCCTCTTCTTTCATAGTGAGGAAAAACAGATGTTATCTAAAGGTAAGAAATCAATTCATAGAGGTATAAATAGAGTACTGAGGTAAAACAAAAGAGTTAAAAAATAAAAATGGTTAAAAATAATTGAGTCTAAGGAACTCCTGAGGATGTGGGAGTAAGGTAAACTTTCACATCTCAGTCAAGTGAATGCATTACCTTCTTAATAAAATAATAACTACCTGAGAATGGATGAGAGCACCTAGAAAAGGTAGACAAGGGAGCCGAGTTCTGCCCATTAGAGGGTTGGGCAGAGGTGGAAAATCAGCAAAGAAGACCAAGAGGTGTGGTCTGTGGGGAAGGGATGAGTCAAGAGAAGGTGGAACCATGGTAACCGAGGGATGAGGGTGTCTCAGAGACAGGGACCTTCAACACCAGTGTTAAATCAGGTTGAGAGAGGGCTAAGGTTGAAACCAAACTACGAATTTCAGCAGCATGAGGCCATCGGTCACCTTGACAAAAGCAATTGCAGAAGAGTGAAATATTGGTATCAATGATGGGGACATTAGGAAGTGGAAATAAGTGGAGCAGGAAAAAAGATATCTTGGCAGTAGAATATAAAAAAAATTGGAAACCATGGATGTTAAAAGCCAACAGAGGAGAATTCACAGATGACTCCATGCCAAGGGACCAAAGAATGAGAAGTACTTTCAACAAAAACAGAAAAGCCAGGAGGAGTGGGTATGGATTGTGGAAGGAGATAGTTCTGTCCTACTTGTTCAATCGCTTAGTCCAGTTTCTGTTTACAAATGTGTTCAGCGAAGAGTTCTTAAACTCACAGAAAGCAGAGGCACAAGTTCGAAGGCAGGCTAAGAGAGATGGAAGCTACAGAAAGTTCGTTTGATTTCTATTCCATTTGCTTTGACAAAATATTTCTTAAAAGGTACTGGACTCCCAGCCCTCACTGGCAGGATCACTCACACTCAGTTATGCCTTTAGTTCTGAGACTCAAGAAATTTCCAGAAGGAAGATTTAGAAATCTGCTTTGAATTACAGTGCAGCTATGCAATATTCTTCTTAGTCAGTGGGATTTTTCTCTTTATTGTGCTTCAGAACACATTGGAAGAGAAAGACATTGGAACACTGGAAGGGCAGGAGGTCTCAAATTCTCTTTTCCAAGTTTAATAACTTGAATATATTCTGGTTAAGTCATCTTTAATAACCTGTATCCATTTAACTATGATTTTTATTTTCTGTAAAGCCATTTTCCAAATTTTAAACTCTTCATAGTAGTGTGATCCTCAGAACAACAAATTTAGAGTTTGTTATTGTCAGTGAGCCTTCATCATCTCCAGGTTCCAACATCCCTAAATTGGAAACACAGATTGAAAAGTGTATTCCATGGAGTGCAGAAACCTTAGGAAGGTTACTTTGACCTTTGTCTTCAGTGATGATGGAAGATGTTTACTCAGAAGTACTGGGTCCTACACTGTAAATAAATAAATGGATGGAAAGGTTTAAAAAAATGAATGAACATAGGAAACCATCAATCATACAGGAGTGAACAGTGATGTGAAAGAGGCCAGTGATCCAATGAAAAATATATGTGACACAAAACACACACTGTCCACTTAGACTGAGTCTTAGAATGTGAGCTGCATGAGAACAGATATCTCTTCTGTCTTCTTACCTCTCTGTCCCCCAAACCTAAAACATTACCTAGAGTTGGGACTCAAAAAACTAAAAAGCAAAATGGAAATGACCATCATTTGACACTTTAGGAGGGAAATGTGAAGGAACAAACAAAAACAAAAATCTACCCTAACTCACAAAATGCTATTTTCCCATAAATCCAGAATCCGGAACTTTTTAAAAAATGTGTTTTTTTAAACTGTTAAGAGTAAGTTCTGTGAATAGAGAGCAATAATTCATCTCTTTAGCACTTTTCCTGCTCTGGGATTTACAGTCACTATTTTATACCCAGTTCACACCACACTTCACTGAGAAAGCCCCTTTGACTATCATATCTGTCAAGAGCACACTATGAAGGTGCACACATGAGTTGTGTCTTTCCACAATGGCAGCTTTATTCAATCATAAAGCAAAGTTAAATCACAATTATAAAGCAGGTTCAAGATTCCAGACTCAATGACATTTCCCCATGTGATTAAACTTGGCTTCTTACACAACACACAGGGCAGGACAGAAGACAAGCCACACAACAAACAAGCTAACAAAAGGGTGTAGGAAGTTAACGAACCAAACACAAAGTCAGTCTGTGGGCATGCAGTTGAGATAAGGCCTCCATCTGGTCCAGGTCAGTTCTCAGCATTTAATTCTTCTGATGTTCAAGCAGCGAAGGATCTGGGTTCTATACGTAGATGAATCGGGCAAAGCCTTCGGTGGCAGTCGCCTTTTTTAAGTGGTCAGAAGAGGCTGACAGTTTGCTGCTAAAATCCTCCCCTTTTTAAAGGCATTGAATTGGTTTCAGGTCCGCACAGACTTCCTCTGGTCCTGCTTGTTATTGTTCTGGGGTGTCAGCTGATGTTGGTCCCGGTGATCTCTCCTAGCTGCAGTACCTTAACTGCTTGTGTCATTGCTTGACACGGGCCCCTGCTTGACATGACAGACTCCATTTTGCTCTACAACATCCCTGACTCCTCCAGTCAGAAGGGTTACAAGACCCTGGAACACATTACCCGGGGCTTTTGAGATCTGCTTTTGCCAAGTTCTATGAAAAGTCATTCTGAGAGATGTTGAATTTCAACTTGTATGCATTTCTCACTTTATAACACACCAAACCAGGGTGACCACACTCCTCCAAAGGGGAAAGGATAAAATTAAAACTCCTTTGCAACAGGAATTCGCATTAATCTTAAGACTTGGACTCTGAAAATGTTCAAAGCAGGGAAATCTGAAAGTGTTTTTATCTCTCTGGTGGATTCCACATGTCCATATACATATTTTCCATACAACTATGAAGATATCTGCCAAAGTATGCTTCAAATCTAGCACTATTTCTGTTGCCCGAGAAAACCAGAAGATATTTACCCTCAAGTGATAATGACTTTAGGATATGGGAGGAGCTGGTTATGACCTGCAAATCAAACACACAAAAAACTCCACTGACACACCTCGCCAAGCCAGCACTGATATTTCCCAGGGAGCCCTCCAATACACCAATTGACAACAGCCTCAGGCTTTCATATGGAAAGTTCATCGTAGCTGCCATTAGTTTTTATCATCCCATTGTTTCTTCCTGCGTAATAATAAAACAGGGGGCTCTGCCGAGACAAACAGTACCAGATGGCCCATCAAACCTACACTTATCAACTCCAAGAAATATAGATCAGCCCGAATTCGTCCATCTAACTTCGCAAATCCAGCCAGTGGCTATATATATCTCTGAATCTCTGCACATTGCTCTTCATTGCTGAAACCCGGGCACTTTTCCCCATTGTTTAAATATTAGTATTTGTATTTTTTTAAAGATTTGATAAAATTTCTTTGCATTAAGTCTGATTTGCATTTCATCCTATATATCTAAAATATCTTGCTTCATGAACTTGCTTTTTAAGGGACACAAAAAGAAAAGCATTTATTGAGTATCTACTATTTCTAGGCACTTTATAAATGTTATCATATTTATATTTTTAAGAAGTCTAAATAATAGATATCATTGTCTCTGTTATATGGACGAAGAGAATGGAAGTATAGAAGTTAAATGACTTGCTCAAAATATTACATAATTGATAAGTGGTGATTCAGGGATATGAACAGAGATCTATCTGGCACCAAAGCCAAAGGTTTTTCCACTCCGCCATACTGCCTCATCACAGATCTGGTTACGGGGAGAGTAAAAGAAACATAACAAGCCTGCAAAGTGATCCATATGCTAAATATCATCATTAAAGTGGGATTCCAGGGCACCTGGGTGGCTCAGTTGGTTAAGCGTCCAACTCTTAATCTCGGCTCAGGTCATGATCTCAGGGTTGTGAGATCCAGCCCCAAGTCAGGCTCAGTGCTGGGCGTGGAGCCTGCATAAGATTTTCTCTCTCTCTCCCTCTGCCCCTCCCCTACCCTCAAAAAGAATTAAATAAAGTGGGATTCCACATAATATTTATAACAAGAAGAATCAGGGTCTTCCCTTATATTTTTTCCCCCAAATTGTGCGAATACCATTGTCTCAATGTCTTAAGGATTAAATGAGAGATTATTTAAATTAACAAACTAGCTACATTTTTAAATTATGTAGACAGATACCATTGTGTAAATTCATGGGAATTGGGGTCAAATGACCTGAGTAAAAATCCAGCTTCTCCATTTAATAACTGTGTGGATTTGTACAAGTTACTAATTACTAAGATCTTCATATTTATGAAATTGTGTATGGCAGAGAATCGTAGAGCTCTCTGGAAACACTTCCCAACCTCCCTGCTGTTAGGTTGAGGCCATGTGACTAATTCAAGCCAACGAAACATGAAAGCACGTGACCTGGGTCACCCTAGTTCAAGGCGGGTATAAACCAATGTACCGCCTCCATCTCTTTCTCTTTTAGCTGAAGCAATGTCTGAGACCATATGTTCCAGCTGTTCAAACTGGTGTAGCGGCAAGATTGAGAGACAGGGGTGGCCCTGTTGCCATCAGACTTTTCTTAAGTGAGAAAGAAATTTGTGTTACGTTAAGCCACTGAGATTTTAGAGTTTACTTGCTATGGCAACTAAAGTTCATTAACCTCAGTGAGCACAGGTAGATACAGGCCTACCTCATCTTGTTGCCCTTCACTTTATTGCGCTTCACAGATACTGCATTTTTTTTTTTTTTTTACAAACTGAAGGTCTGTGGCAAGCATGCATCAAGCAAGTCTACTGCCACCCTTTTTCCAACAGCATTTGCTCACTTTGTGGTTCTGTGTCACATTTTGGTAATTCAGGCAATATTTCAGCCCTTTTCATTATTATTATATTTGAATTGCTACAATCTCATAATAAAACTTTAACAGATGAGGAGTGCCTCTTATGTGTGAGCAAAGAAAGTGGTTTCTCGAGATGGAATCTAGTCCTGGTGAGGATGCTGTGAAGATTTGTTAAAATGAAAACAAAGAGGTTAGAATATTCCATAAACTTAGTCGATAAGGCAGCAGCAGGGTTTGAGAGGAATGACTCCTATTTTGAAAGAAGTTCTACTGTGGGTAAAATGCCATCAAACAGCATCACAAGCTACAGAGAAATCATTCGTGAAAGGCAGAGTCAATCGATGCGGCTCACTTCATTGTTGTCTTGTTTTAACAAACTGCCACAGTCACCCCAACCTTCAGCAACCCTGGCATCAAATATCAAGCATCAGCATCAAGACCACACCATCCACCAGAAAAAAAAAAAAAATTACAACTCACTGAAAGCTCAGGTGATAGTTAGCATTTTTTAGCAATAAAGTATTTTTTAATCAAGGTATAGACATTGTGGTCTAGACGTAATGCCATTGCACACTTAGTAGACTATATTATAGTGTAAGCATAACTTTATATGCACTAGGAAGCCAATAAATTCATTTGACTTGCTTCACTTTGTTGCGATGGTCTGAAACTGAACCCAAAATATGAGATATGTCTAATAACTTCTGCCATACCACTTTAGAGTATTGTGAGGCTCAAATAAGAATATTGAAATAAATATTTGTTAGCCCTGTGCTTACAAAGATGTAAGGCTTATTATCCTTATTATTCATATTTCTTAAGAAATCTGATTTTACTACTCCAAAGGTTTTATAGTGTCACAATTTTGTAAAAATTGTAGTTATCATGACAATTACTTACAAGAGAAAGGATGCTTCGGATATGCTTAAAATGTTGTTTTAAGTAAAAATGAATGTTTCACCTTGGATACACTATTTATTTTGTTCAACAAGTTTCCATAGATAGTAAAAATATAACCTTAACTGAATTCTAATTGAACTAATGCAAATCTCTAACTACCCCTTTCCTAAAGAGGCTTTACTGGCTTTTACTTTCTAGGAAATTTCTCTTTTTTCTGATCACGTACACAGTAGAAGAGAGAAAAACTGGTATGAACATTGGCTTTCATCCCCATCCACATTAACATGGTAGCATGCCTGGCTTTCAACACCCGCTAACTATTGGCCTTGCTTGAACAAACCCAACTCATTTACTAGGTACCAGAAAAATCAGCATTCCAGGAAGGGCAAATGAACATTGTCATGGCCCCTTTCTCTCCATCCCCAGATGCTTGTAAACATGAATTCAGAAGACAGAGTAGAACTAGAGTCAGAGACCAAAGTATGACAATGATCTAAATTCACACACAAAAAGATGCTACTTAGAGCTATAAAATGGGTTGGTCTGGAGGCATGGTGGGGAGGGAGAGAGAGAGAGAGAATGTGTGTTTTGAGAGTGAAGACAGGATACACAAAAATGTGTTTAAAAGTGTCCATCGATGGATGAATGGATGAAGAAAATGTGGTAAATATATACAATGGAATATTACTCAGCCATTTAAAAAAAAGAAAAAGAAAATCCTGCCATTTGGAACAACACAGATGGACCTTGAGGGTATCATGCTAAGTGAAATAAATCAGACAAATACTGTATGATTTCACTTATATGTGGAATTAAAAAAAAAAAAAACTAAACTCCTAGATACAAAGAACAGATTGGCTGTCACCAGAGGCAGGGTGTTGGGGGGTAAAATGGGTAAAGGTGGTCAAAATGTATAAACTTCCAGTTATAGAATGAATAAGTTCTCGTGATGTAAAAAATATATATATGTGTGTGTATCAAATATCCCTTATGAAACTTCTCTTAAAGGCTGCCTTGTTTCATTCTGTGGAGGAGGATTCCAATCTCAAGCAATGAAACCACCTATCAGAGATGAAATTTGTTTCTTTCTCATATTTCAGTTATTAGTTCATAGAAATGGTCAAGTGAAAGAGGGAACACACTTAGGAGACTATGATGTTATTCACACACACACAGACACACACACACACAGAATACAAATTAAAAGCTTGTTTTCAGTCAAACTGTAAGTTTGGTTAATGTTTAGTATTATTGGGGCACCTGGGTGGCTCAGAAGTTTAAGCATCTGCCTTCCCACTCAGGTCGTGATCCCAGTGTCCTGGGATGGAGTCCCACATGGGGCTCCCTTCTCAGCGGGGAGCCTGCTTGTCCCTCTCCCTCTGCCTGCAGCTCCCCCTGCTTGTGCTCTCTCTCTCTGTCTGTCAAATAAATAAATAAAATATTTTTTTAAAAAGCTTTAGTATTATCAAGAACCATGCTAAGTCACAATGAAAAGCGGCAGAACTTCTGAGAACTGAATCAGAGAAAGGGCAGTGGGGATGGGAGGAGGAGGGCAAAAAGAAGGAGGAAGGGAAGGGGAGCAGGGGAGGGAAAGGGAAATTGCACCAAACACAGGCTAGGCTTCTGCCCTCACCAGGGGCTTCAGACCTCTGCAGTCAAACCACAGCCTCACTGCGTATAGAGTTAATAGGAAGGTAAGAAGGTAAAAGGTTATCTGGGAAACCATGTATTCCCTTAAAAAGAATATATGAATTAGGAACAAAAACATTCTCCACTTCCCAGCATATTTTACAATTAAGAAAAGGCTTTTATAAGTCTGCCGGTAATCTAGCTGAAGAAGATCCAAAACGTCAAGGTTGGGGTTTTTTTCCCTGAATTATTATGTGCACATAGTTTTTTTTAGAAAAATAAAGCAATCGTTAAAAGGATTTTTAAATGTTGGCAGGAGAAACATTTCATCGTTACAAGAAAACTCTGTTGAGAAATGCTTTACAAAGTGGGAGCTAAGGCAGCCTAAAATTGATTTTCAAAGTGGTTTGGTTTTGTTCTAACTCACAAGCCGACTCTCACATCCCCAGGCCTTCCTGCTTTCCAGTGTCCAAGCCTGGCCAAAGAAGCTGTCCCGGGGAGACAGGGTCCCTGGGGTCCCACAGGGTCACTCTCGGCAGTGACAGAGAGAGACTGGTGCAAGACAGAGGTTAAAAGTTCTGCTTCTCCCGGCGATTAGTGAGTGAACGACCAGCAGAGAAGCAAGCAGCCAGCAGATACCAATAAGGACTTATGTCTGAATCAATCACCTTTCCTGCTGGCCCAGTGCTGATCACTCACATCTATAAGCAGCTAATGTCCCCCAGCAGCAACTAAATAAGACCTCTGGAAAAGTTGTCACAGAAAATTCAGACACAGGAAAAGATAGAGCATCTTCACTTGGATTGTAAAACTCACTGCTGTCTTCAGTTAGCTAACGGAGTGGGGAGCTTCCCTGATGGAGCCCTCTTTGGCTACCTAATTCTTGAAGAATCTGTCTGGTTTTCCCTCTGCCACCCACAGATCCTTAGGTTGTATCCAAACCTTGAATCTGCAAGGAAGACTATAAGCAGTACTCAGAGACCTTCTCCTTACTAGTAGGTCTGATTTCTCAGGATACATGCAACCACTAAAGCTGGCCTTCTGCTCCAGCCCTCTATATTGCCAAGTGGAGTGTGACGTGTGATTCCAGTGCTTGACTGGTCTCTGACCAGTCCTATTTTGGACATAAAGTAGTGACGGCAAATAGGTTTCCTCATGTGGGACCATTCTGATCAGTTTTTGTGCCTAAAAATCTGTGTTAAGAAGGATTCTGAGGATATGTCTGCATTCAGGGAGAGCATGAAAAATAGGGAGAAATATATCACTTCACTTAAAAGCCTGCAGCTGCAATTTTGTAAAGAAGTATCAAGTCAAAAGGGAAAAGCAGGTGAACGAGCTGGAGGTCAAATAAAGGAAAGGCCAGGGTTATGTGGCTGGTGGAGATGTGACTTTGTGTAGTTTTTTCTGGAAGTCAATTTGAAAATATACAGAAAAAATCTTAGCAGTGTTCATATTCTCTGGCTCAACATTTTTACTTCTAGAAACTTATACTAAGGAAATCAATATGGATGTACTCAAAGACTTGTCTGTAAATGTTCATAGAAGCATTGTTTTTAATAGCTGAAACTAGAATCTATATAAATGTCTAAAAAGTATTTTCTGAATTATGTAACTTACATAAAATAAAATATGCAGTCTTTAAAACTTTATGGAAGATATGGAAAAATGTTCACAATATGCTATCATATGAAAAATCTTCCAAAATAGTATGCATAGTACAATCCAAATTCATTTTAAAATATAGAATACAGGGGTACCTGGGTGGCTCAGTTGGTTGAATGCATTCAGCTCTTGATTCCGGCTCAAGTCACGACCTCAGGATCATGGATCAAGCCCCGTGTCAGGCTCCACGCTCAATGCAGAGTCTCCTTGAGATTCTCTCTCTCCCTTTCCCTCTGCCCCTCCCCCCACTCATGCTTGCTCTCTCTTTCAAATAAATAATCTTTTAAAAAATAAAATAAAATATAGACTATAAAGATATATATATATGTATGTATATGTGCTTTAACATATTAACTCTGAATATTCTAAATCCTCTACAATGACTAGGTGTCACTTTTGTGATAATAATTTTAAAAACTTACTTGTTTTTAAAGACCATAATGGACTATCTAAAGAAGTCCTGCATGTGACCATCCAATTTCATTGCCCAAAAATTGTAACTTGGGTAAAAATGTAACTTAGGATAGAAAGTGAAAAATGTTATACAAAATAGCTAAACTTGTGGTGAGCACAGCATAATGTACAGAACTGTTGAGTCACTATGTTGTATACCTGAAACTAATGTAACATTGTGTGTCGACTATACTCAAAAACAAACAAACAAACAAACAAAAGCACTTCGGTAGTCGCTCCCCATAAAAAAATAAATAAGGAAAAAAAGGTAAGTTATTTAACATATAAATAGAAAAGTACTGAAGTCTCCCCGAGGTATATTCACCGTCCAAATGGTTATGTCAGGATTTGTGAGCAATTGAGTAGACCAAGACTAGCCTCACCCTGCATTAGCAGTATGAGTCTTTTTTTTCTGTTTGGTGCTGAAATGTCTGATAGAACCACCATAATACACTTAGAATTATGGCTTTATCAGGACCACCACTAAGTGACTTAATAAAAAATAAATTGGCCATAAAGCCAAGGGACTCTGAGCACATGTTGCTTGGAAATGGTCACACAATCACCCAAATGTGAACCACAAGGTTTTTTGAGAAGAATGTGTCCTGATTTTTTTTGAAGCAAGTGAAAGGACAACTCACAAGTCAACAGACGTGCAGCAGGGCTCACCATATAAGCCCAAGATGGGGAATTTGCATCCTATTTTGAGCACCACTGCACCCCAAGATATTTGGTTGCATGCTGTCTCTCCCTCAGCTCTAGTCTTTCTATCCTGAAAGTAGGGTGAATAATCCTTGGTCATCAACTCATTTTGCCCCCAGAGAATGAATATCATTGAGAGCATGTCTAGAAAGACGCTCTTTGGAAGTCTGTAAACAGTGGCTGTCTCTTTGTGAGTCAGAAAATTCTCTTTTCCTCCTGTTGTCATTTGTACAAAAGTCCAATGAAGGAAATTCTTGTTCTAATTTACTCATTTCCAGAAAAACCTAATCCTTAAATAACTGATGTAAGTACATTGGTACACACTGATTCAAAGCTGTATTCAGTCTGTTTAACCCTTACTTTCCCAAGTGGAGAGAAAAAAAGCAGCCACCTTGTTAGTTTGTGATCAGATTCCCCCTAGACTGTTTCCAAATGAAAGATTCAGTACAAGCATTTGCCCTTGTGGTTAAAACAAACAATCATTAAAAAGAAAAGAAAAGAAAATATCCAGATATCCAAAATGAAGAAAGGTAAATTAAAGAGGAAGAAGGCTTCTGTTTCCCAGAATCCCAATTAGCAGAAGAAAAATTAAATTTCCAATTTTAAAGAAATACAAAGACCTAAATCCTGAGAATGGAGAACTTGAAGATTAAATAAATGAAGTTAGATTTGCTGGCTTGCAAATCATTCTCTATAAAGTAAAATGTCTTGAGTGACCCATCCATAATAGACTTTTTAAAGGTAACATTTTATTTGAAAAGAATTTTCTAGAGAAGAGGAGGGAACTGAAGCCCCAAAGCCTAAAATTAGATATCATGCACCCTGACAGGAAAGAACCTTCAATGACCAACGAGTGCTTATTTCTCCTTCCAGTGACCCTGAACCCACTTCGCTAAGTGTCTCTAAGATGAGGCTCCCACAGCCCTGCCCATATATTCACTTCCACAGTCTTTACTGGAGGAGGTTCTTCTGGCCCCAAGTTTGTTGGATACATGGAATGAGGTTGTTTGTGCTCGATACCAAACTGCTTGGAATCAACAGCTTAATGCTACAAGAGGGAATAGTCCATAATATTTGGGAACAGAGGTGCTATCTAGAATTCAAGCTACACATAACATTTTACTTCTGTATCTGGCACCAGCTTATACCATTCAAATATTTAAAAGCTTCTTTTCTCTAATAATACATAGTATGGGATTTTCATGCTTATACCCACATACACATATATTGTGATTTTATAGATTCGCGGCATTGGTCACCTTGTTATCATGCTTTTGTTTTGTTTTAAAACAGCACTGATCATTTTTAAATACCTGACATTTGCTTCTTCCAAAACTATTTCCCCTAACCTTCCTTTAAAAATATGAAACACAAGTGTAACAGGCAAAAGTTAACAGAATGTATGTGCAACAAAGAACCACATATGTGTGTATTTTTGTAAGTTGATGGGTGGGGGAATGTGAATGAGAGAGACCTACAGTACAGAGAATTACACTTCAGATAGGTATCTAAGCACAGGGCTTGCTCTGAAGGAGCTCCATTGGGAAACTTAGACAATAGTCTGTTATTTGTCTCCACATGTTGACAGTGGAATTCTATTGCTGTTATGGAAAAACAGCTAAGTCCATGTTGCTTGGTCTTCGTGCAAAATAGTAAGAATGGCCACTACTCAGAAGAATTCGAAGAGAACATTAAGAGACATTCAATTCTCCTTTTGAGAGACAAATCTCATGAAAGCCATATTGTCGTTTGCCAATGCCACTGCTTACCCTGATGGAGAAACTGCCGTTACCTCCGAGGAGAGCCAGCCATCCCTAAAAGTGAATAAATCAGAAGGCACAGGTCTTTTCTCTTCTGGCAGCCTGACCCTTGACCCCCTTTCCTTCTCCCAGGCAGAAGCCTTTTAAAATTTCTTTTCATTTTTGTTCTGGATCACTGCTTCCATTTCTTCTGACTCCAGAGTGGCTGAGCTTGTCGCCAAATCCAACAGCTCCAGGAAAAAGCCCGAAGCTTCTCTAGACTCAGAGGGTTTCACCACAGCCTTCTCTTTGTGAGGCAACAGGCTCTTCAAAATCTTTTCTCATAGAGGTGTTTTATAACCTATTGTTTTATTTGGAAACAATAAAAATTCTTCTAAGAATCCCAAAGAAACAGCTCATAAGAGTGGCAAATACAGTCCAATCATAGAAGAAAACACAAATTTTTCCTAAACTGAAAAAAATCCCCACACACACACACACTCACACACGTATCATAACAGATGTATCTGTTTTCATCAAAATGCTAGCAGAAGCTTCTTAATCTGATAGAATTTGGGAGCTTAATGCCTTTTAATTTAATTTGAAATTACCGTTATTTTCACTATTTTCTCCCTGAAACTTAGTATTTCCTTTCATTATTTACAGTTCCTTTGGCTTGGTCACACACACACACACAAAAAAATCCCACAGGTATTTTCATATTTCCCAAAATTTACCTTCTGCTCATCACTACTTCGAAATTATGCTAATTGTTAGACCGATTGCTGAATACTGCTATCTGATGCCTTTAACAAAGAAGTAAAAATGTTAGCATAGCCCAAATTTGCTTTTCTTAATACTTTGATAATTTTCTTTCAGTACAATTTGTTTCTTCTTAAATTTATGTATTTTATAGTATGCATCTTTAAATGTCATTCTGATAAGCCACAGGCTTCACCAGACTGCCAAAAGCGTCCATGGTTCTTTTTTTAAAAAAGCAAGGAACCCTGGCAGTAAAGGCTTTAGACTAGAGTTTGTTCACCGTTTAAATGGAAGCTGATATGGTTGGGACACCCCATTACTTTCACTTTACTTCTTTTTCTTTAAGTGGTGTTCAGTATTGTCAAATTAATGTTGCATTTTCTATTCAAACCTGCATTTTCTATCTTTTTCTGGTGAACTACAGAAACAAAAGTAAAACTGTGTTTCTTGAGTTTGGAGTGAGAAATAGTTTCCTTAAAGCAAATGCTTCTCAAAGATTCACCTGAAAAACTTTGCCCCAGCCCTCACTGTCCCTTTAAACAATGCCTCTTTCCCTGTGCCTCTCTGTTAGAGGACAAAACTCATGGGTCCTCATGGTCGGTTTGCGCTCTCCTGGCCCAGGGTCATGTTAAGAGGCTTTCTTCTGCACAGTGTCACACAAAGATGGCTAGATTAGCCCTCACAGAGGGAAACGGATCTTGTCTTCATTTACATGGTCAGGCTTCACAATGAGCACCTCGCCTGACCTGTGCTTCAGGGTAACTTCTGGGTTACATTCACCGTTACCACTTTCCTTTACAGGCTTATCTATGTGATAGGCATGGATTTCCTTCCACAATACTTGGAGACAGGACATGTCAGATTCATTTACTTCTCTAAATCATTAATTCTCTCCCCCCAGTGAAGCCAGTGGCAAACTGTGGTCAGTACTGAGAATCCCTCCCTACCCTCAAAAGAATCCCACTCAAATCCAGGGCTCTCCCAGGCCCAGGAAACTAAGTGAGGTATCAGTTTGGGAACTGTTACCATTTCTCCTAATTGATGCCTCTTGGTTCCCAGGAAACGCAGAGATGTCCTCTCAGTGGGCAATGGTCCTCGGAGAGCCTCACTGCAGTTTTTAAGGCTGAAGAGCACAGTCCACCCTTTACAGGTCTCCCAATTCCCTGCAGGGGGGGCTCCTGCACCGAACTCAAACAGCCTCCAGCCCAACCCTATCCTTGCTCAGCTCAGCAAGTCTAACCTCCCCCTGGTTTGCCTGCAATGGCTTCCTCCTCTTGAAATACTCTCCTCTGTCTTCTCCTCACTGAGGATCCAACATCATTTCTTTCAATAAGCCCAGGCTTTCAGAAGCCAAAGAGGAGACAGGCAGTTTCCTTGTGGATGCCTGGCAATTTCTCCTCTTGACCTGTAACCCCAAGGTCCCTGAGCTAAGGGAACATAAATGCCTGACTACATTATGATGATAAAAGCAAAACCCTACAGCAACAGAAATAAAACACAAATTAGTATTTTTTAAGATTTATTTATTTATTTGAGAGAGAGAGCCTACAAAGCACAAGTGGGGGAAGGGGCAAAGGGAAAGAATCCTCAAGCAGACACCCTGCTGAGCGCGGAGCCCATCACGGGGCTGGGTCTTGTGACTCATGAGATCATGACCTGAGCTGCAACCAAGAGTCAGACCATCAAGCGATTGAGCCACCCAGGTGCCCCAACACAAATTAATATTCCGATCAAATATCCTGCATATAAAAGTAAGCATATCTGCTAGAGATACATTTCTAAAGAAAATAGATTAGTTTAGGTATTAATGTATATTTATAGAAATGGAGTTGTTTTATGTGGCAACTATGAATGACATTTTTGGAGTTACTTGATTCATCATGAGTTAACTGCCCCTCTCTCCCCCTGCCATAATGCACTTTAGCCTTCACCAATCTCAGAGTAGAAAACAAATGAGAGCCACTTATCAGGCAAAGGTTACCACCATTTTCAGCGAAGCATGCTGGAGGTTCTACATAACTTGTGACACCCCACCTGCTTTAAAGATAATAGCAATGACAAGCATCATTGAGCCACATGACCTGTTCCACGGGTCTCTGCTATTCTGGCAAGGCCACGTTGAACGTCTAACTGCATTCCCACTCACAGAGGAAAAATATCCCAATTCTTATGGTCATTACTCACTCTTAAAAGATTAATTTAACAAAAATGAATACCCACCACAGTAATGAATGTAATTCACTGGGAGAGTGGTTTGAGAAAGCTAGCCACACTGGAAAACATTACTTCTTAAATTAATGACAGAACTGAAGATTATTTTCAGGTTTGGTCAGCATTTTTAAAAAGTAATGATTAACCAGGGTGGGAAAAATCCCGATTAGTATTAAGTGTTTGCATGTTATGAGGCAGAATAAGCTAAATCCAAGGCTGGGACTTGTTATGCAGCCTCTCACCAACCACTTTACTAGCCAAGAGGGACAAAGGAGGTCAGACTGTGCTGTAAAATTTGGGGAACTAATAGAGCTGGTACATGAAGGCCTCGGTTCCATGGAACCATCATAACAAGAGCTAATAATAATAACTAACATTCATTAAGTGCTTACTATGCCAAGCCACTGGGAAAAGCACTTTATATGGACTAGTGCATTTATGCCACAAAACTACACAACAGGGGAAGTATTACTATTATTATTATTATCCTCCCTTTACAAATAAGTGAGGATATTTAGGAACAGAGAGGTTGAGTAATTTGCCAGTGGTCATACAGATGGTACATATGGATCCAGAATTTGATGCCAGACAAGATAGCTACAGAGCCCACACCTTCAACCACTATTCAGTGCTGTGGCAAGGACAAAAAATGCACACACCACACATACACACTTAAAACTTCCCCTACATTTGTGCAATGTGATAAATCACTTTCACAGGCGTTATCATGGTTAATCCTGATTTAATAATAATAATAGCCAAACTTAACAGAGCCCTGGTGATGTTTCAGCCTCTGTTCTTGCATTTTACATCTATTCACTTACTCAATTCTTAACTCTACAGGGTAATTATTATCACCCCATTTTTCATACGAGGAAACTGAGGCACAGAGAGGCTGCTATTTGTCCAAAGTCCCATAGCTAGAAAGTAGCAGAGCCAGAATTTGAACCCACTAGGCCAGACTGACTCTTCTACCAACCTGATGAAGAAGGTATTATTATGCTTATTTTATAGATGAGGAAAATTTCAGTAAAACTGGATGTGATTTGTCCTGGAAAGGTGTTGTTAATCTATTGTTAGTTTTCTTTAATTCCAGGATAGTTAACATACAGTGTTATATTAGTTTCAGGTGTACACTATTGTGATTCAACAATCCTATACATTAACCAGTGCTGATCATGATAAATGTACTCTTAATCCCCTTCACCTATTTAACCCATTCCCCCCCCCTCTGGTAACCATCAGTTTGTTCTCTATAGCTAAGAGTCTGTTTTCTGGTTTGTCTTTTTTTTTCTTTGTTCATTTGTTTTGTTTCTTAAATTCTACATATGAAAACATATGGTATTTGTCTTTCTCTGACTTATTTCACTAGCATTCATAATACCCTCTAGATCCATCCATATTGTTGCAAATGGCAAGATTTCATTCTTTTTTATGACTGAGTAATATTCCATTATTTATATATTTCATGAAATAGATATGTTTATAAAAATATATTTATAAAAATAAATAAATATAAATATATATTTATATATAAATAAATATAAATTTATTTTATATATTTAAATTTATTTATAAATTTATATATTATAAATAAATATTTGTTTATATTCATGTTATTTACATTATAAATATTTATATTTATTTATAAATATTTATATTTGTATATTTACTATATATAAATTTATTTATACATTATATATTTACATTTATTTATAAATTTATATATTTATAAATATTTATAAAATATATAAATATATATGAAATATCATATATATTTTATGTATTCATATATATGTGTATATATATACATATATACACACAAACACACACACACACACACACACATCATCTCTTCTTTATTCATTCATCTATCAGTGAGCACTTGGGCTGCTTCCATAGTTTGCCTATTGTAAATAATGCTGCTATAAACATCAGGGTGCATTTATCCCTTTGAATTAGTATTTTTCTATTCTTTGGGTAAGTACCCAGTAGTGGAATTACTGGATCATATGGTAGTTCTCCTTTTAATTTTTTGAGAACCTCCATACTGTTTTCCACAGTGGCCACACCAGTTTGCTTTCCCACAAACAGTGCACTAAGTCTCCTTTTTCTCCACATCCTCGCAGACACTTATTGTTTCTTATGTTTTTTATTTTAGCCATTCTGACAAGTGTGAGGTGATATCTCATTGTGGTTTTGATCTGCATTTCCCCCATGATTAGTGCTGCAGAGCATCTTTTCATGTGTCTGTTGGCCATCTATATGTCTTTTTTAGAGAAATGTCTGTTCACGTCTTCTGCCCATTTTTAATTGGATTATTTGGTTTTTTGTATGTTGAGTTGTGTAAGTTCTTTATGTATTTTAGATACTAACCCTTTATCAGATATGTCATTTGCAAATATCTTCTCCTATTCCACAGGTTGTCTTTTAGTTTTGTTGATTAATTCCTTTGCTGTGCAGAAGCTTTTTATTTTAACATAGTCCCAATAGTTTATTTTTGTTTTTGTTTCCCTTGCCTCAGGAGACATATCTAGAAAAATGTCACTACTGGCCAATGTCAGAGAAATTACTGCCTATGCTCTCTTCTAGGATTTTGATGGTTTCAGGTCTCACATTTAGGTCCTTAATCCATTTTGAGTTTATTTTTGTGTATGGTGTAAGAATATGGTCCAGTTTCATTCTTTTGCATATAGCTGTCCAGTTTTCCCACCACCATTTGTTGAAGAGACTGTATTCTTCCCATTGTATATTCTTGCCTCCTCTGCTGAAGATTAATTGACCATATAATCATGGGTTTATTTCTAGGCTTTCTATTCTGTTCCATTGGTCTATGTACCTATTTTTGCACCAGTACCATACTGTTTGGGTCACTAAAGCTTTGTAGCATATCTTGAAATTTGGGTTTGTAACACCTCCTGCTTTGTTCTTCTTTTTCAAGACTGCTTTGTTTAATCGGGGTCTTTTGTGTTTCATAAAAATTTTAAATTTGTTCTAGTTCTGTGAAAAATGTTGTTGGTGTTTTTATAGGGATTGCATTAAATCTGTAGATTGCTTTGGGTAGTATGGACGTTTTAACAATATTTGTTCTTCCAAACCATGAGCATGGGATATCTTTCCATTTGTTTGTGTTGTCTTCAATTTCTTTCATCAATGTTTTATAGTTTTCAAAGTGCAGCTTTCACCTCCTTGGTTAAGTTTATTCCTAGGTATTTTATTCTTTTTGGTACAATTGTAAATGGGATTGTTTTCTTAATTTCTCTTTCTGCTGCTTCATTATTAGTGTACAGAAGTGCAACAGATTTCTGTATATTGATTTTGTATCCTGGAATCTTGCTGAATTCATTTATCAGTTCTAGTAGTTTTTTGGTAGAGTCCTTACAGTTTTTTATATATAGTATCAGGTCATATGCAAATAGTGAAAATTTCACTTTATCCTTACCAATTTGGATGCCTTTTATTTCCTTTTCCTCTCTGATTGCTATGGCTAGGACTTCCAATACTATGTTAAATAAAAGTGAAAGAATAGACATCCTTGTCTTGTTCCTGATCTTAGGGGAAAACCTCTCCGTTTTTCACCATTGAGTATGATGTTTACTGTGTGTTTTTCATATATAGCCTTTATTATTTGAGGTATATTCCCTCTAAACCTACTTTGTTGAGGGTTTTTATCATGAATGGATGTTGTGCTTTGTCAATGCTTTTTCTGCATCTATTTAAATGATCTTTGGTTCTTATCCTTTCTCTTATTGATGTGATGTATCACATTGATTGGTTTGTAAATATTGAACCACTCTTGCATCCTAGGAATAAAGCCCACTTGATTGTGGTGAATGATCTTTTTAATGTGCTGTTGGATTCAATTTGCTAATATTTTGGGGTTTTTTTCTTTGTTTGTTTGTTTGTTTGTTTTGCATCTATGCTCATCAGAGATATTGGCTTGTAGTTCTCTTCTTCTGTAGTGTCTCTACCTGGATTTTGTATTAGGGTAATGCTGGCCTCATAGAATGAATTTGGAAGATTACCTTCCTCTTCTATTTTTGGTATAGTTTGAGAAGAATAGGTATTAACTCTTTTTTAAATGTTTGGTAGAATTCACCTGTGAAGCCACCAGGTACTGGACTTTTGTTTGTTGATAGTTGATTACTGATTCAATTTCACTGCTGGTAATCAGTCTGTTCAAATTTTCTATTACTTCCTGATTCAGTTTTGAGACATTATACATTTCTAGGAATTTATCCATTTTTTCTAAGTTGTCCAGTTTGTTGGCATATAATTTTTCATAATATTATCTTATAATCATTTGTATTTCTGTGGTGTCAGTTGTTCTTTCTCCTCTTTTTTTTTGATTTTGCTTAATTGAGTTCTCTCTCTCTCTCTTTATGAATCTGGCTAAAGATTTATCAATTGGGGGAATCTTTCCAAAGAACTAGCTCCTGGTTTCATTGATATGTTCCTATTGGGTTTTTTTTTTAATATTTTTCCAGTTTTATTGAGCTATAATTGACAAATAACATTGTATTAAAGTGTAGAACATAATTATTTGACACATGTATGTATAGTGAAATGATGACCACAATAAGTTTAGTTGACATCCATCACCTCACGTATGTTTTGTCTTTAATATTTACTTTTCTATTCCCTTCAGACATGGAAATATCTTAATTAAATGTTTTTAATTTGTGAAAATTGCTTGTGTTTTCTAGAAACTTTGCCTAATGACTATTTTTTTGTACTACTGTGTGCTTTTTCAGGCACCTGCATATCATTTTGTATTGTATTTAATTGTCCTATTGGGTTTCTTTAGTTCCTATTTCATTTCTTTATGCTTTACTCTTTATTATTTCCTTCTTTCTACTGGTTTGGGTTTTTTTTTTAAAGATTTTATTTATTTATTTGAAAGAGAGAGAGCACAAGCAGGGGGAGGGGAAGAGGGGAAGGGAGAAGCAGACTCCCCACTGAGGCAGGGAGCCTGACATGGGCTTCGATCCCAGGACCCTGGGATCATGACCTGAACTGAAGGCAGATGCTGAACCAACTGAGCCACCCAGGCACCCCTGGTTTGAGGTTTTGTTTGTTCTTCTTTTTCTAGCTCCTTTAGGTATAAGGATAGGTTGTTTATTTGAGATTTTTCATGTTTCTTGGGGTAGTCCTGTATTGTTATAAACTTTCCTCTTAGAACAGCTTGCTGCATCCCAAAGATTTTGGACCATTATGTTTTCATTTTCATTTATCTCCATATATTTTTTTATTTCCTCTTTGATTTTATGGTTTACCCATTTGTTGTTTAGTAGCATGTTATTTAACCTCCATGTATTTGTGCTCCTCCCAGATTTTTTCTTGTGATTGATTTCTAGTTTCATAGTGTTGTGGTGGGAAAAGATGCATGGTATGACTTCAATCTTTTTGAATTTGTTGAGACTTATTTTGTGGCCTAATATCTGATCTGGAGAATGTTCCATGTGCACTTGAAAAGAATATGTATTCTGCTATTTTAGGATGGAATGTTTTGACTATATCTGTTAGATCTCTCTGGTCCAATATATCTATCAAAGTCTTTGTATCCTTGTTGATTTTCTATTTGGATGATATAACCATAGATGAAAGAGGGATGTTAAAGTCCCCTACTATTTTTGTATTGCTATTAGTTGTTTCCTTTATGTTTGTTATTAGCTGCTTTAGGTATTTGAGTATTCCCAAATGTTGGGTGCATAAATATTTGCAATTGTTATATTTTCTTATTGGATTGTTCCCTTTATGATTATATAATGTCCCTTTCTGTCTCTTGTTACAGTTTTTGTTTTAAAGTCTATTTTGTCAGATATAAGTATTGCTACTCAGGCTTTCTTTTCACTGCCATTTACATGATAAATACTTTTCCATCCCTTCATTTTTTAAAAAAAAAATTTTTTTTAAGATTTATTTATTTATTTGACAGAGAGACACAGCCAGAAAGGGAAGGAACACAAGTGGGGCGGGGGGAGAGGGAGAAGCAGGCTTCCCGCTGAGCAGGGAGCCCGATGTGGGGCTCGATCCCAGGACCCTGGGATCATGACCTGAGCTGAAGGCAGATGCTTAACAACTGAGCCACCCAGGCGCCCCTCCATCCCTTCATTTTCAATCTATATGTGTCTTTAGGTCTGAAATGAGTCTCTTATAGGCAGCATATAGTTGGGTCTTGCTTTTTTATCTATTCCATCACCCTATGTCTTTTGACTGGAGCCTTTAGTCTATTTAATTCAAAGTAATTATTCATAGATATGTACTTAATTGCCATTTTGTTACTGTTTCATGGTTGGTTTTGTAGCTCTTCTCTGTTCCTTTCTTCTCTCACAGTTTGTTGGCTTTCTTTAGTGATATACTTGGATTCCTTTCTCTTCATTTTTTGCATATATATCTATCACCAGTTTTTGATTGTGGTCATGATTACATTTATATATAATATCTTAGGCATATAACAGTTCATATTAAGTGGATGGTCACTTAAGTTTGAACCCATTCTTTACTCCTCTCTTCCCTACATGTTAGGTATATGGTGTAATACTTTACAGCCTCTTATTTTGTGAATCCCTTGACTGATTTTTATAGATATACCTAATTTTACTGCTTTTGTCCTTCCTACTTTTCTTACTCCTACTTATGGTGTTTCCTTTCCACTCAAAGAGTCCCCTCTAACCTTTCTCCTAGGGCTGGTTTAGTAGTCATGAATTCCTTTAACGTTTGTTTGTCTGGGAAAACCCTTTATCTCTCTTTCTATTCTGAATGATAGCCTTGCTGGATGGGGTATTCCTGGTTGCAGGTTTTTTTTTTTCTTTTAGTACTTTGAATATATCATGCCACTTTATTCTGGCCTGCAAGGTTTCTGCTGAAAAATCAGCTAATAGCCTTATTGGGCTTCCCTTGTATGTAACTATTTTCTTTTCTCTTGCTTCTTTTAAAATTGCCTTTATCATTACATTTTGACATTTTAATTACTATGTGTATTACTATGTGTCTTGGTGTGAACCTCCTTGGGTTGATTGGGGGGATTGGGGGGGGTCCTCTGCCTCCTGGATCTGGATTCCTGTTTCCTTCCCCAGATTTGGGAGGTTTTCAGCTATTATTCAAATAAATTATCTGCCCCCTTTTCTCTTTCTTCTCTTTCTGGAATCCCTATAATGCAAATGTTATTATGCTTGATGGTGTTGCTAAGTTACCTTAGTCTATTTTCATTTTTTATTATTTTCTCAGTTTAATTACTTTCCATTACTCTGTCCTCCAGTTCACTGTCCATTCTTCTACTTCTCCTAGTCTACTGTTTATTTCCTCTAGTGTATTTTTAATTTCAGTTATTGAGTTCTTCATCTCTGATTCATTCTTTTTTATGTTTTCTCTCTTTTCCTTGAGGGTCTCACTGAGGTCCTCCACTCTTCCCAAGTACAGTGAGTATCTTTATGACAATTACTTTAAATTCTCTATCAGATATATTACTTATCTCCATTTTGTTTCACTGTCTTGCTGTGATTTTGTGCTATTCTTTCATATGGGACATATTCCTCTGTCTCTTCATTTTGTCTGTCTCTCTATTTCTATGTGTTAGGAAACTCATTATATCTCTTACACGTGAAAGTAATGGTCTTATGAAGAAGAGGTCCTATTTTGCCCTGCAGTGCAATGTCTGGTGCTTCAGAGGTTCCTCCTATGTGTGTTGTGTGTACCCTACTATTGTGGCTGGGACACATTTGCCTTCAGTCCAGTCATCTACAATGGCTCTCTTTGCCTGTTGTGGGCAGGGTTCGGTCCCTGTGTTGTAAATGAGCCAGTCTGGGGCTGTTTGGGGCTAGTGTTGAGTCAGACCAGGCATTAGTCAGAGATGAGTTGAACCAAACTGCAGGGTGCGGTTATCCCCTGAGAAGCTTTTGTTGGTGGGTGGGACTTGTAGTCACACCAGATGTCTGTCTCCAGCCCACTGCTGGGGCCAGAGTTGGACTGATGTGTGTGGTTACCTTCCCCTCTCTCTGAGGCAGAAGTCACTTGGAGTGGTGCTGGTCCCTGTCAGGGTTGCTTGCATACTGCCAGGACTGTGACACCTCTTTGGATGAGTTCTGGCCAAGGCATATTGGAGGGGGCAGGTCCAAAGGAGAAAGTGGGGACAAGGCACCTGGTGCCAGCAAAGTCTGAGCCAGTCCACTGTGGGAGGGGACTTGCAGCCACCTGGGAAAATGCCTTCCCAAGCCAGAATGGACAGGAAGAGTCCTCAGGAGAACATGGGAGCAGGGCACACTGTGAGCAAGGTCCCCACTGGTCTGCTGCAGGAAGGGAGCTACAGCTGCCTGGGAAAACTGCTGAGGAGGTGGCGTGTCTGCAGGAGAATGCAGGGGCAGGGTGCAAGGTGCCAGCAAGCTAGGTGGAGAGTGTTAATGCTATGCTGGTTCCCACAGGTGACTGTGTATCTAGGGTGGGGTGTAAGGGAGGGAAATGGTGCCCACCAGCTCTTTTGTTCTTGGAGAAGTCTCACAATGATCCCTGCCCCTCCAGTACATGCTCTGAGATTAGTAAATAAATCTCCTTCCCATACACCCCATGCCTTTCTCAAACTGCAGCTTCTCTGCTGTATTTCTTTCTTTTTTTTTTTTAAAGATTTTTTATTTATTTATTTGAGAGAGAGAATGAGATAGAGAGAGAGAGAGCATGAGAGGGGGAAGGGTCAGAGGGAGAAGCAGACTCCCCGCTGAGCAGGGATCCCGATGTGGGACTCGATCCCAGGACTCCAGGATCATGACCTGAGCCGAAGGCAGTCGCCCAACCAACTGAGCCACCCAGGCGCCCTCTCTGCTGTATTTCAGCAGGGCTGTTTGTTGTGCTGTCTCTTTAAGGGCAGGGACTCTGCCCTCCCAGAGCAGAGCCTGCTGATTTTTAAAGTTCCAGGTGTTAAGCCTCACCAATTATTAGGCCCCTCTGGTTTTCAAAGTCAAATGGTATGGGGATTCATTTTCCCAAGTAGGTTGCCCTGATATGGGGGTCCAGTCCTCTCCCCTCTCCATGTCCACCAGTCCCTCCTTCCCACAGACAGTCCCACAGGTTTGTTTGGCTCCTGACCACATCTCTGGCCTTCCTATCCTCTTCAATGTGGCCTCTTCTCTATATTTAGCTGTAGAGAATCTCTTCTGCCAGTCTTGGAGTTGTTTTCTGGGTTATTTGCCCTGATGTGAGTGTTATCTAGTTGTATCTGTGGGACAAGGTGAGCTTAGTATCCACCATCTTCCCTGGAAATCTATTGTTAGTTTTTAAAAGTTACAAAACATTGAATAAACTAATATGCTATTTTGTAAATATGTATATGTGTGTATTCTTTATCTTTGTGGTAAGACCAAGCAGTGGTTAAATGTATATAGGAATACAACTCAAACATTTAAATAGGTATGTTCTTGAAACCTTGGCCTCCTTCCACCTCTATGCCACTGCTAACATTTTGCCTCTATCAAATCCTTCAACACCTGAATCAAAATGTTCTTCCCTGCAGAAGCTGTGCTTGATTGTGTGAGCTTTCCAAGATATAGCCTTAACTCCACCCACCAAAATCATTGTTGTGTTATGTGTATTAGAATTGTTTTACCAGCCTAACAAAAAATTCTTTAAGAGGAGTGACTTAAATGTTTTTTGAAACCTCCTCCTATCTTCTCTATACTCCCAGAAGCTGGCAGGCACATCCAATGCTTGGTCCACAGAAGCGTCAGAAGCCCTTGGGTTACAGATTTCAGGGTGGTTTATAAGTAGCATCAAGTGTAAAATTCATCAATCAGTCAGTCTGTTATTCAACAAGCAGTGAGTGAACAGATAAAGTCCCTGACTGCATGAAATTTATAATAATCACTGTGAGGAAAAACATATAATAAGAAAACAAACAAGTAAATATATCTCATGACTGATAATAATAACAGCTATGGGTAAAAACATAGTTAAGAGGATAGGGAGATGGGGCACCTGGGTTGTGCAGTCGGTTAAGCATCCAACTCTTGGTTTTGACTCAGTCATGACCTCAGGATCATGAGATGGAGTCTGTTGTTGGGCTCCATGCTCAGGGCAGAGCGCAGAGTCCACTTGAGAATTTCTCTACCTCTCCCTCTACCCCTCCTGCTTATTCTCTCTCTCTCTCTCTCCCTCAAATAAATAAATAAATAAATTTAAAAAAAAGAAGTTAGGGAGATGTAGGAAGCAGACAGGGAGGGACTGCTCTTTTGTATAAGGAGTCAGAAAGGACCTTTCTGGCAAGAAGAAGATTGAGCAGAGATCTGAAAGAAGAACATGCAGATAAAATGCATTCATATCTGCAAAGCACTTAGAATACACTTTGCCCACTGTGAGCACAGTATAAGTGCTATCTCTTTTTATGGGAAGAGCATTCCCAACACAGGAGTTAGCAGGTGCAAAGACCCCAAGGTAGGAATGTGCCCAGCATCGTTAAGAAACTACAAGGAAATCTGAATGGCTGGAGTTGAGTGACTGAAGACAAAGTAAGAAAAGTGATGTGTTCAGAGAAGTAATGGGTCAGGGAGTAGGGGAGCAGATTATAGAACCTAAAAGCCTATAGTATGAACTCTGGCTTTTATTCTAAATGAGGGAGTTGTTGGAGAGATCAAAGACAAGCAGTTAAACGACTGACTTATATTTTTAATGGATCACTGTACTTGTTGTATTGAGGTTAAAATGAAGGGGGTGGGTAGTGGCAAATGCCACCAGATAGAAGCAGGAAAGTTAGGTGGCAACTGCAATAATCTGATGAGAGAAGATGGAGGATTTAGACCAGAGAGGAGATGGTGGAGGTGGTGGTAAGAAGTGGTCAGATTCTGAATATATTTGGAAGGTGAATTCAACAGGATTTGCTTATAGATTAGATGAGCACAATGAGAGGATTCAAGAATTACTCTAAAGTTTTTTGTTTCATTTTATTTGTTTGTCATTCGCATGGACAATTGAAGGATGGAGTAGCTTTCTATGAGAGCAGAAGACAGTGGGAGAGCAAGATTTGGGTTTTTAGGGGGCGGAAGTTGGAAATCAGGAGTTCAATTTGGGTCATATTAAGTTCAAGGTGGCTACTGGACTTCTAAGTAGAGGTACTGAGTGTACAATGGGATACTCAGTTAAGGATGGACAAGCAGTTTCCCCCTTTCTATGATGTCATGATGTACAGGGAGAGATCCAAGCAGGAGAGATGAATTGAGTTATTGCTAGCTTGTGGATTGTGTTTAAAAGCCATGAGGCTAAATTAATTCACATAGGGAATTCACATAATTCCATAAGTATGGAGAGAAAAGCAAAGAAGTTAAAGGACTAAGTCCTGGGATACTCTAGTGCTTAGGGGTCAGAAAATGAGGTAAAAGAGAAACTAGGAGAACACGAAGTGGAGAGCCAGTAAAAAACTCAGAGTTTTTCTGTAAAGAAACAGGAAAGAAGAAACAACTACTGGGAAATGAGGAATCAAGAAAGGGTCAGGTTGCTTAAGGTGAGAGAAATTACAGTATGTGTGTGGGTTTGTATTGGTTTGCTAGGGCTACCATAATAAAGTACTATAGACTAGAAGGCTTAAACAACAGAAATGTATGTTCTCACAGTTCTGGGGGATAGAGTTCCAAGGTATCAGCAGGGTTGGTTTCCTCTAAGGCTTCTCTACTTGGTTTGTAGATGGCCATTTTCTCTTTGTGTCTTCACACAGTCTTTCCTCTGTGTGTGTCGGTGTCCTGATCTTCTCTTATTATAAGGGCACCAGTCATATTGGATTAGGGCCCACCTAATCACCTTGTTTTAACTTGATTACCTCTTTATTGGTCCTATCTCTAAACACAGTCACATACTGAAATACTAGGGGTTAGGACTTCACATATGAATTTGGGGGAGACATAAACCAGCCTATAAAAAGGTTGCTGAGAAAGATTCCAGAGTGAATCACTGAAACAAAGTCCTTAAATAGGTGAGCAGGGATGGGATCAGGTCCACAAAAGGAAGGGCAGAATGAAGACAAAATAAAGACAGAACGTGGATGGTTCATTCCATCAGAATCAGAATACCTTAACACACTTATAGGAGGATGGGTACATGTGGTGGGGAACACACAGTTCTCTTCTAATTTCTTCCATTTTCTTTGTGAGCTAGGCAGCACGGTCATCACCAGATCATATCATTGGAAAGGAAGTGTTAGAAGTTGAAAAGATAACAGAAGGTCTATAGTGGTCATTTCAGATAGTAGAAGCATGAATGGACTCTAGGAAGATGTGGTATGGTAGCTGGGCATCACCATAGGCCCACTTGAGGTTAGCCAACCTGGATTATAACTGAGACCAATAGGCATGGATGTATTTTGCTCTCATGGTGTTCTGCTGCAGAAGTTCAGGTCCAGAGTAGACAAAGAATTAGATTAAACCAGTATGGCAAGGAAGAGGTAGTCTGCCAGACAAGTATGAGAAACATAAACTGGAATAAGGGCTTTGTGGGGTAATAATGATGACAGACAATGGCATCTCTGCTAGTAGGGAGATACATTAGTTTTCTGGGGCTGTTGTAACAAAGTACCACAAACTGGGTGGTTTAAACAGCAGAAATTTATTGTGTCACAGTTCTGGAGGCCAGAAGTTCAAAATCAAGGTGGCAGAGTTGGTTCTTTCTGAGAGATATGAGGAAAGAGTCTGTTCCAGGCCTCTCTCCTTAGTTTTTAGATGGTTATCTTCATGTTAACATGGCATTCTCCCTGTGGGTGTCTGTCCCTAACGTGTCCCTTTCTATAAGGATGTCAATCATATTGGAATAGAACCCATACTGATGACCTTACTTTAATTTGATTTTATCTATAAATGTCCAATTAAGGTATAATTCTGAGGTACTAGGAAGACTTCAACATATGAATTTGGATGGGACACAATTCAATTCATAACAGAAAGAAAACCAAGACATAGGTCAGTCATAGGAGAAAGACACCTTAAAAATGGTAGATCACCCACCTTAGGAACAGAAAAAGAAAGGGAAAATTACAGCCAAAGTAAGCAGAAGAAAAGAAATAATAAGAATTACTGAAATCAATGACATAAAAAACAGGAAATCAACAGATAATCAATAAAATGGAATGTGCTATTTGAAGAGATCAATAAAATTGATAAACCACTCACAAGGCTAACTAACAGAAAAAGAGAGAAGACACAAATTGCCAATATCAGAAATGAGAAAAATAGACATCATTACAGATTATGGATGTTAAACAGATAAATAAAGGAATACTGTGAACAATTCTATGCCCACAAATGTGATAACTTAGATGAAATTGTCCAATTCCTTCAAAGATACAATTTGCCAACTCACACAAGAAGAAACAGACAATCAGAATAGGTTTATGTCTGTTAAGAAACTGAATCAATAATTAATAACCTTCCAAAACAGAAAGTGCCAGCCCCAGATGGGTTCACTGGTGAATTCTACCAAATATTAATGGAATAAAGAGGGGATACTTTCTAGTTTATTCTATGAGGCCAGTATTACCCTTATACCAAAGCCAGACAGACATTATGAGAGAACGAAACTACAGAGCAATATCTCTCATGAACATAGATGCAAAAATCCTCCACAAAAAATGAGCAAATCAAATCCAACAAAAGAATTATACACAATGACCAAGTGGGATTGGTCCCAGGTATGCAAGACTGGTTCAACATTCAAAAATCAATTAACATAACATTACATCAACAGGCTAAGAGAGCAAAATCACATGGTCATATCAACAGATGCAGAAAAAGCATTTGACAAAATCAAACACCTATGTATGATAAAAATTCTCAGTCAACTAGAAATAGAAGAAAACTTCCTCAACTTGATAAAGATTATTTACCAAAAAACCTACAGCTAACATCATACTTAATCATGAGAAACTCAAAGCCCCACTAAGATTAGGTACAAGGCAAGAATATCCCCTCAACCTCTCTTTTTCAACATCATACTGTGAATTTTAGCTAACACAATCAGAAAAGAAAAAGTAAATATAATGAATGCAGATTGGGAAAGAAAAATAAAACTGTTTTTGTTCACAGGTGACATTATAATCTATGTAGAAATCTGAACAAATCAACAAAAAAACTCTGGGAACTAATAAGCAATTATAGCAAGGTTGTAAGATACAAAGTAAATATATAAAAATCAATTGCTTTCCTATACACCAGCAATGAACAAGTGGAATTTAAAATTAAAAAATTAATACTATTTACATTAGCACCTCAAAAAATTATATACTTAAGTATAAATCACTACAAGGAAACTATAAAAATCTGATGAATGAAATCAAAGAACTAAATAAATGGAGAGATATTTCACATTTGTGGATAAAAAGACTCAATATTGTCAAGGTATCAATTTTTCCCAACTTGATCTATAGAGTCAATGCAATACCAACCAAAATACTAGCAAATTATTTTGTGAATATTGACAAATTGATTCTGAAGTTTATATGGAGAGTCAAGAGATCCAGAATAGAAAACACAATATTGAAGGAGAACGAAGTTGAGGGACTGACACTACCTGATTTTGAGACTTATTATAAGGCTACAGTAATTAAAACACTCTGATATTGGCAAAAGAACAGGCAAATAGATCAATAGAACAAAACAGAGAGCCCAGAAATAAACCCACATAAATATAATCAATTACTATTTGATGAAGGAGCAAAGGTAATGCAATGCAAAGTCTTTACAGCAAATGGTGCTGGAACAATTGGACAACCACATGTAAAAAATGAATCTAGACACAGACCTTACACACTTCACAAAAATTAACTCAAAATTAACCAAAATTGTATAAAGAGGACTAAACTAACTCAAAGAAGATTATAAAGATTCCTATCCTAGGAGATAACAGAAGAAAACCTAGATGACCTTGGGTGTGGAAATGACTTTTAAGATACAACACTAAACGCACAATCCATGAAAAAATTATTGATAAGCTGGACTTCACTAAAATTTAAAACTTCTACTCTGCAAAAAACCAATGTCAAGAGAATGAGAAGATAAGCCACAGAGTGGGAGAAAATGTTTACAAAAGACACATCTAGTAAGGGACTGTTATCCAACATTTACAAAGAACTCTTAAAACTCAACAATAAGAAAACAAACAACCTGATTAAAAAACAGGCCAAAGACTTTAACAGACACCTCACCAAAGAACATATACAGATGGCAAGCATATGAAAAGATGCTCCACATCATTTGTCATCAGGGAAATGCAAATTAAAACAACAAGATAACACTACGTATCTATTAGAATGGTCAAAATCTAACACACTGACAACACCAAATGTTTGTGAAGATGTGGAGCAACAAGAACTCTCATTCACTGATGATGGGAATGATGACAGGATTGGAACATAGTTCAAAATTTTTTTATAAATTTAAACATATAATTCAGTAATCATGCTCATTGGTATTTACCAAAAGGAGTTTAAAACAAACCTGCCCACACAAAAACTTGCACACAGATGTTTATAGCAGCTTTATTTATAATTGCTAAAACTTGGAATCAACCAAGATACCTTTCAGAAGATGAATAAATTAGTAAACTGTGGTACAGGTGTGGGACACCTGTCCCAGGTGTTCAGCACTAAAAAGAAATGAGCTATCAAGCCATGAAAAGATGTGGAGGAAACTTAAATGTGTATTATTAAGTAAAAGAAGCAAATCTCAAAAAACTACATACTGCATGATTTCAACTATATATGCCATTCTGTAAAAGGCAAAACTAAGGAGACAGTAAAAGATTAGTGGTTGCCAGGGGCTGGAGGTAAGGAGGTGAATAGGCAGAGAAGAGAAAAATTTTAGGGCAAGCTACTATGTATGATACTATAATGATGGATACATGTCATTATACATTTGTCCAAACACACAGAATGTACAACAACAAGATTGAACCCCAATGTATACTATGGACTTTGGGTAATCATGATATATTAGTGTAGATCCATCAATTGTAACAAACATTTCCAACCACTCTGGAAATGTTGATAATGGGGAAACGTTGATAATGCGGAAGGCTATGTACATGTGGGGGCTGAGGGTATATGGGAAATGTACTTACCTTCCTCTTGATTTTGCTATGAATCTAAAACTGCTCTTAAGAAAAATAAGTCTTTTTTAAAAAGAATCAATGGATTATTGGTCCTAGCAGGGGTTTGAAGAATTTTTGGAGTTAAGGACTAGAAAGAGGGAGATGAGAAGATATGAAGAGAAGAGGAAGAGTGAAATGCTTATAAAATTTTGCTTAATATTAGCACTATGCTGGGAACATTTGTATACAATTCAGTCAATAGCTCACATCAGTAGGTACCTCTCATCAACCCAGAATTTCCTGTTTTCTCTGCTCTGTTTTTCTCAAGTGGACCTCTGTGGTGTTTACTTTCCAATCAGCCTGATTTTTTACTAGATGAAGTCCCAGTAAAATCTCAACAGACAACTCTAAAGATTTCTTTGACCACTCAGCAGAAAAAAAAAGTCACTGTACAGAGACATGGAGAAATCTAAGATGTCAACTATGTGCCAGGTGGTGCATGATACATTGAAGAAGCCCTTCCAGAAGCATCAGGAAATCGGACAACTCTCCTTTCCATACACAAATTTCCTTCTCTCTGTGTCAGACATCCCACTAGCACTGCTGTGGTTCAACAAATAGTCATTGAGTTCCTACCGTTTCAGGCACTGTCCCAGGTGCCGGGGAGGAGTAGGTACCAAGGTAAGTTAAACATAGTGCCTGCCTATGGAAGCTTTAATTTCACTAAAAGAAAGCAAAGAAACTCAGGTAAATTAACAAAAATTATAACAACATAAGCAGGAAAAGTGGCATAACATAGACACAAAATAGCATGAGGATGATGGAAAACTATTGGGACCAAGGGTGGGATTGGGAATTAAGAAAGGCTTTGTGAATGAGTTAATATTTGAGGCAGAACTTGAAGAATAAAGAGAATTTCAATGGCAGAAGTCTGTGTGTCTGCACGAGTCAAGACACAGAAGCTGAAATCTGTAGGAACATGTTTGAGGGATGACAAGTAGTTTAATTAGCTTGGTGTCAGAAGAGCTTAGATGCACATGCACATAACCCAGAGTATAATTAGAAACATCTGGTGGTTTTGAGAAGGTAGAAGACATGATCAGAAGATAATCACATGAAGAATATTCTGACAAAAGAACCTAAAATGGACTGGAATGGAAAGTTCAAGGGGCAGAAGGAAGAGTTGAAAGGTGTCCTTATGATTTAGGCAGGGGTGGGTGTGGGGGATGGACAAGAGAGTAATGATTGCAGAATATTGCAGAACTGGACTCCATGTGACCTGATAATTTACTGGATGTGGGGGACAGTAAATGAGGAGTTGGAGAAGACACCAAGTTTCTGAACCTGAGGACTCAAGGAACATAGAGCTATTCACAGATATAGGAAGGCCAAAGGGAGAAGCTGGTTTCAGTTCATTGTTTTGAACTTGCTGAATTAAAGATGCCTGAGGACAGCCAAGTGAAGTTAACTAGCAATCAGAGTTGGAAATATGAGATCAGAGATTGGAAAAGTAGATAGGGCTAAAGAGGCAGAAATTTGGGTCTTTTTCACAGAGGAGCTGGTTAATATGGATAAAGTATGATAACAGAACTTTAGTTAGAAAAGACTAATGGAGAAAGAGATGGAAGAATTGGTTATAAAAGTCAGAGAGAAGGTTAAAGAAGGGAAGCGAGTGAGGGAGGGGTGCTCAACAACGTCAAATGCTGAAAAGTTATAGATGCAAATGAGAACAGAAAACAAAGTGCTGGATTTGGCAGTTAGTGGAACAATGAGAAAATCTCAAGATGCCAAGGAAACAGACAATCCTGCACCATCAACTGGAGCCTGTCTTGCTATATTTCAATGAAAAGCTATCAAGAGCATGGTATCTGATTAAGAGCATGGAATCTGATTAAGAGCATGGCTGTGTGAGTTGAAATTCCTGCTTGGCCACTTAAAAGCTCTTGGCCAAGCAAGTCAAGCTTTCTTCTTTATAAAAGGAAGCCTTATATAAGACAAACTTTATCTTTGTCATCTGTAAGAAATGTGGGATTTCTTCAGTGATCTTAGGTATTATTATTGACAATGTTCATTGTTCTGAATGGGCTGGACACTTAGATATTCTATATAGTTCATTATACCATGATGATTATAATATAATCATAGAGAAGAACTATATAATACAAAGGGAACTCATATATATTTCTTCTAAGTTAGACATACATTCTAGTCAATGTGTGTGACATCCTCTCATTCCTCCACTTGCTTTCATTCCCAAACCAAAAATTACCAAACAAAACCGAACAAAACCAAACAAAACCCCCCACAGAGTAGAAAGGCAAGAAATTCTTAGTCAATGGGAAAAAAATAGATCACCTTTTTAAAAAACTATAGGGTCCAGAAGACATGAACAGACATTTTTCCAAAGAAGACATCCAAATGGCCAACAGACACATGAAAAAGTGCTCAATATCGCTCAGCATCAGGGAAATCCAAATCAAAACCTCAATGAGATACCACCTCACACCAGTCAGAATGGCTAAAATTAACAAGTCAGGAAACGACAGATGTTGGCGGGGATGCGGAGAAAGGGGAAC